>NC_090296.1:1812500-2102500 GCF_039906515.1 Pseudorca crassidens | reverse complement strand
GGCTCAAACCCTGCCTCTGCCTCATGCCAGCTGTGTGACGTCAGGCACGGCCCTTAACCTCTCTGGGCTTCCGTTCATGCGTCTGTAAAATGAGGGAAGTAGCCCCACCCGCGTGAGCTTGGTGTGAAGGTATGTGCGCTAAAACATTAGGACAGGGCCAGCCAGCACACAGCAAGTGTTCATATTATTACATTACAGCAGGCAAATGGGCCAGAATTTCAATAACTCTGACATTAAATATGCAGTCAATTAAGCCTTCCCAGCTCTCCAGAAACACTCCAGCAGCACCAGGGAGAAGCAATTTCGTGTACTGTCAGGTGCCGCTAACAAGGAAGCCAAAGCTGGGGTTTCCGGAACCTCCTGCGCCCCCAGGAGCCCCATCTGTCGGCCTTCCCGTGGCTGTGGCCCAGTGGTCAGTTTGCTGGCCAGACGGTGAGCCCTGCAGGCAGGCTGTGCTTCATCCCCCCCCCCCCCCCGGCCAATGGCCAGCCCCAGCTCGGCCCAAGGGGCCAGGAAGGTGGGCGGGTGGAGGCTAGGCTGTCCGGGGGCCGAGGCTGCAGGACGTACAGGGTCCAACCCTGCGAGACCTGGGCCGGTCAGCACTCGGCTGGGAGAGCCACGTGGGGCAGGAGAGCTGCCGGCAGGGTCCTGCAGACCCAGGACCAGAACCAGGGCAGAACCTCTGAGCCCCCAGCTCCTCGGGCTCTCTGCCTCCCAGGCCCTGGAACAGATGCCCTCCTGCGTGTGCCCTGTACAAAGACTGACACTCATCTGCAAGCACGCAACTTCACATCACACTTCCGGCTCCAAACGGCAGACTGGTCATCCTGCCGAGCACAGCTGTGCTCTGAGCTGAGGGCAAAGGAGCGCCACAGTCCAGATCACTCTCAGAGACTGAAACGGGGCAGGGGCCCTTCTCAGAGACCCTGCCCTGGTGGATCAGTCTCTCAGAGCGGCCCCAACAGAGGACCACAGGCCGGCAGGCTTACACACAGAAGCTATTCTTTCATGGTTCCGGAGGCTGGAGGCCCGTAGTCAAGGTGTCGCGGGGCTGGTCCTCCTGGAGGCCCCGAGGGAGAGTCTGTTCCGCGCATCTCTCCCAGCCCTTAGCGCTGGCGGCGTCTCTGGGGTCCCTGGGCTTGTGGACACGTCACTCCAGTCTCTGCTTCCATCTTCACTTGGCTTCTCCCTGTGTCTGTTTCCAGATTCACGCTTCTTACAAGGACACAGTCATACTGGATTAGGGCCCACCCCAATGACCTCATTTTAACTTAATCACCTCTTCAAAGATCCCCATCTCCAGATACAGGCACCTAACTGTGGCTTTGCCAACGCCTGATGCCACCGGCCTTGTGGCCCCAGCAGCCGGGGGTGAGGGCGCCCAGGGCTCTGGGAGCCTGTGCTTTGGGGTCTTGCGGTGCCGAGGTCACTGTGGCACCCCGAGCCTCACCAGGACCGGATCCCTCGCACCTGCCTGCCCGGACAAGCCCGTCCCTGCCCCCGCCCCCTGCTCTGCAGTTCAGTTCCTCCCGCCCGGCTTCGGCTGGAACCTCCACTCAGGCGTCATTGTCCCCTGACGATGCGGGTTAGAGCCCCTCAGGTCTCACTCGCAGCGGTTTGGCCCTGAGTGTCGCAGGCGTGTGCCGTGGTTGGCGTGTGTTAGGCCCGGGGCTCTGCTCTGTCTCTCGTGCTCTCTCACCAAGTCACCAGTTCCTGATCTGGCCAGGCACCCACTCCCTGCTCCATGGGTTCCGCGGGTCCCAGCTCACATATCCCCTCCCCAGAGAGGCCTCCCCTGCCCCACACCCCGTCCCCCAGCGCAGCTCCTCAGGGCCCCAGGTTTGGCTACGGACCAGAGGAGGGGCCCAGGGTCTGGACGGGAGGAGGGGTCTCTGAGTGCCAGGGGGAGGCAGGGGGCGAGCTCCGGGGCACCAGCAGGGTGAGGGACCGCCCCACACGCGGGCAGAGCCGCCAGCACTGCCGCCAGCACTCTGCCAGCCTCACTCCTGGTTTTGTCATCTGGGGATGGGCCTTAATTAGTCATTTGTGTGCACCTCCCAGAAGCAGAGCAGGGGCTTCTGACCTGCCCCGCTGGCTCGGGCGGGCGCTGGGGCGTGGGCGGCTGGGAGGAGGCCGGGCCATCTCTTCACACCAGCTTCAGGGCGTTGGTAGAGACCACCCGGGGGTTCTCGACATGGTGGTGCTGTGGGCAGGGCTCGGCCCTCAGCTCTGGGCCACCTTGGTGTTCCTGATGGGGCGAGGCTGCGCGCCCGGCCCCGCAGAGATGACGGGGGTGAGAGGGACTTAGCGGGGAGGTGACAGAAGCACCAGCAGGGAGAGGGAGGTGGGATGGGTTGGGGGAGGCCACGCGGAGGAGCGGCCCCCAGGAGGTCCAGGGGTGCAGACTGGCCAGAGGCCGAGTCTCTGGAAAATCGAGACCCGCGTCCCCCAGGGGCCCTGGCAGCCTGGCACAGCCCCCAACCAGGGTACCGGGTGTCGCCAGCATGCGCGAAAATGGGGAAGCGTCTGAGAGGAGGAGGGCGAGGCAGGGAGGAGGGTGGGGCGCGGAATGACGCCAACGGGCAAACGGGGGTACCAGGCCGGGCAGGGCTGTGGGGCCTGGGACGGGGTGGGCCTGGGGGCTTGTCCTGGGGCCCTGGAGGACGGGAGTGCCCCCGCGGCCCTCAGTCTGCTCATCTCTGAAATGGGGCCGTGACCAGGGCTGCCCAGGGTGTTTGCGCAGGGCCAGGACCAGAGGAGAGGCAGGGGGTTACAGCCGCCGTGTGACAGGCAGCGGATGGGCACTGCCGCCCGCCGAGGGCGTGGGGCCGGGGCAGTGGGCTGGGCAGGCTGGAGCCCCACCCCGGGTGCCGGCAGTCTGAGCAGGGAGGGGGGGTGAGGGCTGCCGTCTCCACCCTGGGGAGCCTCCCGCTGGGGGGTTCCCGGACACGGGCCCTGGCGGACCCCCCGGCCCAGCACCTCGTGTTTCCAGTTTGGCCCCTCCCTGGCTTCCTGGCCGCACCGCCCGCCTCCTCCTGCCCTTCCTCCGGCCTATCAGGGCTGGCCCTGTTTATCCAGCTGGGCCAGAGGAAACAGCTCCTCTGAGACGAGACAGGAGCGGCCATCAGTCAGGGTGGAAACTGGAAATTACCCGAACATGGGGGTGGCCCGGGGGAAACACAGGCGTGGGGGGGTGGAGCAGACGGACCCCGGGAGCTTCCGGCGGCTGCTGGCACTGCCCGGGGGCATGGGGCCAGCAAGTGTGGTCATCCATGAGCCGCACCTCCCAGCCCAACCCCGGCTGACCTTTCGGGAGCAGCTCCCCCTGCAGCCCCGGGAGCCACGTGTACTCTTGCGGGACCCAGGCCGGGCGGGACACGGGACAGGTGGGTCGGGCCGGGGGCAGCCCCAGGGGGCGAGTGGTGGGCGGGGCCTGAGCCCATCCGCGCATCAGGAGGGTGGACGTTTGCCAGGGTCTTGACGGCCAAGTGGGAGTTTGCCCGTTGGGGCGGGAAAGCCACTTTAGGGTGGCACTGTCCTGAGCGGAGATCCCTAAAGTAGAGGTCCAGGGCTGATAGGGACACGGTCCGGGGCTCAGGGCAATTCTTCAGATAAGCAGCCCGTCCTGAGAAGAGCAGCTGCAGAGTGCCATTCTTTACAGCCACGGGCCACTGCCCTCAGTGGGGTCCTGCCATCCTGTGACCCTGCCCTCTAGCTGGCTCTTCCTGCCACCTGGCATGGGGACACAGAGTCACACAGTGGACGGGACCCACCATTGTTCAGGCCACATCCCGACCACAGGCGGCTCACACACCTCCAGGGACAGCCCCCCGCTCCCGGACAGAGAGGAGAAGGAGAGGCTTCAGGGCTGGACCCCGATGTTCCCACAGCAGCCAGCCCGGGGCTCCCCCTTGGCCACCTGCCCAAACGGGAGCAGAGAGCTGATGGGCTGGCCCTGCCACTTCCTGGGGAGGGACACCAGCCCTGGAGCCCTGCTGGCCAGGGGCTGGCCCACCATGGAGCTGCCGGCGTCACCATGACGATCTGTGCCATTGCCGCCAATCAGAGCCCCTACCCTGTGGGGCCCTCTTCACAAAGGCAGAGACCGCCATTACTAATTGGCTATTCCGTAAGTTAGACGCAAGGACAGATGTTGTGAGTGTTGGAAAAACACTGTCTAATAATTGGGTTATTCTCCTAAGAGGAGAGCCGATTTGCTACCTGTCACATGGCATTCCACCTCCTGCTTGGTTGGCTAGAGGCTGGCTTGGGGGCCTGGGGATAGAGGACCTGAGGACCCCCAGAACTCTCTGGGTCCCCAACATCTGGGGGCACACCTGGTCGGTGTGGGGACACCCACTGCTGGCCCGGAAAGCCTGGGCTCTCCCAAACCCCACATATCCCTCACTGTCCCCCAGCAGGAGGGTCTCTCCTGTGCCGAACCTGGGCCATGGTCATCAAGCCCCCAGGCCCACTCCTACAGCCCTCCTGCCTGGGAGCTCTCAGGCCCCCTGTGCACCTTCTAAGGACCCTGCTGACACCCCAACTCCCCAGGAAGCCTTCTCACCCTTGGCCGCAGCCTGCGGGGACCGGCGAGTCAGCACGGGCCCTGCCCATGGCCTCCTGGAGGTGAGGAATCCTGTCTGCCCGTCTCCACGGTCTCAGCCTGCTTTGCACAGGCCACCCTGACCTGATGGGAAAGGCAGTCTTGGGTGAGAAGGTGCCTCACGCATGGGCTTCTGCGCACATGCTAGGGACACCCACAGTCCAGCAGTAGCTCCCCCCACCCATGCCTGGGGCACCCAAAGTCCGGCAGCAGTCCCCCACCCCAAGGCTGCAGCTGCAGGTGCTTGCACAACCTCGGCACAGGGAGCTCACAGCATCGGGACAGTACTGGCTGTCGGCCCGGCTGCCGTGCACCTCTGTCTGGCCTCCCCAGGCCTCCCCGAGCCTCCCTGGTAGAGAACTATCTCCAAGCACAAGAGGGACACAAGCCCTTGCAGGGCAGAGGCAGAAGGACGGGCTGCATAGGGACCAGGCAGGCAGGCACCTCCCCTGCTGGCAGGGGGGCCGGGTCTCCATCCTTGGCCAAGGCCCAGGGGCTGTATCCTGGCCACTTGGTAGCTTTAGGGCGGCCTCAGGGCCCAGGCTGCGGGGCAGGTGAGGATAGCTCTTGGGTTCAGCAGTGGCTGGGCTTTACTCTCTGTCCCTTCCTCCAAGTGACACAGCCCAGCAGAAAGCCGGAACCTCTGGGCCCAACAGTCCTGAGTGGGAAGACAGAGTGTGGAGAGAGAGGCAGGAAGTGACCTACGTGACCCCAGGTGGGGCTGCCAGGGCTGTCTGGGAGGTGGCAGAGTCCAGAGACTGTCCTTACTGGAGCCAGTGGCCCCACCCCCTCCTCTTTGACCCATTTTCCTGCTCTGGCCCTCTGCAGGGTAACAAATGGCCCTGAAGCCCTTCTCCCTCAGCAATGCTAGGATGTGGGTGGGACAGGGACCCCTCTACAGAAGCCCAGAGAAACAGACTGGGGAGAGCCCTCATGGAGGTGACTTTAGAACTGAGATGGGGGAAGGAAGAGCTCTCTAGGCAGGGGGAACAGCAAGTGCAAAGTCCCTGAGGTGGGAGGGAGTGGGATAAGCGCCAAGGGTGGAAGAAGCTGGTGAGACTGTAGGGCAGCGGGGCAGTGGGACAGCAAGAGGGAGCTCCAGGGGTGAAGGGGGCAGTTCATTTGTAACCAGTACCCTTCTAAATAATACATGTTCATGAAGGGAGTTTAGGGAAATAAAAAATAACAGTGAACTAAGTGAAAATGAAACACAACATGTCAAAAATTGTGGGTCACAGTGAAAGCAGAGCTGAGAAGGAAATCTATAGCACTAAATACACACATTAGAAAAGAGGAAAAGTTTCAAATCAATGACCTAAGCTTCTGCCTCAATAATCTAGAAAAAAGAAGAGCAAAATAAACCGAAAACAAGCAGAAGGAGGGAAATAACAAAGAGCAGAGCTAAATCGAATTGAAAACAGAAAAACAATAGAGAAAACCAATGAAACAAAGAGCTTGTTTTTTTAAAAAGATTGATAAAATGGGCATACCTCTAGTAAGAGTGACAAAGAAAAAAAGAAGACACAACTTAGCAATATCAGGAACAAACAGGGGCATCACTACAGACCCTGCAGACATCGAAAGGATAACAAAGGAATGCTGTGAGCAACTCAACACACAGAAGTTTGACCACTTCAGTGAGAAGGACCACTTCCTCAAAAAACACAAACTACCACAACTCACTCAAAAAACAAAGTACCACAACTCACCCAAAATAAAGTAGATAATTTGAATAACCCTATAACGATTAAGGGAATTGAGTTCATAACTTAAAAACTCACACAAAAAATCTCTAAATCCAGGTAGTTTCAATGGAGAATTCTAATTAATATTTCTAATATCGATTCTGTTTCATATCTTCCAGAAAGTGGAAGAGAAAAGAACATTTCCCAATTCATTAAATGAAGCTATTATTACCCTGATACTAAAACCAAAGACAGTAAGAAGAAAGAAGGCTACAAACCAGCATCCCTCATGAATATAGACACAGAATCTGTAACAAATCCAAATAGAATTCATCAAATATAAAAATAATTATATACCAGAACCAAATGGCATTTATTCTAGATATGCAAGGCTGGTTTAATATTTAAAAGTCAACCAGTGTGATTCACTATATTAAGAGGATACAGAAGAGAAATCACATGATGATATTAATCTATGAAAAAAATCATTTGACAAAATTCAATATCCATTCACAATAAACTCTAAGCAAACTGGGAACATAGGGGCCCTTCCTCAACTTGATAAACAACATTTACAGGAAAACTACAGTGAACATAATGTTATAACTAAATATGTAATTAATAACTGAATTATTTCCCTCAAGATAGGAACAAGTCAAGGATGTCCACTCTCACCACTTTATTTAACATAGTGGTGGAAGTGCTAGCCAGTGCAACAAGGCAAGAAAAGGAAATAAAAGGCATACAGATCTGAAAGGAAGAAATAAGACTGTCCCTGTTTGCAGGTGGCATTATTTTCTACATAGACAACCCCAATGAATCTACACAAAACTCATTGGACTAATACAGGGATTCAGTAAGTTTGCTGGATACAAGACAAACATACAGAAATCGATTGTATTTCTATATCCTAGCAATGAACATGTGGACACTGAAGTTAAAATACACTGCCATTTATAACCTTTCAAAAAAATGAAATACTTGGGTGTAAATCTATTAAAACATATACAAGACTTGTGTGCTGACTGCTACAAAACACTGATTGAAGAAATCAAGGAAGATCTGGGAGTGGGGGATGGTGGTGGTGGGATGAAATGGGAGATTGGGATTGACATATATAAACTAATATATATAAAGTAGATAACTAATGAGAAGCTGCTGTATAAAAAATTAATTAATTAAAAAAAGAAATCAAGGAAGATCTACATAAATGGAGAGAATAACTGTGTTCACGGATTGGAAAATTCAATATAGCAAAGATGTCAGTTCTCCCCAAATTGATATGGTGATTTAACGCTATTCCTCTCAAAATCTTAGCAGTATTTTTTGTAGATTTAGACAAGAAAATTATAAAATTTACATGAAAAGACAAAGGAACTAGAATAGCTGAAATAATTTTGAAAAAGAAGAGTAAAAGAATCAGTCTACCTGATTTTAAGACTTATTAGGTAGCCACATTAACAAAGAGCGTGAGATACTCAGGGAGGCATGGATGCACAGATCAATGGAACAGAACAGAGAACCCAGAAACAGACACACACCAATGTGCCCTGCTGGTTTTTGACGGACGTGCAAAAGCACTTCAGTGGAGGAAAAATAGCGTTCAGACCAATGTTGCTAGACCAACTGGATATTCGTGAGCAAAAAAAGCCCCCAAACAAACAAACAAAAACAAAACAAAAAAAACCCCAACCCCGACCTAAGTTTACACCTTATGCAAAAATTAACTTGAAGTGGACCGTTGACCTTAAATGTAAATTGTAAAACCGAAGCTTGTAGAAAAAGACATAGGAGAAAACCTGTAGGATCTAGGGTTAGGAAAAGAGTTCAAAGACTTGACACCAAAAACATGGTCCTTCAAAGGAAACATTTATATTTGAGCTTCATCAAAATTAAAAATTTTGCTCTGTGAAAGGCATTGTTAAGAGGATAAATTACAAGCTATAGAAGAGGAGAAGATATTTGAAACCATTTATCTGACAGAGGACAAGGATCTAATCTATACATAAAACTCTCAAAGCTCAACAGTGAGAAAGGAATCCAATTAGAAAATGAGCAAAGGACATGAAGAGACATTTCACAGAGGAGGATTTACAGATGGCAGTAAGCAGATGAAAAGGTATCTAACCTCATTAACTGTTCGGGGAAATGCAAATTAAAATCATAATGAGATGTTACTACACACCCATTAGAATGATTATAATACAAAATAGTGGGACTTCCCTGGTGGTCCAGTGGCTAAGACTCCACGCTCCCAATGCAGGGGGCCTGGGTTCGATCCCTGGTCAGGGAACTAGATCCCACATGCCACAACTAAAGATCCCACAGGCTGCAAGTGAAGATCCCGTGTACCGCAACTAAGACCTGGCGCAGCCAAATAAATAAATAAATATTTTTTTAAAAAAATGTTTAAAAAAATAAAAAATAGTGACAACACCGAATGCTGGTGAAGATGTAGAGAAACAAGAGATTGCTCACGCGTTGCTGGAAGGAATGGAAAACGGTACAGCCACTCTGGAAAACAGTGTGGCAGTCTCTTAAAAAACAAAACATGCAACCACCATTATCTGCAGTAATTGCACACCTGGTCAGGTGTCCCAGAGAAATGAAGATGTGTGTTCACACGAAAATTAGTACATGAGTGATTATAGCAGCTTTCTTTATAATAGCCCCAAACTGGAGACTACCGAGATGTCCTTCAGTGGGTGGATGGCCAGAAACTGTGCACGCACACAGGGGACACAAGCAGGAACAAGCTGACTCCATCCTCTGCCCTTCTGGAGCAAGCGGCTGCCCTGCCTCCATCGTGGCCAGGATGTGTGGGGGTGGGCTGGGGGGTCTCCCATATTCCTGACCAAGATGCATAGACGATTCTCAGGGTCACCCTTGTTGCCTGTCTGAGCACCACCCTGAGGTGGACCTCCGCTAGGGGCAGGAAAGAGGAGGTACAGTGAGCAGGGGGCTGCAGCCCTCCCCCACCAGCACCCAGGGTCATTTAGACCCTGGAATCTCCCTAGACAGACAGGCATGGGGTCACTCCTCTGAGCACACCTGACCCCTCAGTGTCCAAGAAGAAGCTGCAGCCGCAGATGCAGCTTCTCTGCAGCACGGGGAGGCTGGCCGGCCTGACGTGCAGGCACGAAGGCTGCCGGGCACTGACACCAGGCACTCAGCGTCCAGGCAGGCCTTCGGGTCTCTGAGGACTTGTCTGCTGGCCCTGCCCTCTTCTGGGGCATTCTGTGCCTGCCCAGACCCAGCTGAGAGTGGAACCCCACCCCGGGACCAGATCCGAGCATCCCATGGGGCAGTTTGGGTGAATACACCAGAGCAGCGGGTGGTGTGGTCCGAACTGCCCACCGGAAACCCACCTCGCCCGGTGGCCACCCGCTTACCCAGCCCCAGCCGCTGGGGTCTCCACCTGCTGTGGAATGGTCTGGCCACGCTACAGCGCCCACCCCGTTTTAATTGGAATTGCCCTATCGAGGGCTTAAATTAAAAACCAAACACTCAAAGCACGACTGCCTTTTAGGTGACTAAAATTAAAACCTAATTGAATTTTCCCAGGGAAAAATATCTTGTGGAAATTTAATTAAGGAAGTAAAGGGCTGGGTTTTTAAAAATAGATATATATGGTTTTTAATTCAGGGTTATTTGCAAAGCAAATTAAAAAATAAAAAGAACTCGCTCCATGAAGAAGTTGGATGCAGACACAGGAGCTCGGCGAGGTCCCTGAGCGCGTGGCAGGGCTGTGCGGGCGCCCCACGTGCAGCCACCTGGACGGTGACTCTCCTGCCCCTCTGCCCCTGGACCGAGTGCCGCTGTCAGACTCGGAGGACAAGCTCTGCTCATCTGGGCTGGTTTTCAGGCTCTGGGCTCTAAGGGGAGTCCTTCGAGGACTGTGGGAACCCCGCACCCCAATACTGTGGCCTGCGCAGCCTCTTCCCCTTGGCTGGGCCCCCCACCACACTTCCTGCCCCCCCGCCCCCGACCACAGGCCTGGGTGCCGTGTCTTTGTCGTTCTTCCTTCTATTCCGGAAAGCGTTTTTGAAAAACTAGAACTCTATACTGAGAACCGCCTGGCGCGACGCTCACTCCAGCATCCGGCCTCAGCTACAGCCTGTCTCCTCGCAGGCGGATCAGGCCCGGGCAGTGGTGGCCGACACCCCGGCCTTGGTCACCGCAGCACCTGTGCCCTGGAAGATACAGGATGGCCTCCCCACCCCAAAATTAGTCCTGATGGTGCCACACGCACCAAAGGCCATGAAAGGGCTTGTTACTCACATAATGAGGCTTCTGGGGGAGAGCAGGGGACCCCACGCTGCTCTGGAAATGGCTGGGGAGCACCGACGGGGGGTGCTGATGGGCACCGTGCAGGCCAGGCTCCTACGGTTTGAATCTTCCACGGTGCCAAAGGAAGGGCCACCGGGGACCCCCAAAAGGGCTCGGCCTTCTCCTTAAGCCTCGTTCACCTCCCCCTCGCCTTCCACCTGCCTGGACCCTGACCCCAACTCCAGGGCCACCTTCCTTAACCCTGTCTGCTGGCCCCCAGCAGTGGGGCTGGGTCCCTTGGCCCCCCCGGGGCAGCCCGGCCCGTCGTTCAGATCTCAGACTCTCCCACCCCCGGCCTTCCCCTCTGTCTCCCACGTGGCTGTTGACTGAGCCTGGTCTCTCCCGAGGGGCGGTGGGTGGGCACATCCTGCTCCCAAGGGGGTCAGCAGAGGGTTCTTCCAGGACCCTGCCAGCCCGGGACTCACCAAGGGTGCCTCGTCTCCGCAGAGCCGCAGGCTGACGACGGCTCCCACCTTTGTTCTGGGCGCTCCTGTTTGCACCTGCAGGGAAGCTGCAGCCTCTGCATCCTGGGCTGTGACGAAGGCCGGATTGAAGGTCGAAGGAGGGGGTCAGGTGAGAGCCCAGGTAACGAGACCTGGCAGGTGGAGGTGGGTGCCGTGAGGGGGGAGTGTGTGCATGCGGGGTCACCAGCCTGGCCGAGGCCAGCCGTCAGCCCTCCTGTGAAGGCAGCCCCTGGGTTGGAAATTCGGAGCTAATTCTGATGAGCTCGGGGTGTGAGCAGGTTGGGCAGAGGCCGGGCTTCTGGGTCCCCCAGTTCCTCTGCTGAGGGGCATCCGGGCCTGACTGCCAAGGCGGGGCCTGCGTCTCCCCGTCCCCTTCCCTGAGGAGTGGCTGTCGTGCCCACGGAGAGATCCTGGGAGAGAAGGGGCTGCAGACGCCCCCGGGGGCACATGTGGAGGCGGAGGGCTGCTGTGCCCCGCCTCCCCCTTGGGAGGGCCCCGCCCACCTCCTCCCATCCCCCACCTTTGCCTTCAGACCTTCAGGATCTCGAAGTTGTACTGTTTTGGTAACTAAAGGGTTTTCAGTCTCGCCAGCGAGCCGGCCTGGCACGTGGCGGGCGGAGTCCGGGCCGCTTGCTGTTGCCTATCAAAGGGGCAGATTGCTGAAATGTGCCGCCTCGGCCCCTATTGGGGGCACGCTTTCATTAAGTGGGGACAAGCGAGGTGCCGGCAGTTTCTGGGGGACGCTGGGTGCCACCAGCGTCTCATTACCTGCCTGTCAGTGCGTCATGGGCCTGGCAGGAAACTCCGGAGGGTGGGGGAGAAAGTGTGCAGCTAGGTCAGCCTCAGGATGCATGGCTTCGAGGAGAGGGACGCGTGTCCATTTCTGCTCCAGGTCTGCCGATTTTCACTGAGCACCTACTACGTGCCAGGCCTGCATTCACAGGCGCAAATGTCCTCCGGGTCTCTGCCCTCACAGGGTGGTGAGAATGAGGAGCGGGTATAGGGGACCCCAGGAGGGCCCAAGGGGCTCAGAGGAGGTAGCCACAGGGAGAGCAGCCTGTGCAAGGGGCCTGGGGCCAGGAGGAGCAAGGGTCGGGAGTGACAGTATGGCTGGATTAGGGGGCCAGACGGAGGGCGCTGAGGGAAGAGCTGCGTGGGGTGCGGGTGGAGAAGGGGGCGTGCAGGCTCTGCAGGGAGTTTTTGTTCCAGGCTGGGAGCTCTGGAGTCCCCTTCCCTGGTTCCAGTCACATTTTGGAGGAATTGCTTCCTCGGGGCGCTGTGTGGGCAGAGTGGGCGGGGTGCAAGCAGGGAGGCCCGAGGGCAGGCGGCGACCGTGCGGCCCGCGTGGGTGGCCCTCAGCGCAGCCGTGGAGCTGGAGGGGCTTCGGGACCTCGAAGGCCTGGGTGCCTGCACACTTGGGGGTCTCCCACCCTCCCCTCTTCCCTCCCTGTCCTTGTAGCCAAGGTCCCTGCTCTGCAGCGCCCCCCTCAAGGGACACCCCTGCCCCAGGCCTGGGGTAGCCTGGGGGCCTCTGGAGAAGAGTCTCTCGGGGTGTGGTCCGAGTTTCTGGCCTGTTTATGTGGGGGCCACGTCCTCCCGCTTCCCCTCAGGAAGCGGGGAGCCAGGGCTTTGCTAATGTGGCCCCTTGGACCAGCCCCTCCAGTACAGACAGGCCCAGCTTTATGACTGGCCAGTGTGGACCACACACTGTTGGAAGGACCCTGCCACGGGAGGCTTATTTCGGTCGCTGCCCTGAGAGGACAGTGGTTAAGAGCAGACAGCCTGGGTTCCGGCCGGGCTCCGCCCCTGCTGGCTGTGTGACCTCAGGCAAATTACTGACCTGCTCTGTGCACTGCCTCACCTGCAAATGGGCCCATGGTGACAGGGGAGTTGAGAGAGCAGAGCAGAGGCGTGTGTCTGTGCTCGTGGAAGCCGCCTGCCCTGAACACTAACGGGCACGAAGGAACGGACGACACAGAAATCAACCTTTTACTAAGCGGTGCATTGTCTAAAGTACGGACGCTTTTCTGAGAGCATTGCAGGCCGCCGCTGTGGACCTCAGGGTTTTGCACAGCGAATCCCTTTTCTGGGTCCCCAGGACGCTGACCATATGGAACCCCCTCACCGAAGACCCGAGAGCAGTGGGTCCCCTGAATTATTACGGAGTCAAGTCGTTTCCCCCACAGCTCGGCCTGGGGCTCCCCCAAGCCGGTCTGGAGGTGGGACCCATGCATCTCCCTGCCCCCCTCCCCCCAGTCACCTGCCTCTTGGGCGGTGGCCTTCGGTGGTTTCCCCAAGGCACAGGGCGGGGTGCTGGGTGGGGAAGGGGCTCCCAGACTCCCCCTCCTGCCCGGAACGCACAGTCCAGGAGGACGGGACCATCAGAGAGCCATCTGCGGGGCCCGCTGCAGCCTGGCCCCTTCACCCCTGTGCTGGGCTCCTGTCCTGTCGGTGGCCGGTCCGCGTCTCTGTCCTGCTCTCACCGCCACGCAGGGAAGCTGCAGTGGCTTTGAGGCCGGCCGCCTGCAACCAGAGCCTTCGTTGGCCTGAATGTGACAGAAGTTGGAAAGATTACACGTTGTAAATGGATAATTAATGTACCAGAGCAGCTGCAGGCTCCCACAGAACGAGCTTCCACGCCCCGTGTCTGCCCCTGCCTGTCGGGGGCCCGCACCCGGGCCGGCAGCTTCTCCCCCATCCCTGGTGGTCTCCGCCTGCTACCCATAAGGCCCGTCACCTCCAGCTTCGGGGGCACATGAGTGAGCCTCTGTGTGGACAGCACCCCCCCTGAGTCAGAGAGGTGGGGAAGCCGAGGCCTGGGGAGGTGCAGGGCAGTCCCCCCATCCCAGGGCACTTTCTGAAGACCCCAGCCTCCATGGCTTCAGATCTTCTAATGAACCGAGAGGGGCTGCAGGCCGTGTGGGGCAGCGGGGCCTGGTCAGCTCCGGCCATCCCGGGCCGAGCCCTCGGGGGTCCCCTCCCGGCTGCCCCGCCCCCCTCGTCTGACTAGCAGCGCTGTGTCCTCGTGTCCTCAGCTGGGCTGGCTCGGGTTGGATGAGCCTGACACTCCTTGGCCGAGGTGCCTCCTGGGGGGATGCCCAGCTCTGGTCCCTCTGCACAAGGGCTTGGGGACGTTCGGCTTCAGCTGGGAGGAGAGACGGAGGGCGGAGAAGCCAGGCCGCCCCGCCCTCTCCCAGCCTCCTGCCCGCAGCTCCGTCTCCCTCTCTTGGTGACAGCTGGGCCTCGTTCCTGGGCGAGGGCCGCATCTAGAGCCTGGTGATGCTTTCGGAAGCAGCTGTCACTCTGGGAGGACGTCTGTTGCTGGGGTCCCTCCCCACGCAGCCCAAGCTGGCCACGTGGGGGGGTCGGCCGGGGCAGGTGCTGTCAAATGGGTGGCAGTGGGAAATAGCACCCCTTGTGTGGCCCCCCTCTGCTGCCGAGCGGCCCGGTCTCAGGGCTGGGAAGCAGGCTTACAGCTGAACCCCTCCTTTCCGGGAAGACCGGGAAGGCCGAGTTTACACCTCCTGCCCGGGATCTGTCTTCCCCGGGGTCTTGGGTCTCCTCTCAGGGGCTGTGCTCTGCTCTGCTGGGTGTGGACAGAGGGTCGGGGGTCTCCCTGTGCCCCTGCACTGCCCCCCATGGCCTCTCCTGTGTAGCCGTGCTGGGCCGGGCGAGGCGGGGCGGTCAGAGTCTCATCGCGGGGGCCGCGCGCCTCTGGAAGTGTCTCCCGGCTTAGTGAGGTTCACCACGGTCCTCAGCTGGGGCCACGACGCCTGGGGTTTCTGCCACCGCTCACGAGGACCCCGGGGCAGTGCTGAAACGTGTGGCACCCAGGCCTGTGTACAAGACCCTGGGTGCAGGGGGTCTGGGGGCTGCAAGACAGGCCCCCCGCCTCTCTTCTGAAGGAGAGTGGTCGCAGATGCTTTAGAATTCATCAGACTCCCCATGCTTTAAAGTGCACGCACAGGGAAGAGAATGGGTTTTAAATTAGTGAAACTTTTTTACAGGGGACGTTTGTCAAGGGTCATCTTTAACTGCAAGTATAAAAATAAGAAAAACCCACTCCGAAAGCTGGCCGTGTAGAGGGCGTTCTGACTGCTCCTGCCCGTAGCAGGAGAAGGGCAGAGAGATCCGGCCCCCCCGGTCCCGACAGGCGTGTCCTCCTCAGCTCAGTGCTCAGCCCTCCACAACCCAGAGTTCCTCCCTTCTGGACTGGCTAGGCCTGGCCCCAGGCTCCTGTGGGGATCCAGGGTTGTCATTGCCCAGCCCAAGGCTGCATCCTTAGGGGCAGAGTGCCCCATGGATAGGAGGTCTGCTCAGAGGACAGGGACAAGGGGCTGGGGCCTGACCACATCCAGCTGGAGAGTAGGAGAGAGAAGATGCTGGCCAAGGGGCCCTGCAGGCAGAGGCTGGGCAGGGGAGCGATTGGTCCCTGGGGAGGGAGGGAGCTTCCCGCCACCAGGGGTGTGCAAGCGGAGGCGTCAGGTTTCTCTGGCAGGGAGGTGGGGTTATTTTAAGTGCTCCCGCTCTGAGCTGGGCCAGAGAGGTCTCTGGGCAGGTCTGGGCGGGCAGGGGGAGAAAGACCTGTGGCTAAAGGCGGTCCCTGGTCTCAGGGGGGTGGGGTCTGTGCCAGTGGAGCAGCGGTTGGGTCTCAAAGAGTGTTTTTCGCAGAGCCTGCCGTGGAGATAATAACACCTCTTAAAGCGTGGTAATTAGCATCCTCTCTGCACACAGCAATAAATCCACGCAGCACAACTTCCTTGTAAAAATGGCCTTGGGAGACGGTCTTTTCCAGTCGCGGGTTTTATCAGTATCACACGTGGACAGCCCCCAACATGCAATACGGGTCTCCCTCCCGTCTTCCCGCAGAGGCTCCTCGGCCCTGATGCCCACCACACCGCCCCCAGGCCCGCCGCCTTTCTAGATGCTGCTCAGATGCCTGGGTGCCCCCTCTGCTGGCTGCCTGCCCACGCCCCCGTGCCCTGTGCTGGGCATTTGGCTTGGGCTCCCACCCCCACCACTGACCTGTCCAGAGCTCCCGGAAAGTTCCAGCACCGGAACTTTCCAGGCCGTCTGGTGTTAAGGCAGGGACGCTCCTCAGCAGGGAGCTTGGGCGTCACCCGCGCTGGTCCTGTGCCGTGTCGGGGGAGAGACAGCAGGTCCTCCCTGCTCAGTGAGGGAGGAACGGTGCGTGTGCATCCTCCCGCCTGTCACGACGATGGTAACAGCTGCCAGTGAGTGTCACCAGGAAGGGAAGGGACGCACGGCGGTCCTCAGCAGGGCCTGTGGCGATGCTGTCTTCTCGCTCGTGGACAGGCTCTGCGGGGCCCTATAGCTCCTCACAATCTTCCTGCTGGGACCATGGGAATCCCCGTGACAGACGGGGAGACCGAGGCTCGGTGGGGCTCACGGACACGAGTCACACGGGTGGCCGGTGGAGGACAGGGGCTTTGTGGCCAGGGGTCCGGCTTGGATATGAGCAGGTGCAGATGGAGAGATTAGCCCGCCAGCCCCTGGAGCTGCCCCAGGGGGCGAGGGCTGCCTCCAGGTACAAGACGCATCAGGCGGCATCAGGTGGGGCCTGAGGACCCCTTCCCGAAGCTACGTCCCGCTTCCTGATGACTTCCTGATCGCCTGGAGCCCGCGTCTGCTGCTTCTGCTGCTGGTTCTCCCTGCTCCGGGGACCCAAGGGCCCGTGGGATGCTTCCTTCTCTGACGTGGAGCGGGGGCAGGGAGACTCCGCGAGGCGGGGAGAAGAGGCTCTACAAACACTGTGCATGCACCGCCTCTCCTACCTCCAGGCCTCCTCTTCTGCGCCCCTAGAGCCAGCGCATGCCACCCCATCCTTCAGCCTCTCTTTAAAAATAGCTTTATTTTGATGAAATTCATTTACCATATAATTCACGCATTTAAAGCGTGCACTTCAGGGACTTCCCTGGCGGTCCAGTGGTTAAAACTCTGCGCTTCCACTGCAGGGAGCTTGGGAACGATCCCTGGTTGGGGAACTAAGATCCTGCGTGCCACTCGGCCTAAAAATAAAATAAAATAAAAAATAAAGTGTGCACTTGAACGGTTTTTAGCAGATTCACAGACGGGGCAGCCACCCCTCTCCTCCCGTCTCTATGGATCTGCCCGTCCAACCTTCACGTGAGCGGGGTCACACTCTGTGGCTTTTTGCATCTGGCCTCTTGCACCTGACACGTGCTCGTGCGCAGGTTGGGCTGCATCTCTTTTTAGGCCGCGTCCTACTCCGCGGTGTGGATGGACCACGCGGTGTTTATCCGCTCAGCTGCGCACAGACGCTGGGTTGTTTCCACATTGGCGCTGCCGTGAACGGTGCTGCCCCTTGTGCACGGGGACACTCATGCACATGGACGTTGCAGGCCACGCGTCCCTGTGAACACGTGTTTGCCTCCCTCCTGGGTGGACACGAGATGACGGATCCCGGATGCAGGTCTCCCTGGCTCCTCCCATGCAGAGCTCTCACTCCTGCCAAGTCCCGGAAACAGGCTCCACATCCCCCCGGGGGGTGGGCAGTAGCCCTCCAGCCAGAGGGCCACGTCTGAGGCCTCGTGTCTGGGAAGCACCCCTGCCTGGTCCCCCTCTGTCTTCTGTGCCTGGAGAACACGTGCAGGCCTTTCAAGTGCCTTGAGAAAGCACAGGAGTTGAATGTCTCACAGGAACGTAATTGTATCTTTATTGCTCATTACAGTTCAAGTTAATTACATAGCAACTAGGTTTGTGCTCTATGATGTTGCAGCTCAATCGGCGTGCGCACGCCCGGGTCTAGAGCAGGTTTCCCACCCCCGCACCTTGTGTTTGTTCCACCTGGATCAATGCCTGATTCTTTCCAGTTAGCACTTTTCACCATCATGAGATGGTGCCTTAGCGACTTCTGAAGATGGTCAAGAACTTTTTCTTTCATTTGGTGTCCTTATGGTACCGCTGAGTTTGGTTTCAATTCTTTGCGGTCACGTATGATGTGTGTATAGACAAAGCTATAGATTCTGCTGATGAACAAATCATTCTCCGGCCAGACGGAGGTTATGCCAGTTGTCTCCTGAGTCTATCTGATCGTGTTGAGGGCTGCCTTGCTTTCTGACGTGACAAGTTGTTCCAGATTCATCTAGTGTATTTCTTCCTCGAGACCTCAAGTTGGCCATTTCTCCCGGGAGCTCTGGTTCCTTTTATTGGAAAATAGGATTTTGTGATTGCAGTCTGGGAGCTAAAGAGGGGTCATTACTACCAGACAAGTCATTGCTTCTAAACCTTTCTGTGGCCAAAGCTGGGAAAACATTTTTTTTTGCAAAAGAAAAGTACGTAGTGAGTTGATGCTAATATTTCCAATTTAAATGTAAGATTAGAGTGTTTTTGTATAGCTTCTTTGATTTTACATTTACATCTCTCTCCTCTTATGCTGGGATTCTTGCTTCCTAATGACATCTACATAATTACTTACCTGCTTTATCTCACGGTACATCGTCTGTATAACTATCATGTAGCAGTGTACGTTCAGCTTGTACACACATTTTTTGCTGAGTCCCCATAAAGAAGGAGAATCTATTTCCCCATGTTTTGAAGCTGGGCTGATCTTATGACATGACCAAGAAAATGCGGTGGAGGTAACATGGTATGACTTCGAAGGCAAGTCCTTAAGAGATCTTACGGTCTGTTTTTTGCCCTTCTGGATCCTGGGACCACCATGCTACAAAGAATCCTGGGATGAAAAACCCTGTGGGGAGGTAGACCAGCTGTCCTACATGCTCTGGGTTAGGCTGGCACCCAGCCGTATGCAGGTGAGGGAGCCCAGGTGAGGCCAGTAGGCGGTCCAGCGCTGACCCCCAGCACTGCGAGAAGTATAAGTTCTTATTTGATGCCACTACATACTGGGGTGGTTTGTTACATAGTAATAGATAAATGACACAGATGTTGGTACCTGGAGTACAATGGTACCTTAACAAAAACTTGAAATGTGACATTGGCTTTGGAGCAGGTAGAAGCTGGGAAGGTGGGAAGGGAAATGTTGGAGGCTGGAGAAAGGGTGACCCTTGTCACTTAGGAATAAATGACAAACTGTCTCCTACAGTAACTGGGAAAGGAAAACAAACTTGTGGCATGTGGCTGAAGAAATCTCTAGACAGAATGTTAAAAGTGTCAGTTGGTTTCTTCTAGCTGCACATGATAAGATAAAGAAAGAGAGATGAGCTAAAGAAGGAACCGTTCAATTTGTAAATAAAATTTAAAGACAGAAAGCCCAGGACTTGCTTGGTTAGAAAATAATACTGTCCCTCACACTCAGTATTTCCAGCTGGTAAAAATATACAAAGTGCGATGAGCCTGGGGGCAAAGATAAAATCAAGGCTGTGTCTGCAGGACGCCTGGTTAAGATCTTTGTAAGGTTTAAGGCAGTGCCCAACAGACCCATTCATCCAGGCAGAAGGAATTTTACGAACCCTAAGGGTTTCATTTCACAGCTTCCTGTACGGCTCAAGAGAGCGAGAAATCTGTCTCAAAAAAGGACTATGGACATGGCTTTTGGAATATGGAGCAAACTTTAATTAGATTCATGGGAAATCCACAAAGTTTTAAAAAGAGTGGTACTGATGAAAACACCACCAGCTTGGATAAAGAAGACAGTTCAAAATGGAAAGAGGCTTCTGGGAAGTAAACAGGTTGAGAATGTGACTCAGCTGCCTATATGGGCCACTTCTTATGGCAAAGGAAAGGTATCTCGGAGGGTATAGTCAAGAGCAAAGAACAGTGGATTAGAAAACCACTGCCAGAAAGGAAAACTGGACTTAATCAAGGACACTTCCTTGCCCCTAGAGTAGGGGAAACTGGCTAGATTTCATAATTGCCTTGGATCTGCCTGTATTTGCTTCCTGTACTTTTCCTTTTGAAGGGGAGCACCTGCTGCCTTTGAAGGTTTCCTATCCCTGCCTCACCGTTGTATGTTGGGTGTGTGGGGGACAGATAACTCTTGTATTTTGCTCACAAGTTCCTGCATTAAGAGGAGCCACACTCAAGTCACTGCACACCCAGAAGAGCCACATTTGCACTTTGATCCCATGATTGGATGAGAGTTTGGAGGTCATGGGAGAGATGTGAATCATTGGGACCAGAGGGAGGACTACAGGAGACCGTTGCAGTAGTGGGCCAATGAATCTCGTTTCCCTGTGTCCGTGCTCCTTTGTGGTGTGACATTACGCTGCCCCAGCCTGAACAAAAGTGGGATTTATTTCCTCATTTCCTGAATTTGGGCTGGCCTCGTGATGTGCTTTGACCAGTAGGATAGAGTGGAAGGGACACTGTGTACTTCTGAGACCAGGCCCTAAAAGGCCCTGAAGCTGCCACCTTCACTTTCTTGGGATGCTGCTCTGTGACTCAGAATAGGGAAGTCGATCTGGCCTACTGCAGTGTAAGAGGAGAACTTATACTAGCTCACAGTGGAGTATAAGAAGCTGCTTGGAGGAGAGCTGAAGTGGCCTACAGCCACCTCCTTCCAGACACGCAGATGAGGCCATCCTGGACCTGCCAGTCCAACTGAGCCTCCAGGGGACCACAGCCACAGGAGAGAGTCCAAGTACGACCAGGTGGGGAACTGGTCGTGCAACCCACAAAATTGTGAGAAATAACAAATCGTTGTTTTAAGCCACAAAGCTTTGGGGTAGTTTGTTACACAGCAATATGTAGCTGACATATATATATATATATATATATATATATATATATACACACACACACACACACACACACACATACATACTCGTATCATGTATATATTAAGATTTCTTTATTGCTATTTTTTGTTCTTAGGATATGTCCCAATTGAGATTTGTAGTCAAATGACCATGTTTTGAAGTCATTTGAAATAAATCTCCTCTGTGTGGTGAAACCACTGACCTGATACACAGATTCATTTTGAATTTTAGAGATTGCTTTTCTATTATGATTTAATTTTTTTAATTAATAGACTTTTTTTTTAAAAAAGGCTGTTTTAGGTTTACAGAAAAATTGATCAGAAAGTACAGAGTTCCCATGTACCCCTCCTCCCTCCCCAGCCCCATTACTCCCCCTGTTATGAACATGTGCATTAGTGTGGTTCATTTGTTACGACTGATGGAGCTCCACTGACAGATCTCCATCACCCAAGGGGCATAGTCTACATTGGGGTTCACTCCTGTGCTGTACATTCTGTGGGTTTTGACAAATGTATAATGACATGTGGCCACTATTACAGTATCACACAGACTAGTTTCACCATCCTAAGATCCTCTGTGCTCTGCCTTTGCACCCCGCTAACCCCCTAACCCCTGGCCACCACTGATCTTTTCAGTCTCTGTGGTTTTGCCTTTTCCAGAGTGTTGTACAGTTGGAATCACATAGCATGTAGCCTTTTCAGACTGGATCCTTTCACTTAGCCATGTGCATTTAAGTTTCCTCCATGACGTCATGGCTTGGGGGTGCATTTCACTTTAGTGCTGGAAAACATGCCACTGTTTGGATGCTTCAGTTTGTTTATTCATTCACCTGTTGAAGGATGTCTTGGTTGCTTCAAAGTTTTGGCAATTAAGAATAAAGCTGCTAGGGCTTCCCTGGTGGCGCAGTGGTTGAGAGTCCGCCTGCCGATGCAGGGGACGCGGGTTCGTGCCCCGGTCCGGGAAGATCCCACATGCCGCGGAGCGGTTGGGCCCGTGAGCCATGGCCGCTGAGCCTGCGCGTCCAGAGCCTGTGCTCCGCAACGGGAGAGGCCACGACAGTGAGAGGCCCGCGTACCACAAAAAAAAAAAAAAAAAAGAATAAAGCTGCTAAACAAAGGGAGATCAAATAAAGCTGCTATAAACACTGTGTGCTGGTTTTTGCGTGAACCCCGTTTTCATTGCCTTTGGGTAGATACCAAGGAGCGTGATTGCTGGATCATAGGGTAAGAGTATGTCTGGCTTTTTACAAAATCACTAAACCGTCTTCCGAAGCAGCCGAACCATTTGCATCCCCACCAGCACCGGGTGAGGCATCCTGTTGCCGCGTATCCTCGCCAGCACGTGACGTTGCTGGGGCTCCGGATGTTTGCCGTTCTAATAGGTGTGGAATGGTGTTTCATTGCTTTAATTTGCAATCACCTCATGACATAACATTAAGCATCCTTTCATGTGCTTACTTGCCATCTGTGTATCTTCTGATGAGGTGTCTGCTTAGGGCTTTAACCCATGTTTTAATTGGGTTCTTTGTTTCCTTATTATTAAGTTTTAACTATTTTTGTATACAGTCATCTGTTGATATCCACAGGGAATTGGTTCCAGAACTGCCCCCCACCCATCTCCAGATACCAAAATCTGTGGACGCTCAAGTCCCTTGTATAAAATGGTGTCGTATTTGTGTATAACCTGTGCACATCTTCCCAAATACTTTAAAGCATCTCTAGATGACTTATGATACCTAATACAATGCAAATGATATGTACATAATTGTTGGTGAACAGCAAATTCAATTTTTGCTTTTTGGAACTTTCTGGAATTAAAAAAAAATCTTTTTTTTTGATCCTGGGTTGGTTGAACCCTCGGACGCAGGACCTATGGATACAGAGGTCCGGCTGTGTTTCTGACAGCAGTCCTTGATCACACATGTGGTGTTTTGCAAAGATTTTCTGTAACTTGACTTTTCTTTCTCTGAACAGTGTCTGTCACAGAGCAGAAGCTCTGTGATTTAATTTTGTCTTACAATTATTTAAAATATTTACAAGATTCTGAAGTCAAAAGGACACAGAAGGGCACATTCAGGGAAGCTGGGTTTCCCTGCCTGTCCCCGTCTCCTCTTGTCAGCGACTGTTTCCATTCGGGTTGGATTTATTCTTAAATAATGGTTTATTCTCCCGTTTTCTTAAATAAAAAGTGACATAGGAATCGCATGGTTCTTCACCTTGCTTTTTTTTTTTTTTTTTGCGGTACGCAGGCCTCTCCCTGTTGTGCCCTCTCCCGTTGCGGAGCACAGGCTCCGGACGCGCAGGCCCAGCGGCCATGGCCCACGGGCCCAGCCGCTCCGCGGCATGTGGGATCCTCCCGGACCGGGGCACGAACCCGCGTCCCCCGCATCGGCAGGCGGACTCCCAACCGCTGCGCCGCCAGGGAAGCCCCTCACCTTGCTTTGGAACAGACCGCAGCGTGACATGGTGAGCTCCCTCATTTCATGTTTGGGGGGACAGAGTCCCATCATGGGGACGCCTTCTACCTACCCGCCAGCCAGCCCCCTAGTGCCGGGGCACTCGGTGACCCCAGTCCCCGGCTGTCACTAACAGCCCCTTAGCAAGATGCAGGCGCACAGCTCTGCGGGCCCCCCGCGTGCGTCTGAGGCGAGGCCCCTCCGAGCGGGCGGCTGTCAGAAAGGCTAGCTGCAGTTTGCAGCTTTGTCAGATGCTGTCTGGCTCCCAGGGTGGGAGCTGGACCCTTCCGCGTTCCCACAGCTTTGTCTGAGGCCGCCTCTTCCTCACAGCCTCGCCGGCAGAACGCCGTTCAGCGTCTGTATTTTTGCCAATCTGATAGGTGGGAAACGGCATCTGGTCTGGCCTGCATTTGTGTGTCTCTCATTATGGGGAAGTCGCAGGGCCACTTGCATTTCTGTCTGTGAGCCGTGTCCATATCTCTGACACGGGAGATGTGTAAACCCAAAGACGATATGAAGGCAAGAAACCCCCATCCAACTCACAGCCCCGACACACTGCTTTCAGGTCAGGACCTTCTGCATCTTAAAGGAACACAGGAAGTCCTGAATTGGGGGGGGTCCTGAGGGGCTGCTCTGATGGCCAAGGGAGGACCTGGAGGGGCAGAGCCGGAGATGTGGGGGGCAGCCCGGCTTCCTTCCCTGGGGGACGTTTTGTCTTGTTGAATGAGAGAGAAAATAACTAAGGCCATCGAGGGCGCAGTCCCCCGCCCCCGCCCCCTCCCTCACAGTGGGCGCTGGCGTGTGGAAGGCCCCTCCAGGAGCACACAGAGCCCAGCAGCCTGCTTGCTGGTTTCAGGCCAAAGCCGGAAGGGGTCTGTTCAGAGAACTTTCCGGGCACCGCTGCTGGTGCCGAGGAGAGGGACCTGCCCTGAGGGGCTCGGGCTTCTGTGGAGGCAGCAGCAGGACGGGGGACATTTATTTCCGGAGCATCAGCTGGTGGGGGCCAGGGGACAGACAGCAAGGACTCTGAGAGACCCACACACCGGGGGAGGTGAGGCCGCGGTGCGAGGGTCAGAGGTGCTGCGATGAGTGACAACGCTCGGGGTGCTGGACAGGCAGTGGGGACGTCTCAGGCCCGGCGCTGGTGGAGGGGTCTTGCGGGGGAGATGCGGGGCTGACTGGGCCACAGGAGGAGTTTGGGAAAGTACAAGGCAGACGCACCGAGCGGAGAGGCTGGGCATCTTCTAGGAGGTGCAGGTGGGCTTTGCAGCTGGGAAGGAGCCAGAGAGGAAAAGGAGGACGGGGTGCTGGCCGAGAACCTGGCTTTGACTCAGGCAAAGGGCAGCGTGGTCTGGGCTTTGGGAAGCTCTGTCAGTGAGGATGGACGCCAGGGTGGAGCCTGCAGCCGGGAGGCTTGGTGGGCCGGTGTCTCAGCTGTGGGGGTGGGGGGAGGTCTGGGCTTTGGGAAGCTTTGTCAGTGAGAGTGGACGCCAGGGTGGAGCCTGCAGCCAGGAGGCTTGGTGGGCCGCAGTCTCAGCTGTGGGGGTGGGGTGGGCTGGTGTCTCAGCTGTGGGGGTGGGGGAAGGTGATCGCGATCCTGCGACTTAGAGCTGGGTTGGCAGGATCTGCTCATGAATGAGAAGTGGTGGGAGAGAGAGAGAGGAAAGTCAGGGTGGCTCCTCCTGGGCCTGGCAGAGTCAGCGAGTTCATGCTGCCGTCAGCTGCCACTGGGAAAGTGTGGGGAGCTGTGGAGGTTTGGGAGGAGAAATCCATGGTCCCCTTTTGACCATCTGGGAAACGTGCAGGGAGAGATGTGGAGAAGGCGGTGAGGGTACCAGTCTGGGGCTCAGTGGAAGCCATCAGCCCTCGGGTGGGATTTAAGCTGTGGGTCTGGGGTGGGGTAGGGTGGGTTCAAGGGGGCACGGTCAGCTGACAAATGGGAATGCAGGTCACGTGTTACCAGGGATGGTGGAGCCAGGAGCTAGGTGAGCCCACTGGGGACCCGGCCTGGGCTGCACCCCCTTTCTTCTCCCCCGATTGTCGAGATTCTCCTTGTTCTGGAGGCCAGCTTGCCACACCTTCACCTCTGAGGCACGTGGGGTCTCTGCCCCCCACGTCTGTGCCACTGTCCTTACCAACACCCCTTGCACCCCGCCCAGGTCTGTGTGGGCCCTAAACCTCCCTGCTTCCAGACAGTGCCCTGCCCTGGCCCCTGACCCCTGAACCCCACTGGTATTGGGAAAGGCCTGGCCCGGGGCACGGACGGCCCCTCCTCCTCTGGACCCTGTCATCTCCCCTGTGCCTCGAGGCCCCGACAGGTGAGCTCAGGTGCTGCTGGCTCCAGCACCCCGAGGCGTCCCAGGTGCCCGGCCTGTAGAGAAGAGAAGCTCGCGGAGTCCAGGGCTGCCCCAGGCCCGTGGGCGGGGAATGGCGCCTCGGGTGGGCGGGGCCTGGCATGGGCGGGGCCTCCTAGCAGCAGTCTGCGCTGTCGGATGCGCCCTGAAAGCCAGACCCCAGAGGGAGCAGGAGGTCGTCCCGTGACACCCCCGCCCCTCCACGTCCCCCCCTACACCCCGCCGTGAGGAAGGCAGCCAGCACATTCCAGGGACAGCTCTTGGGGTGGAACTTTGATACGCCGGCTCTGCACGGGTCACACCCCTCTTACCGCCCACACCTGTGTGGTCAGAGGGGTGGGCGGCACACCAGCCCCCCAGGCCTCAGCGGGCAGCCGAGCTGAGTCTCTGTAGCCCCTCTGGCCCCTGCAGGAAAAGCCCGTCCCTCTCGGGCGCCACTGTGAGCGCTTGGTGCGCCCCCGACGCGCTCTCTGTGTGGACCCTGGGATGTGCGGGAACCGGGCTGCTTGATTCTGGAAGGGGAGCTGCGGGGCCAGCCTTGTGGAGACAGCGGGCTGTCCTCTTCCGCCCCTGGCGGTTTGGGCGGCCCGCGGTGGGCCTCTCATTCCCAGGCCCCGGGCTCTGGCTGGACACAGCATCCCACGAAGCGGGTGCAGCTGAGGCGGGGCCCGGGGAGGACGAGGGCTGCTGGCGCGGGCTTTACAGTTCTGAACCCGGGATCAGAGGGCGGACCCCGAAGGGAGAGGGCAGAGCCGAACCCAGTTGATTCTCACGCAGAGGGAGGGCCTCCACGACCGCCCTGCCCGGACACCCAGGAACATACTTACCTGTGACACTGTTTGGGTCACATGGCCTCTCTGTGACCCCATTTGTCCCTGTCATCACCTCGGCGCTGCCCGCCTTTCCTTTCCAATGGCAGCAGAGACCACCGCTCAGCCAGCCACATTTGGCCAGGCCGCCTGGCCTGCGGGATCTTAGTTCCCTGACCGGGGATCAAACCTGGGCCCTCGGCAGCGAGAACGTGGAATTCTAACCACTGGACCGCCAGGGAATTCCCAGCTGCTTTCTTTTCTGGGGGAGGACTTAGCCAGGCCACAGTGGGCAGCTGTCTGCAGGGCTTCCTCCCTCCACGCTTGGGCCAGGGTAGGACAGCTGGGCCACAGGGCGGCAGCTCCACTGACTTGTCTGCCGGGGGTCTTGGTACTTTCTGTTCATCACTTCTCTTCCCGCTGGTTCCAGGGCCTCTTCCCCTCTCTTCTTGTGGCTTCTCCGCACGGCCTCTCAATGTGGTATCAGGTTCAAGGGGATGGAGAAATAAACTCTGCTTCTGCACAGGGGCAGTGGCAGGGAATTGCAGCCACCTCTAATGCACCACAGATGAGTCCAGCATCTCAGACGCGGGACCCAGTGCCCGGTATGCAGACGCGCTCAAGCAACAGCCCTGGGTTGAGCAGAGCCGCCTCTCCACGGTGGCCTTGGAACTAGCCAGAAGCGAGACCAGACCTTACGAAGACGCCCCTCCCCTCCCCTTGACGGCCGCCAGCCTGGAGACCCTGAGCTGCCCCAGGGTGGCTGTGCACAAGGGACTTCAGCACAAGGGCGGGTGTGGACAGGTTTGCAGTGGGGTGGTCGCATCTATGGGCTGAAGAGGCACTGAGAAGGAAGCAGGGAGGGGTGGGCTGGGCTGGCACTGCCTCCAGAGCCTCCGCAACCCCTGCCCGGAGCCCTTCCCCATTCACTGCTCCTCTGCAGGTCCCCAGCCAGGGTCCAGGGAGCCGAGCTGAATTCGGGCCAGTCTGCACTTGATAAAGGATTTCACCCTGTTCTCTGCTGTTGCTGACCACCCAAGTGTCCCTGTGACACAGGACAGAAGCAGCAGTCCAGGGATGATGTAGGTGGTGACGCCCCATCACACACTTTCCATGTGCTTGTCTCATCTTTTAATTGTCACTAATTCAGATTTGTTTGTAAGAGAAAATTCAAAGGGAAAAGTATCTGGGTTTAAAGTTCAGGGGGTCCTGTTGGTTTCTGGAGATGGATAAATCTTAAATTGTGGACAGGCAGAGGAATTGCTCAGTTCTTTCCTTCGACTCCTGGAAGAAGGGTTAGGAATTTTTCTTTAGGCTTTAAAGTGGGATCACCCAGATCTAGACATTCTTTGAAGCCAAATCACTAAGGAACCCACATTTTTTGCTTAGGGAGAAATATTACAGAAGAGCAAAATGCTTCAGTGTTTCATTTTAAGAAATTCGAAGGCACAGACAGTTTCCATCCGTTCAGATTTTGTTACGTGGACATGAAATTCATGAGGCCACCTTGTTATAACGACTCGGGGCTAGCGATCGCTCAGATGTCACACCTCTTTCACAAGCATGACGCTGTATTTCATGCCCACTTTAACATCTTCCAGGGCAGCCAATGCTCCGCAGGCTGCAGAGTGAGCCAGCGGCAGCTGGAAAAACCAGACAGCATGCCATCCACGGCCTCACCAGGGTCCGGGATGGTCATGCCAGCAGGGATCACCTCTGGGCTGGTCTCAACCAGAGGGTGAGGTGGACACCGGGACCCCCTCCAGGGCTGCGCCTGTCAGGGCTCCTTAGACAGTGCCTGGTCCTACGGGCTGGCGGCCACCGGAGGACAGGCCCGGGTCAGACAACACATATGTTGCGGCAACACCATTACCTCCCGGGTAAACGGCCCCGTCTCTGCGCAGCCAGGCAGAGCCCCGGCTGCCGTGTAATTGGACCATTCAAAAGTAAATTATCTGCAGCTGGAAACAAGACACTGCCTTTTAACTCGGGCATTATAAGGTCAGGACTCGAGACATCACGGGGAAGAGCATTTATTGAAAAGCGATGGGAAAATGAAATTTTAAATTCAAAGCCTTCATGTATGGTGGGGGAGGCGGGAGGCTCTGCGTTCTTCGGTGGCCCTGGGGGCGGGTCAGGGGACTTATTTGCATCTTTATTTTGCTGACGCGGGAGAGCACCACATGAAGTGACTCTGATATCCATCTGATGAAAAAATAAATCCTGGGACAAAAGCCGCACGGTGTCACGGAGACTCGGCAGTGCCGGGCGAGCCTCGCAGCAGAGTCCAGTGCGGAGGTGGGAAGCAGGCAGGGCTCTGGGCGCCCAGCTGGCATGGGGGCCTCGTCCAGGCCGGTGACTCAGTGTCCAAGACTCCATGCCCCGCCCCGCCCCTCGCGAGGGCGAGCTCACCCGGTGCTTCCCGTGGTCCTTGGCACGTCTGTGGCTCCAGCCTGCGTCTTCCCTGTGACTCGTCTGTCCCACCTCCTCCCTGTCCTTAGGTCACCCCAGGTTGGGCACCCTCCCCTGCCCTCTGAGACCTCGCCCTGTGCGTCCTGTGCTCCACTGCGGGCACTGCCAGGGACTTTCCCTCTGCCAGGTCCCCACGCTGTGCACGCAGTGCTGGGTACTTACCCAGGCTTCCCCACACAGCCATGCTTTATGGGACACTTTGAGGGCCAGCAGACCCTTTCCCACACCAGCAAACAGCTCAGAGCCTTAAAGGGACTTGGCCAACATCAGACAGCCAGTTGGTGTGTTGGTGACAGGATGGGGCCCTGGTCTGCCTGGTGCCTCAGGCTCCCCAGGCTCCCCCGTGCTCCCCCGTGCTCCCCCAGCCTCCCCCAGGCTCCCCAGCCTCCCCCAGCCTCCCGCAGCCTCCCCCAGCCTCCCCCAGCCTCCCCAGCCTCTCCCGTGCTCCCCCAGCCTCCCCCAGGCTCCCCAGTCTCCCCCGGGCTCCTGCAGCCTCCCCCGGGCTCCCCCAGCCTCCCCCGTGCTCCCCCAGCCTCCCCTGTGCTCCCCCAGCCTCCCCCAGCCTCCCCCAGGCTCCCCAGCCTCCCCCAGGCTCCCCAGGCTCCCCAGCCCACTCCACCTCCCCCAGTGGTCCCCTGAGCGTGTGGGCAAGTAATGGTCTTTAGTTGTTCTACTTTGATTTTGGAGAATTTTCTGCTGCATCTCACTCCTATACCAAATTAGGATTAGGCTTGGCTGGATATAACAGAAAGCCCACAAATAATCATGAATTCAAAGTGATATAAATATATATTTCTCTTCATGTGTGTAAAGTCTGAAAGGGTCAGCCCAGGACCATCATGGTGCACCCTGTGTCAGGCCCCCTGGATCCTTCGGCCTCTACTATGTTCCACTGTGTATGAGTTTTATTCCTGAGGTTACACCATGGTCCAAGATGGCTGCCGATGCTCCAGCCATTACATCACATTTTAACCAACAGAGAAGAGGAGACCATGAAGGGCACACCTTCCCCCTTCCCCAGTAAGAACACTTCCTAGGAGTTACACACACACACATTCCTCTTAATTTCCATTGCAAGAGGAACGTGGTTGAACTATATTGCAAATAGGGCAGGGAAATTCAGTCTTTATTCCTGGTGGCCAAGTACTCAGCTAAAAACTGGGGGTCTATTACTCGAGAAGAAGGGGAGTACAGATATTTGGGGCAGCTAGAATCTATGCATGCCCTAAAACTGTACACCTGAGAAAAAATATTTTAAAGAGTAATAATAATGACAACAATAATAAAAATAATTATAATGTGAACTCTTGTGTAGCCACCACTCAGACTGCAAAGCAAAATCTCTCTTTAAGTGCAGGTTTCTCATGACTAACCACTCTGTCTTCCCCATCCCTGACCCCGCCCCCAGGTAATACTAATTTGAATTTCTATTCATCTTTCCCTTGCTTCTCTGTATCATTTTTACCATTTATGTTTGTAGTCCCCCAAAACACATAGTTTAGTTTTAGCTGCTTTTTAAACTTTATGTATAGTCTTCCTTTATATGTAATAGTTGTGTTTTGCTTCTTCCGTCTAATATTTCACGCATGAGATTCATCCCTTTCAACGCTTATGGTGTCACTCATTAGTCTTTACTCTTGTTTGCTATTCCATTGTGTGACTATATCACAATTTGTCTACCAGTGCTATTGTTCATGGACATTTATGTTGTGTCCAGGCTTTCTACTATCACAGCACTGCTGTAAACATCCTAGTACAGATCTCCAGGAGCACATGCGTAATCCTTTCTCTGGATGAGCCCACTGGGTGCTGTGACTGGGGTGCAGATATGTCTGAGTGATGGACCCGCCTGTACTTGAGTAGCTGGGCAGGGGCTGGGGCATCCTGGACCCTGGACCTCCTGGCTGGCCCCAATGTCCTGGAGAAGCCTTGCCCACCTACTTCACTGTGCCATGCAAGTACTGTCATGTTTTGCACAGCGAAAAATGTTGGGGAGCACTGCTCTAGGGACATCACCAGGTGGGGAATTGCTGCTCATGGGTTATGTGCAGATCACCTTTACTAGGTATGGTGAAGTGTTTTCCGAAGTAACTGTAACTCTGACTGCTACGGCTGACAGTTCCCATTGCCCCACATCCTTTCCAGTACCTGGAATGGGCCTGCTTTTTAATTTGTGCAAATTTGGTTGTAGTAAAATAATATTTTGTTGTTTTGTTTTAAATTAACAAATAATGCAAGTTAAATACAATAAATCAATTGTATATTGTTGAACGTGCATCTAGTAAACAAAACAAAATGCCAAATTCATGTACAGATCTTTCTCTACTATGGGGTTATGTCCCAATAAACCCATCCTAAGTTGAAAATATTGTAAGTTGAAAATGAGCCTTACCTACTGAACATTGTAGCTTAGTCTAGCCTACCTTAAACATGCTCACATCATTAGCCTACAGTTGGACAAAATCATCTAACACAAAGGCTATTTTTATAATAAAGTATTGAATTTCTCATGTAATTTATTGAATGCTGTATGAAAGTGATAAACAGAATGTCAGTGAGTGTATCAGTTGTGACTGTGTAGCAGACTGGGAGCTCCAGCCTACTGCCCAGCATTGTGAGAGAGTACCGTACTGCATATTACTCACCCAGGAAAAGGTAAAAATTCAAAAGCAGGGACTGTCTGTACTAAAAATCTATGACAAAATACAGTAGCTCATTGATCCTCCCTTCCTTGATCCCTCAAAAATCAACCATTATTAGATTTTTAAATACTTTTTCTGGCTTTCACACACCACATATTTCTAAATTATATCTATCTATCTATCATCTATCTATCTATCTTACTATCCTGTTACCTTTGGATTAATCAATTTAAGACATAATTTTTAAGATTTCCTATTAGAGTAGATGAGAGTTTAGCCCTCGTATTCTGACACCCCCTCTGCTTCCCCTCTCTACTCTTCCAATATAGTTATATTACAATTTTTGGTTAAGTCAAACTGAATCTGTTGGTACAGATCGCATTATATCTATACAGTCACAGCGTAACGTAGCATTACAGTGCACTCCAATTGTTTCCTTTCGCACTCTTTGTATTTCCTAAAGTTATTAGTTGCCTCCCTTTTTCGTTTGCTAAATATTTTCTAACCTATTACTCATTCTTCCCACATTTGCCAATACCCTTTTTCCTGTACATTTCCACATTCATTGTTCCTGGAGGCCCTCTGCCTGGAGGTCTCTTTCTCCTCTGATCTGCCCTACCCCCTCTCTGGGCTGGCTGCACACTGTCATCCTAACATTTGCTTCTGCTGATGCCTTGCCTTTCTCCTGGGTGGGAGCCCTGTTTCCTGAATCCCACCCATGCCTTCCTGGTTTACTCTCTTGTTTCGGTGGGAACCATTCTCCTATGGTTAAGTGAAGATAAAAAGATGGTTCATCGGTAGAAATCATAATGACGACAGTTTAGTCTCCCGGAAATGCTCCTCCGATCTGGACTGGTTGCCCTGGGTGCTTGGGCTTGCCCTCCATCGTCATCCCTGAACGTTTACTTCTCTCCTGTTTTCTGGACGCTGTGGCTTCTTTGTTTACTCCCTTGTGTGTGGAGCACACCCACCTGTAATTCACTGAGGAAAGACACACAGGAGGTAAATTGTTTGAGATGCGTTTTTCTGAAAACAATTTTATTCCACCTTCACAGTTGATTGACAGTGGGTTTGGATATGGAAATGTGGGTTGGAAATCAGTTTCCTTTAAAATTATGAAGGCATTGCTCCATTGTTTTCTTGTTTCCACGTTGCTTTTCTCAAGGCTGGGGCCATTGTTTTCCTGATCTTCAAACATGCCCATCATTGTGCCACAAGATACAGAACTAGTCCATCACCATGAAAATCCCCCTCATGTCACCTCTTTAAAGTCAAACCCCTCCACCCCTGCCCCCCCCCACTATCATCCTTAACTCTTGGCAACCTACATTCTGTTTTTCTTCTATATAATTTTTATTGTTTCTAGAATACTGAATAAATGGAATAAGAAGGCATGTGAACTTTGAGGCTGGCCTTTCTTCACTTAGCATAACTGAGAGCTATCCAAGTTGCTTTACATGTCAATACTTTGCTCCTTCCTATTGCTGTTCCATGGTATGGGTGTGCCATTTTGTTCAACCATTCACCTGTTGGGGGTCATTTGGTCTGTTCTCGTTTTTGGCTGTTACACATACAGCTGCTACGAACAATCATGAATAGATTGTTTTGCACATACATACATTTTCATTCATCTGGGACAAATGCCCAGGAGCACGATTGCTAGGTCACATGGGAAGCGTACGTCTGTTCATTTAAGACACTGCAAGCTATTTTCCCGAGTGTTTTTACCGTTTTATATTCCCACGAGCAATGTATGAGAGACCCAGTTTTCTGCACCCTTGCCAGCATTTGGTGCCGTCATTATTTTCTATTTTAGATGTTATCCTGGGTGTGTGGTGATATCTCATTGTAGCCTTAATTTGCATCCCTCTAATTTGCATCTCTCTAATTTGCATCTCTCCTTAAATTTTGTGCTCTGGCACTACTTTTACCTCACTTTGGTCCTGGTTCTGCCACCACCTCTGCATTCCCAGTCCCAGAAACACCTGCTACTACCACTTCCTGAATATTTGAAAAGTCTTGGGAACAAACCAGGTTAATTCACAGTTTTCCCCCTGTTAGCCTAGAATTTATCTTCCTCTGGTCTGCTAAGGCAGTCACCACTTGTTCGTATGTTTTTCAGCTTCCAGAATCTTCTTGTTTTTGTCTCCTGTTCTGTTCTTCTATCCTTAATGGTTTATGTCATAACAAATTCTCATTACTACAGTTTTAGTGGGATTTTGGAGGGAAAATAATGAGATGTACATGCTCAGCCTGTGATCTGAACCTGAATTCCCTATATCAGGGGTGCCCAACCCCTGGGCCGTGGCCTGTTAGGAACCGGGCCGCACACCAGGAGGTGAGCGGTGGGCGAGCGAGCGAAGCCTCATCTGCCGCTCCCCATCGCGCTCCCCGTCGCTTGCGTTGCCGCCTGAACAATCCCCCCCACCCCATCCGCGGAAAAATTGTCTTCCACGAAACCAGTCCCTGGTGCCAAAAAGGCTGGTAGCTGCTGCCCTATGAGACTTGACATATCCTTGACTGCTAGTGGCGTTGGCTTTTTCCAAACACTTATGAGCCTGTATGTTTCTTTTTCTGTGACATGCTTGTTCCTAAGTCTTGCCCATTTTTCTGTGAGACCGTTTGCCTTGTCCTCGTGATCCCTGGGAGCTCCTTATGCATTTTGTATGTTGTCTCTTGTCAGTTAGATGTGTTGCAAATATTTTGTGTCAGTTTGTGACTTCTCTTTTCACTTTCTTTATGGTTTCTTTTAATTAATTGAATTTCTTAATTTTAATGTGGTTGAATTTGTCAGTTTTTCCTTTATTGCTTGCTCTTGTTTGAGAAATAATTTTCTATTCCATAGCCTTTTTCGTTACGCTTTTCATCTTTTGTCTTTAATCACTAGAGCTTTATTTCTAAGTATGGCATGAGGTAGGGATTCGTTATTTTCAATATGGTTAGCCAGTTTCCCAGTATCTCATAAAAACTCCGTCTTTTTTATACCAGTCTGCACTGTTTACTCAATCACAAACTATGCTTCAAGTTTCCATAAATGTATATTTTAATTGTGTTCTTATTCTCTTCCATTGTTCTCTTTGTCCATCCCAGCATCTGTGCCAGACGGCTTAATGACTTTGGCTTTATCATAATTATTGATGCTTTGGTGGGGCAAGCTCCCCGGCTTACTTCTCTTCTCCAGGACTGTCTTAGCTGATATTGGTCATTTTCTCATCCATAAAATTTAAAATCAGTTTGCCAAGTTTCATGAAAAGACTTCTTGGGATTTTTTTTTTTTTTGCGGTACGTGGGCCTCTCACTGTTGTGGCCTCTCCCGTTGCGGAGCACAGGCTCCGGACGCGCAGGCTCAGCGGCCATGGCTCACGGGCCCAGCCACTCCGCGGCATGTGGGATCTTCCCGGACAGGGGCACGAACCCGTGTCCCCTGCATCGGCAGGCGGACTCTCAACCACCGCGCCACCAGGGAAGCCCGACTTCTTGGGATTTTTGATGTAATTGTATTAAATCTTTAGATCAGGTTTGGGAAATTTGACATCTCTATGAAATACACAGCATATCTTTCCTTTTACTTAGGTTTTCTTTAATGTCTTTAAAGAACGTCCTAATAATTTTCCCATAATGTGTTCACACACTTCTTTTTGGCTTTATTCCTAGGTGTTTTATATATACTTTTTGCTGATATTGTAAATGGCATTTAAGTTTTATATTTTCTTTCTGATTGTAGTTGATATCAATGTATGGGAATGCAGCTGAGTTTGGGATATTGATTTTGTATCCAGCCTACTTATTAAACTTTCTTATTAAGTAAGTAAGTAAATAAATAAATGAATATTTGTTTGTTGTTTGTTTCGCTTGTTCATGGACAATCATATCACCTACAAATGATGAAAATCTTTTTTCATTTTTTATGCATTTATTTCCCTTCTTTCTTCACAGAATTGTTTGAAAACGTTGGTCAGCTTCTATTTTTATTGTGGTAAAATATACACATCATAAACTTTACCATTTCAACTATTTTAAGTGACAGTTCAGTGGCATTAAATATATTTACATTGTTGTGTAACCATCACCACCTTCCATCTCCAGAACTTTTTCATCTCTCCAGAATGAAACTCTGTGACCATCAAATGCTAACTCCCCATTTACCCCTCCCCCAGACCCTGACAACCACTATCCTACTTCCTGTCTCTCTGAATTTGACTCCTCTAGGGACCTCATATGCACGAGTGGAATAATACAGAATTTGTCTTTTGGGTAACGTCTGTCTTTGTACATAAGCGTATTAAACATGAATAACCACTAAAAGAATGTAAGTAGTATGTATAGCTTCCAAACCAGAAGAGGAGGAAAAATAAGATATTTAAAAAAGCTTAATTCTTATGAAGGCCAGAAAGGAGGGGGGAAAATGAACAAAAACCAAAACAAAAAACAAAAAACAGAGGAAAAGTACTAATAGGAACGTTATGATGCAGAAATCAGGGGAAATTGCCTGCAACACCACCTGTAGGCAGGAGGAACTCGTGGCATCCCCAGCTCGGCTCCCTGGATCTAGCTGGCCCACCTTGTGGTTCCTAAGGACTAGATCCCGCAGAGACCTCACCACCCACATGACCCAGGGTCCATGCTGCTTGCCTGCAGAGGACTCTCAAGAATTCCAAGAGGTGCAGCGATCCCGTCGTAAAGCAACATAAAACGCTATAAAAGAGTTTAATCGTGCACACATGGCAGACATCGCATTCAATTTATCGCTCTGCAAAATTAAAGCCGTTCCAGGGTTTGCCATCACTCATGCAGCATGGAGTTATTTATTGGACACTGTCAGAGCTGAGGGGATCCGAAATTCAGGTCAGGAAAAGTCAAGTTTTACAAAGGCTTGTCTGAGTCCTCAGGGGCCCAGCCAGCTCAGGGCGATGCTCCTGGGTTGCTTTGCTGCAGACGCAGGAAGGGGAGAAAGTACTGTGCTCATTTCCCTGATGAGAAATCGGAGGCCCCATGTAGGTGTCTGGGATGCCACCTCTCCTGTTCTCCTTACTCTGACCCCCTGGACTAACCTCTGGAACTCTAAGTGGGTTGTCTCCTGCACCTGTCCTCGAACAGTGTACCAGGTGACAGGTGCTTGAAGTGCACGCTTCCACCATGCCCAGCCCTGTGAGGAAGGCGCGATCACCCCCATTGGACAGATTCGAACCCAGGCTCAGAGAAAGGGATTGCCTGGCCTGGCGCTGTCCACCCAGGAGGTGCTGAATCTGTGATTTCAAAGAGAACCACCAGGCAGTGGTCCCGGCTCTGGGAGGAGACGGGCAGGGCAGACACAAGGCCTCTTTTTTTTTTTTTGCGGTACGCGGGCCTCTCACTGTTGTGGCCTCTCCTGCTGCGGAGCACAGGCTCCGGACGCGCAGGCTCAGCGGCCACGGCTCACGGGCCCAGCCGCTCTGCGGCATGTGGGATCTTCCAGGACCGGGGCACGAACCCGTGTCCCCTGCATCGGCAGGCGGACTCTCAACCACCGCGCCACCAGGGAAGCCCCAAGGCCTCTCTTGAAGGAGAGAAGCTGGTTTGAAATATGTCTGGGCAGGGAATTCCCTGGCGGTCCAGTGGTTAGGACTCTGCGCTTTCAATGCCGTGGGCCCAGGTTCCATCCCTGGTCGGGGAAATAAGATCCCACAAGCTGCAAAAAAACTAAAAAATTTAAAAAAAAAGAAATGCGTCTGGGCAAGTGCTAAGGCACATACCATGGATTCTCCCTTCAAAGCGCTTACACAAGCAACTACACACCAGGACTGATTAGGTGGCGGCCTTTGGCCGAGCCCCGGGCTCTAATCGGCCAGGTAGTACGGCTGTTGTGACAATATGCCGAGGCAGGAGGAACGGCGGCTCAGCCGCTGCCTGACGAGGCGGGGATCTAGGGTGCGTGGCTCCCCAGCGGGCGGTGGCAGCCCCTTTGTTCTCCTGTCCGCAGGGCCTGGGAAAAGAAAGTGGGGGCTGGGGGAGCCCAAGGCAGGCAGCCCATGGTGGTCGTTTGCCCCCAGACCAGCAAGGCACTGCCCGCCCCGTTGAAGGTGCTCTGCCACCTGGGGAGGGGGCGCCCACTGCCCACTGTTGCCAGGAAACGCCTTAGAGGTCAGGGCACCCACACCTCCCAGTCTTCGCTCCGCCTCAGTTCCTTTGAGAGGAGAGATAATAGAGGTGTGGAACAGAGCAGGGGCGAAGCACCGGCAGCCCTTGCCTACATCCTCTCCTTCCAGCCCCACCAGCATCCCGGCACCCACATTCCAGAAGAATCAGCCAGTGCTTGTCCAGAGGAGCCGGCTTGGCCTCAGACACACGGGAGAGATACTGTTGAGACGGGTCCCGTTGATGGGGTCGCTGCGGCCGCAGGCAAGAACCTGCCCTCTCGGGGCCAGAGTTTCCTCTCCGTGGAGCGAGCTGGGTCTTCAGCTTGGACTTTCTGCCCTTCAGAGACTTGGCATGCCGGGTGGCTGTGGGATTTGGGGGTGGGAGGAGCCTGGCAAAGGGGTGGAGCCTCTCATCCGCGTGCCAAGTCTGCCTTCTCCCCCCTTGCCACACCCAGGGAGTCCCCTCCAGCCACGCTGAGTCACACAAGGGAGTCCTGTGACAAGCTCATGGGGAGAGACACCCTCATTCCACGCATCTCTCTGGATCACATACTCAGTGCCAGATGCCACGATGCGGGCTGGAGACCCACGGGAGTTCACGAGGCTTAGGTCATGTAGAGGCAGGTGTCAAACTGTCACACATCACTGTAGGATAGGGCTGTGGCCAGCCAGACCTGACTCTGTGTGGTGCCTGAAGGGCAAGGTCAAAGCCCCAGGCCCCTGCTGCAGCTTCCGTCAGTCCCTTGAGGACCTCTGGGCTGGGTCGGGCCTGCTTCCTCTCTCCTTCTGCACACACGTTGTTTTCTGGCCACTGCCCACAGATCTGCCCCCACCCCCCAGGCCCCCTCCACCCACCCCCATCCGTGCTGAGCTCGCCCACCTCCTTCAACACCAGGCTCCGGCAGGATCCCGCCCAGGTTGGAATGATTTTGGAGTCACTTCCATGAACCTGTGTGCAGGTGTCCCACCTGTACAAGGCCCGGGTCCCACCCTCAGAAGCAGACGGTACCAGAAGTGCATACACGAGGTGGATGGGCAGGTGCCAGGACAGAGACCACAGCCCGGGGCCGCGAGCTGAGCACACTCCCGGGGAGGCGTCAGCCCGACGACCTCAAACAGTTTGGGTGACAGTACCAGACTGCACCTGTGTCTCGGGGAGGCGGTCTGCTTGGATGCCACCCTCTCAGGAAGCTCTCTCTGCTGCCCATTCCTCTTCACCTCCCGCCCCTGCTTTATTTCCCTGTGCAGCCCTGATCATTGCCCAGAAAGAGCTCTTCATTTATTCGTGTCCCCACTAGGATGCAAGCCCCATGTGAGCAGAAAACCGCACCCGTGTTTCTTTTCCTGCTGAGCCCTTGGCGTGCAAAGCGGCATCTGGCACAGGGCAGGCACTCATATCTGCTGAGTAAAGGAATGAATGAATTAGCTGCCTATCCCCCAGCAGGAAGGTCTGCACACAGCACAGGTAACGTCTTGTGTCCTCCTGCTTTCCCCTCGTGTGTGCACTGCTTTCACACATTTCCATGAAGTCTGCAGAGTTTTCACTTGCGTTGCCCGTATGCAATTCAGCAGCATGGGTGTGCATTCCTTCTTTCATTCTCCCAGGGCGAGCTCTGGACCCTGGGGGTCTCCCCAGCACCTTGCTCCTCTGGACTTGGGTCAAGGTGCACCTTAGTGGCAAGCTTTCCTCACTCAGGGGAGCAGTTTTTTCGGGGTAACTTCCCACGTGGTGAGCTTCCTCGGCACGGGAGCCCTCATTGCTCTCACCACACGGCGCAAGTTGCCTTCTGGAAGCCGTGCGCCAGCTCACAGGGCCACCAGCGGGGCAGGTGTACAGGGGGAGGTTAGGCTGCATCTGGCCACGGGGAGACCTGGCTGAGCCCAGCCCCAAGGGCAGGGTGATGGAGAGACACCTGCGACCTGCCCACTCGGGAAACACGCCATCAGGGGTCTTGCCTTGGCGGTGCCGGGCACCCTTGGGCGGGATCAAGGGCACAGGGGGTGCAGGGGCTGTGGTAGGGGAGGAGAGTCCATGGGGCCCACGGAGTCAAACACCATGCAGAGAACCGTGGCTACGTCCCTGATGGAGGAGGTCGGTGGCAAGGAGCTTAACAGATGAAAAAGGAGTAGGACACGAAGACAGAGGAGAGAGGGCAGGAGGGAAAGATCAGAGGGGCCAGCAGGCCTGCATCACTGCACTGGGCTGCCGTCTATGCATTCGTGGGCCTGGCACCCTCTCCTCTCCTGGAGTGTAACAGCAGCCCCCTGCAGGGTCCCCGTCACAGGGCTGGCTTCCACTCCCCCACCCCAACCCCTGGTGGGAGGATCAGACTCCAGGCCAGTTAGTCAGCTCCAATGTATGCTGAGCGCTAGGCACAGCCCGGGGCTCACAGGCGCTGAGAAAAGGAGAGAGAGAAGTTTGCAGAAGAAGGGGACACCCAGTGCCTTGGAGCCACGGCAAGGAGTTAGGCCAGGCTTTATCCCGAGGGCACCGCAGAGTGTTTCCAGCGCGGATGGCGGGGAAAGCACACGCTCCCACGCGCCACGCCAGCTGCAGTTTCTCCACGTACAGGACAGTGTTGTTGGGTGACAAGTTCCAACACAAGCCATCCAGGCCACACCTGCCGCACTCGCTGGTGGGGAGCCAAAGGAGGCCTGCCTTGAACTTTTCTTGAGGTGAGAAAAGCTGACATTTAAAAAAGTTGTCAGCCAAGCCCCACTTCTTTTACCCAACACAGCTCCAACTGGACTGATCCTGCAATAGATACAATGACACTCTCTGGGCAAAATCATAAAAATAAGTAAACAGCAGGATTTCAGGTTCAGTTGCAACATGTAAAGAGTTTGGAACTCGTCACTCCTCTCTTTACAACTGGAAAAAAAAAAAAAAGCAGCCCAACTGGAAATCAGTGACTTTTCTCAGACCCAGCAGAGAAAGGAGGTTGCAAAGCAAACCAGCGCCCTGAGGTCTGGAGATCAGTCAACCACAGAGAAACACACCTGAGAACTACTTACCTGGAGCAGATGCCGCTGGAGCACTGAACTGGTAGAAACACTGATGGAAACTTTGATGAATTGCTAGAGGCCGAGTGCGAACCAGCATGACAGTGAGGAATTCCTGGGAGCCACAGTCGTAGGGGGTCCCCAACACCTCCATGGGTGTTTCCTCCAGAAACCTGACCAGATTCTCACGAGAAGGTCTGAGAAAGATCCCAGCATCTCCAGCAGTGGGTGGAGAAGGTAAGGGTGTGAAATAGGCCCAGAGCCTTCTCCATAACAAAGGCCCACACTTGAGGGAAAGGCTTTGCCAGAGGGCAAGTCCCCAACCTCATCCACCTGGGGGAAGGGGGCTCCTCCCACTCCAGCCCCCTCCAGCCTTCCTGTTCCACCTTAGGATAAAAAAGAAACAAGCAAACAGTAGGTGAGGGCCAGGGCTTCAAGGAAGTAGATTGAGGTCGTTGCAGCAGCAAAGGAGTAGGGGCAGCGGGAAGTAAGCTGTACCCTCAGAGAAACACATGGGAGGCTCACAGCCCAAGGTCACAGGGTCAGTAAAAATCTGACATTGTTTGGAAGATTATAGAAGGCCCCCCGACACCCCCACCCCCGCCCCGCACAGGGCCCCCTAGAATAACAGTGGACTCTGGGAAAGACACAGGCTCTCCCTAAGGAGCAGGGCTCAGAGAGGCTCCAAGTCAACAGCGGGGGCAGGCGTTAGGCACAGCCCAACTGCTAAGTTAGGTTAACGTCAAGCCTCACACTAAGGCCTGGTTACCTCAGTCCCTGTCATCCACTCCAAATAGGTCAGCTTTTCAGCAGAAAATTACAAAGCATGTTAAAAGCTAAGAGACAAAAACAAAAACATCGTCTGAAGACACCATGAGACCATCAGAAACAGACTCAACTATAACGTAGATGCTTGAATTATAAGACAGGGAATTTAAAATAACTATGATTCATACGTTAAAGGCTCTAATGGAAAAAGACAACATGCAAAAATGGATGAGTCAGCAGAGAGAAGAAGATGTTAAGAAAGAGTCAAGACTATGCTAGAAATAAAAACCATTGTAACGGAAGTGACAAAGCCCTCATCCGTAGACTAGACACGCCCAAGGAAAGTATCAGTGAGCTTGAGATAGTCTGACAGAAACTTGTCAAACTGTTCTCCATGTCTCTTAATATCCCTCTTATGTTTTCTACCTCTTTTCTCCCTGAGCTGCATTCTGTGGGATTCCATCTTCTGATTTAGGAATTCTCTCTTTGGCTGTATCTAATCTGCTCTTGTAAACTTCTGTTGAATTTTTAATTTCAGTAATTTTTATTTCTAGAAGTTCACTCTTTTTCAAATCTGCCTGACCATTTTTACTATTCTCTCTTTTACAGATTTGTGTCTTTATTTTCCCCAACAGCTTATTTCAGAATTATTGAAGGTCCTTTTAAAAATTTCACATCTGATAATTCCAATGGCTTGTGTCCTACTAGGTCTGTTTCTGCTGTTTGCTCCTCTGTGATGCTTACTCAGGATGCCATATTTCAGGCACATTTTTGAATTTTGTTTGTGAGCTCATACTCCCTGAAGTCCATTTACAGAAATTCCTTGAGATTTGTGTTCAAAGTGTGCTTTTCCCAGAAAGGATTTGTCTGGGGACACGACCAGCCCAGGAACATTTTAAGTCAACTATTTTTAGGGCACACAGATGTGGATCCCAGCCCCCAAACCTTCACACACGAGAGATTATGAGTGAGCATCCTTAGTGGGCAGTCCCCCTCACACACACACCCCTGTCGCCTCCACTGAGACCTCAGGCCAAGTTAGGTGTGTCTCCTGGGTCTTTTCTAGTCTGTCTGCTGGGCAGCTTGACCTTGGGACCCTGGATTTGTGTAGAGTATCGCGGAATCAACCCACCATCCTGCAGGCTTGTCTCCCTTGCCAACTCCTCCCTCTTGACCCCACACACACCTGGTCTCTGAAACCCAGGCTGAAGGCCATCCAGGGCCAGTGGGCGCCTTGGGGCAAATGCCAGCGATTGTGCCCACGTTGCATCCTGGAGTTGTGTTTTTCTGACTCTGGGGTTTTCTCTTACTTCCTCACAAACTCAAGCAAGCTTTAAAAATATCACTTATCTTTTCAAGTCTCTGCACACTGACTCAGCCGTGCTGCCGGAATGAAGGTCTGTCTCTGTCACCCTCTCCTCTTTAGCACAGATACCGCCGGCGGAGCCTTGGGGCCCCTGCCCTCGGGGCAGGTGTGGGCACCACAAGGAGGCAGGACTGCAAGCCCTTGGCAGACAGATGCTGCCTCAGGACACTCTTTTAAAAATCCTGAGACAGAATTCACACACCGTGAGATTCACCATCAGTTTGCCTCTGCTGTGCAAGAGACCACCCCCCATCCTCGTGGCTGACAGCAACCGTTCGTGGTGCTCACGACTCTGCGGGGGCGGGGGGTGCTGGCTGGTCTCAGCGGGGCCCCTCGTGCGTCCACAGTCAGCAGCGTGCCAGCTGGGGGCTGGGTGGTCTGGGCGGCTCACCCGTCACTCAGTGGCTGTCAGCTGGGGCGACTGAGGCTGGAGGCCCCACCCCCCTGGATCCCCACGCGGAGTCTCTCCTCCAGGGCCTCCCCACGTGGCTTGGTTTCTTTCGTCTGGCTCATCTCAGGGCAGGAGAACTTCCTACACATCAGCTGGTTTCCCCAGAGCGAGCATTCTGCTGAGCAGGGCAGAGTCGCGAGACCTCATATGACTCGGTCTCTGAGGTCCCAGCACATCACAGCCACAGGCTTTCTGGTCACGCCACACGGGCCAGGGCAGATCCCAGGCTGGGGTGGATTAGAGTTCAGTTCTCAACGGGAGGGGAAGCAAAGGACCATCTTCAACCTCCCAAAGTCTGCCCTGTGGGCACAAAGCGTGTATATGCCTTTCATAGGCACAACATACCCAACCTCACTCGGGACTCCCACCAAACAAACTGGACCCCATTCCAGCCTCCACTGGCCCTGCCTGGGTTTGGCTTGCTTGAAGTCCAGGATCCCCTCGTCAAGTCAACGCTGCCTGCCCACGGGGGTCCCCGGTGTGGTTCCTCAGCGCAGGGCTCTGAGACCCTTGAAGACCTGTGACCCTGACCTGGTCGTCCGACCCCACCCATCAGCGTCCACGCGGAGACCTAGATGGGCTCGCCAGGACGGGCACTCCCGTTCAACAAAGCACAAAATGATGGTCTGTCCACAGCAATCCCGAAATCCTGCCGGGTCCCCGTGGCCGGTTCCTGCTCCCTAAGAAAGACCACCCCGGGCCCCAGCTTCACCCTCTGCGTCCCGGTTTGCCTGAGTCACTCTTCCTTTTCCATAGGAAATATCCATTGCTTGGCCCTCCTCCTGCCCACAGTGGGTGGAGAGTGGTGGTGCAACTTCTCTAAAAGCTGTGCGGATTCTTGCGCATTAATCGGTGGTCATCTTGACTGGACAAAAGCCACCCACCCTGCCTTCCGAGGAAGCCTTTCCTCCCCTTGGGTGACCTGCTCGGGCTGCTGGGGGCGTGAGGCCCTCACCATTCTTGGCAGTCTGCTGATTGGCTGGGAGGGTCAGGGCACACCCTCGAGACTTTGAGACGCACCTTTGTGGAGCTGGGGGAGTAGCTGAGATGCCACCTTAAACCTTTCTGAAATCTGAACAAGAGGTCCGCCAGCACCCTGGCTTTCAGCCACATGTCTCTGCCCTGAAGTCATTTCTCGTGTTAAGAATCTCTGTGGAGGGTTTGAAGTGGGTTATTTTTGAGCGCAGCAAACCCTGGATCCTTCATGCTTCCTCTAAATTCTGCCCAGAAAAGTAGCCGTGCCTACGTTAGCTCATCTCTCTTTTTGTGTTTAATCACGGGCAGCTAGAGGAAGCCAGCTGGCTCTTCTGAATCCTGCCTGGAAGTTTCCACAGCCAGACTCACGCCTGCCCATCTCTCTTCCACGGCGCCACAGCTAAGCGCTGGCGAACATGCCATCTCCAGGTACCCGGGAGCCTTTCCTTCAGCCTCCAGGGACAGCCCATGGCCCCTCGAGCGCTCACAAGCCCCTTGGCCTCAGTGCCCTTCCAGCCCGTCCCTACCTGGTGCCCAAGCCAGTGCAGTGACCCTTGTCTGAAGCTTCTGCTTTTTATTTTGGCTACACCGCACGGCATGTGGGATCTTAGAACCCCGACCAGGGATTGAACCCGTGCCCCTGCATTGGGAGTGTGGAGCCTTAACCACTGGACCGCCAGGAAGGTTCCTGTTTGAAGCTCCTGCTGTAGCAGCACCTACTCCCAGGCCCCACTCTGTGTCTCGGGGCCTGTTGCGAAGTAATAGACCACCCCAGATTCAGTGGCTCACAATCCCCTTTGATTTCTCTCCCGATTCGCCGGTCAGAGGTTGGAAAGAGCTCAGCGGGGAGGTTTCCTCGGCTCCGCATGGCGTCAGCGGGGCCGCCACTCCCCAGATGCTGGGCTCACCCACGTGCCCAGGCGCTGGCACCCCTCGGCCCATCTTTCTCCACACGGAGGCGAGGGAGGTGGGCTCTTCCATGCAGTGGGTCCCCTGGGGGGGCTTCCCAAGTGAACCGGCAGAGCTCTGGTCTTCGGGAGACTTGGATGGCATTCTGCCACATTCGCTTGGTCAAGCCAGTGGCTGAGGCCGGTGCGGACTCCAGGGCGCCAGGACGTTAGACCCCATTTCTCGAGGGAGGAGAAGCAAGGATTCGCCTGCGTCTTGACTCGGCCGTGGTCCCTGCAGTCTGGCGTCTCCGGCACGGCTCTCTGCTTCCCAGCCCCTTCCAGGATGCCAGCTGCCCAAACTTCTCTTTGCTTCTGAGGCCTAAATCCCCAGCAGGAGAACAACGAGTGTGGCACCCCCAAGTCTCCATGCCTGGGCGGGGGGAAACCCAGCCAGCTACTCCCAACCTGGTGGCTCTGGGCCCCCAGGTGTCTACACAGCAGCCCATGGGCAGGGGGACTTGGAGGACCAGGGGGCAAGGGCCGAGGAGGCTGAGGGGCCTACAGGTGGCTTCAGGGGCAGGTCACGGGTCTCAGCGAGTAGGGGAGGGGCGGGGCTGAGAGGGCAGGGCTGGGGGACGGAGCGCAAACAGAGCGGGGGAGTCTGTAGGAGTCCTCCTCCCTCAAACTCCCAAGCCCGCCCCCAGGGCAGCATGCCTGCTTCCCCACTTGGTTCCCGGGCTCCAGCTGCCTGGGGTAGAAAGGAGACTCCAGGGCAGGACGGGGAGGGGCGGGGCTGAGCCAGCGGCAGTCTTGGCCAACCCACTTTATTCTGAGTCTCGGTTTATCCATCTGTAAACTGGACGGAAGGGTCGTGCCCACCGCCAGGAGGCTGTCGGGAGGGTCGGGAGTCTGAAGGGCTCGGTCATAAGAGGTCTTTGGAAGGAATTAAATAGCATTCGTTTTGGTGACAAGTCTTCCAGGCAGAGGGGAGCATAAGGGGACAGAGGTGAGGCCGGGTGACCGGAGCACCACCTAGGGGAGGGGCGGAGCGAGCAGTGAGGCTGGGGGTGCGTCCGGCCGTGCTCGGGAGCCTCGAATCTCATCATTGTGCGGTGAAAACCACAGAGACGCTCGTGCAGCGTGGAGACCCCAACCTGGTTTCTCAAAGATCACGGAGGAGGGAAGGCTGTGGGCTGCGGACTTGGGCCCCGCTGTGCTGGTGCAGGAAAGGAGGTGGAGAGACAGGCCTGCTGAGGGTTGCTTTGCAGGGGACAGGGTGGCGGCCCGGCTTGGCCCCCGGGGGCTCGTGAGTGCCGGAGGCCTAGGCAGGGGTGAGGGGTGGTGTTGGCTGTGTCGTGGCCTGTGTGCCTGCCCGCCCGCTGGTGCTCTCGGCCAGGAAGCACTGGCATGGGGGGCAGGACGGTGCAGGGGTTCAGGGCAGTGGGCTCCCTCACCACCCAGGAGCCCGCCCAGTCCCGGTAACGATGCTGCACTGGCACTGGGGGTGGCTGTGACGTTCAGTATCCAGGAAGTTCATCGTTATTGCCGCCCACTGAAGGCAGAAGAATCCGTAATGGTGGCGGAGCAGAGCTAAAATATTACCCACGTTTCAAATGACTTTGGATTATTGAAACTGTTCCACCGGCAGGAGGGGTGCGTGGAGGCGGAGTGGCTGCCCCGCGAGCAGATGTGTGGCTACAGGTCCCTGCCGTGGGCCGGGGCGCCCAGCTCCGCTGGGGGAGCGGCCCTCGCATACGTCCTGGCTCATGAATCCTGTCCCGGGCCTGCCCCAGGGAGCGCAGGTCACCGGGAGGCCGGACTGACACGGCCGCAGAGCAGGCAAGGTGCGCCCCTGAGCTCTCACCCTCAGCAGGACCAAGCCGGCCGGGGGACGCCTTGCACAGGAGCTGAGGGCCAGGGCTCCCACGCCCGCCTGACCAGTCCAGCGCCCTCACGTCACCCAGCTCCAGCCGCCAACCTCGACAGCTACTCCGCCAGCCCCCCCACCCATTTTCATCCGCTGCAGACTTGACCTCGCCCCCTGGCCGGGATGGGCTCCTCCTGGCCAAGCCACGGCTCCTGGACCCCTCATGCCGACCAAGTCTGCACCCACCTACCCCGGCCCCCCAGCGGCTCCAGACGGAGGCCCTGGGAGGAATGTGGGGTCCTCAGCCTCCTGCAGTGCCCTTGGGGAGGGGAGGCCAGGACGAGGGGGGCGGGGCAGCCGCTTTCCTAGTCTCGGTCCCGCGGTCGGCTGTGTGGCCGACAGACGTGGGTGGACGGGGACAGCCTCCCCTCCTGGGGCCTGTGCCTGTCCCCACCCCCAGCGTGGCCGCAGCTGCCGAGGCGGCCACCTCCGCGGGGAGTGCCAGCCGGGGAAAGGGCTTTCTTCCCTTTTCTTTGTTTTCTTCCATTGCCACTCAAAAAAGAAAAAAAAAAAAAAAAGGAAAGAAATTGCTCAGAGACAATTTAGAGCCTTTTGCTAAAAGTGCCTTTTATCATCACACAGAGGAGGCACCCCGCCCGCCCCGGGAGGACAGATTTTCAGCTCATTCTCTGGCCCTGCCCGGCTGCAGCTCTCTCCCCAGCCCCGAGACCGCCCTGGGCACCGCCAAGGAGAGAAGCTCCGCGTCCTCTTAGCTCCCCAGGATGCCCTTCCCCTGGACCCTCCATGCTGGCTGGGGTGGGGCTTTGAAAAGATGGGCGGGGCCTCCGGGAGTCTGCGTCAGCCACGGGGCGGGGCGGGCGGGGCGGTCTGTGGGGGAGGAGAGGCCACGATGCGGTACCCTGCGGGGCCGGGGCTCAGTTTGGGACAGTCCCCTCCTGCCCGTCAGACCTCACAGGTGGGTTTTACGCCCTCCTCCTGTCTGTCCCCCTCAGGAGGGAACTGCCAACCCTTGTGCTGAAATTCCGGCAGCGGCTGCCTTGCCCAGGCCCGGCCGTGGGACGTCCATGCCTCCTGATGGAGCCCGCGGGGGAGGCTGTCCCGACGCAGCCCCCCGCCGCTCTGTTCAGTTTCCTGCACCTGTGCACATGTGGCAGGGTGGCCCCGCCGCTCCAGGGCAGACGGGAAATGGCCAGCTGTCCCCCAGTGCTGGTGGTCCCTGTGTCCCAGGGTGGGCGCCACCGGCCTGGCCGAGTCCCACCTGGGGGGCACCTTCTGCCACCATCCTCCCCAAAGACGCAGCTGGAAGGCCCGGCCCACCCACGGTGTGGCTGCTAGGAAGGCTTCAGGTAGCCACATGCTCGGGGGCCCCAGCTGGCACAGCTGTCCTTAGATGCCGCAGTGAGTTGAATGGTGCCCCCAGTAAGGTACATCCACGCACTGACCCCTGGGACCTGTGGATACAACCCTATTTGGAAAAAGGGTATTTGCAGGTGTAGTTAAGTTAAGGATCTTGAGATCATCCTGGATTATCCGAATGGGCCCCAAATCCAAGGACTGGTGGACCGAGGAAGAGACAGGAGGGACACGGCCACAAGCCCAGGGACACCCGGAGCTGCTGGACGCTGTGGGAGGCAGGAAGGACCCTCCCCTGCAGCCTCCAGAGGGAGCGTGGCCCTGGGACACCTTGACTTTGGAACACTGGCCTCTGGAGCCGTGAGAGAAGACATCTCTGTTACTGGAAGCCCCGCCGCGTGTCGCAGCCCCGAGAGCTGGTAGAGACGCCAGCCCGTGGGCTCTGGACGCCTCCCAGCGTAGCTGTCTTTCTCCTGCGGTAGCAGGATGCCAACATCGAGTGAGGAAACGCAGGAGCAGAAGGCCAGTGCTGCGGCGGGGAGCACGGCGCAGGGGTGGGCGGAAGGGGGCGGCCACTGGGGGCCCCGAGGCCGCTGGTCCTGCACCAGGTGTCGGGGCTGGAGCTGCTGGACTCGCCGTCCTCGCCCTTCCAGCCCTTTCTGGGGACATGGATTTTGAGGCCCTGCAAGGAGCTGACCAGCGCCAGGAGGTTATGCGCCCCACGTCCGCGCTTGGGCCGGCCTTGAACTGGGCCTCAGCCCCCTCTTCACCTGCAAGGAGGTTAAGCCCAAGGCCACACAGGCTAGGAAGCCATGAGCCTGGATCTGACCCTGTGTCCCAGCCCCACGTCTGTCTGCCTCCCAAGAGGCTGGGCTCAGGTCTGCAGCCCAGAAGCCGGACTCGGACGAGCTGCTGCAGTCAAAGGGTTGACACGGGGGCGGGCCTTGGAGGCCCGGGCAGTGCAGGACCCCGTGTGCACGTCACGGAAGGCCACACGCCGCGGCACTTGCTCAGCCCAGGCCGCCCTGCCCTTTGTGAAGCTAGTGCCGGAGCCGGCGTGTGCCCCACGGCTCAGGGTGACCGCAGGCCTGGTGCGCAGTCCCGGGCGCAGAGCACGGGCCTCCATTCCTGCCTGCAGAGGTGCCCGTGTGCCCTCCCCCACACAGGGTCTCCTCCCTGCTCTGTCACTGGCATCTTGTCCAGGGCTGTGTTTTAAATTCGCGTGTTTCCACTCAGGCCGGAAACTCACTTTGCCTTGTGTCCTCGGGGCACACATAGCTTCCATTAGAGACTTGCCAGGCTCTGCAGGGGAGGGCGTGTCGGGCCCATTTATCCAGTCACAGAGGAGACCGGCTGGAGCAGGCCGAGGCCTGGACACGCACGGAGTGAGGTCCGGCCAGTCCACTGCGGCTGCCTGCTCGCCAGGCCCCCTTGTCACACGCCGTCGGAGAGCGCATGTCAAGCTGGGCCGGGATGCCCGGCAGCTGGCAGTGCTGGGCCACTGGGGCTGGGGCCGCTGCTGCGCCCTCGGGTTCCCCCGCCTCCTGGAGCCCCAGACACAAGGGTGCTTGTCACCTCTGGAGGCCCACTGTGCAACGTGGCATTTCAGACCCCGGGGCCGTTGGGCCCATACCCTGGCCTGAGTCCCCGGAGCCTTTCCTCGCCTGCCCTGTCCTGCCCCGAGGCTCCGTCCCCATCCAGCCCAGTGGCCACCGTGCCAAAGGCCCAGGAGCCCGTTCCGTCCCTCCAGCCCCGGGCCCTGGCCCCTGGCCCCCTGGGCACCCGGCATCCTGAGCGTGACTCCTGCTAGGGGCCTGCACGGCCCACCCAGGAAGCTGGTGAGCCCACGTGAGCCCAGCTGCCCTCGCGACCCTTGGCCTCCTTTCAGGTCTGAGAAGTTTCCTGCCCCGCCCACATGGGGGGCTCTGGCTCCCCGGGGGAGGAGCCTCAGGTCCCAGCCGGCTCCGCCCTCATGGGAGGCGCTGGCTCCCCGGGGGAGGAGCCTCAGGTCCCGGCCGGCTCCGCCCTCATGGGGGGCTCTGGCTCCCCGGGGGAGGAGCCTCAGGTCCCAGCCGACTCCCTGTCTTCTACCCCTGGGGGCCCCAGTGGCCGGGTGGGATTCGGTCTGCTTTCCCATAACATCTGAAATCACAGAAACCAGGTCCTTCAATGCACAGATGGGGAAGCCGAGGCCCAGGGTTGGGAGGGGATCTGACCCACCCCCAGGGGCCCCGTCCTCGCCCTCAGCTAGGCCTCCTGGCTCCACCCCGCTCTGGCCCCTGACCGGCTGTGGTCTGTCTGGGTTGAAGGATGCCTTGGCCTTTCCCGGCATTGGACTTCGACCTGAGGGGGTGCTGACTTCAACCAGGACGTGGGGGTAGTGGTCACAGGGCCTGGGGAGGGGTTCTCCTCTGTGCCTCTGCCCCTGAGATCCCCGGAGTACCTCCCCTGCTCTCCTGGGGGCCCTTGGCCTGGAGCAAGCTCCCGGGACCAGCTCATGCACCAGTTCTCACCACCCCACAGGGCGGGGCTCCTCCACGTTACCCAGAACCATGGGAAGCAGACAGCCTGGGCATCCACGAAGGGCACACGGGGTCAGCAGGCGGGGTCAGCACCGGGACCCCACCAGGCCTGGGGACAGAAGCCCCCTGGGAAGAGGCTCTTGGAGGAGCAAAGCCTGTGCCCTCACCAGAGGTTGAACGAGGACCTGAGCTTGTGGTGGGCTCACCAGGGCCCGGTGGGCAGTGGCTGAGCTGCTGTGGAAGGATGTGGGGGCCAGCAGACCTGGGACAGACATCTCTGTGTGCAGAGGATGCTGTAGTTTTGGAAGCAGCACGTCCTCCCGTGGAGCAAAGCCATCTGCCAAGGCTTAGCCTCCTCCAGGAAGTCCTCCGTGATTCACATGGTTGTGTGCCGAAGAAAGGAAACTCTGTCAGTATATTCCTGCCTTCTCTCCCCAGTTTGCCCCAAATCGTGAGCTCTAAAGAAAGCTCTGGTATGCCCACTTTGTCTTCTGGAGCCTGGGAGGAAGTGGCCAAGGACAAATCAACACCAACCGGGACGAGGGCTGAGTGTTGGGAGGGCTTGGGCTCTCTCACAACAGCTGGGCTGTGCAGACATCCTTCTGAGAGTGAACCGTCCCAAAAGAGACGGGTGCGGCCCTCCAGACCACATGCTGTGCTCATGGACGGAAGGCTGGGTGGACATCAGTGCTCAGGCCCAGTCCCTGTTTTGTGTAAGGGGACAGGCTTGGAGACACTTAGTGACTTGCCCGAGCCCCCAGAGACACACGGCAAGGCAGGAGGGAGCCTGCGTGTCCTGTGCTCTCTTTGATCGGTCTGGATACTGGCCAGGAGTCAGAGGTCATGCCCTGGAGCCTCGGACCATGGTAGATCCTGGCCAGAGCCTGCACCCCTGCCTTGCCCTGGAGGCAGTGCCAGTCCCACCGCCCCCAGGGGAACCTGAGCACACGGGAACCCCTAGGGGACCCCATTCACAGAGGACCCCCCAGGGGAGCCCACCTGCACACAGGAGAAGGCCCACTCCCTTCTCCGGGGCGGTTGCGGTTCCCTGGCTGCCCGCACTCTTCTCACAGGGGGGTTCCCATCCTCCAGAGACGCTGCCGGGTGTTTTATAAGAGCCAGACTTCATGGTGCAGAGCCCAGGGCCATAAAAGGGAGGGCAGTGAAATTTCTTATTGGGGTCAATGCTTGGGGCCCTGGGGGCAGGGAGGCACATGTCAGGGCTGCTCCCGGTTGAGGGAGATTGAAGGGTCCTAGCTGGGCACTCGGTCGCCTGCGATTGGCTCGGCCTCAGGGGAGACGGATGGGTGGGTCAGCTGGCTATTTACATGAGGTTGGAGCTGACCAGGAGGGGGTGACGCCCGGGGAGGAGGGATCTCCTGACTGTGGCTCTAATTCCCTCTGGCACCCACCTATCCCTTCCCCTCGGGGCACCCAGCTGTCAGAGGAGGCGACTAGCCGGGAGATCCGGTGTCGAGGCCTCGTTCCCATGTGTTGTCAGAGAACAAGTTCTGGGGCAACGACTTCAGTGGGATTCTGCAGGGGCAGCACTACCATGGGGTCTGCGCAGCCCGAGGGACCACCGAGCAGACCACCAGGTGACTTCGGGAGGGCACTTCCAGGACACGCACTGGAGTAGAGCGAGGGTCATCTAGGTCGCTGGACGCAGTGGGATATCCGGGACTGGGTGGTGGCCTCAGCCGTGCAGCCACATTGATGTGGCTGGATGTCCTGGGTCAGAGCCACCCCGCCAGGACTCCTTGTGCCCTTGGCAATGGGGCTGAGTCCGTGTTCCTGGTGGTGACTGATTCCTCACAAAGGGTCTCTCTCTTTTCATGCAGGCAAGGCCCAGAGAGCAGAATGGTGACACCCCTTCCTTCCTCCACCTCCAGCTCGCACCTGCGCCCTCTTCTGAGTCATCTGGGGGCTGAGACCCCAGTCAGTAGGAACCAGAGGGACCCTAGGCTTGACGGGCATCCACGCCCAAAACACTGTTGCCCTGACTTTCTGCCCGCAGGTGACAGGAACCCTCAGAGGCCGATGTCGGGGAGGGTTGGGGTGTCACCTGAGCCAAGAAGCAAGGCCAGGGCACTGAAGTCGCGCGAAGAACGTTCTCTACTGCGGCGCAACGAACATGGAAATCACCCAGGTTCCTGGGAATTAAGAAAAGAACCCATCAGTCAAAGGAGAAAGCAGAAGCTAAGATTCGGCTCAAGAAATTAGAAAAAACAGGAGGGAAATAAAAAGAAGAGCAGTGATTAGTGACATAAGAAAATGAATATACAAAAAGGCCCAATAATGCCAAAAAGTGGATCTTTGCAAGGATTTATGAAACGTACAAATCTGGTAGGTCCGATCAAGAAAAAGAGAGAAGACAGAAAAGGCTGAGATCTGGGGTGAGAAAGGGAGCAGCTCCACAGCGTTTGCAGATAACAGAAGTTTAGGAAGAGGAAAAATTAAAATGGAATGTTATAAACCAATTTATGTCAACGTGTTGGAGACATTTGATAAAATGGACAATTTCTAGAAAAATATACTTAAAACTCACACGCTAGAAAGAGAAAACCTGAAAAGTCCTTACCTATGACTACTAAAGAAATTGAATTTAGGGACTGCTCTGGAGGCGCAGTGGTTAAGAATCCGCCTGCCGATGAAGGGGACACGGGTTCGAGCCCTGGTCTGGGAAGATCTCACATGCCGCGGAGCAACTAAGCCCGTGCGCCACAACTACAGAGCTTGTGCTCTAGAGCCCGCGAGCCACAACTACTGAGCCCACGTGCCACAACTACTGAAACCCACGCGCCTAGAGCCCGTGCTCCACAACAAGAGAAGCCACCGCAATGAGAAGCCCGCGCACTGCAACGAAGAACAGACCCCACTCGCTGCAACTAGAGAAAGGCTGTGTGCAGCAACGAAGACCCAACGCGGCCCAAAATAAATAAATAAAATAAATAAAAATTAATGAAAACCTTCCCTCAAAGAAAACTCCAGGACTAGATAGCCCTCACTCACAAGTTTTGCTTAAATTTTTGAGGAAGAGCTAATACCAATTTTATACAAGCTCTTCCAGGTGACAGTAAAAGAGGGAGCTCTTCCCAACTTATTTTATCAGGCGAGTGTACCCTTAATACACAGATCCAAACAGGAAAGTATAAGGAAGGAAAATCCCACGTATTAATACAGATGATTTTAAATAAAACATCAGCCAACTGAACTTTTACAGAAGGTCACCCGTCATGTGCAGGTTGCCTTTATTTCAGGGTCACAAAGTTAAACAGAAAAAAATCTATCAGTATAATTACCCGTAAAAAAGGTATTAAAGGAGAAAAATTATATGATCATCTCAAAAGATGTACCGAAAATGTTTGATAAAATTCAACACTAATTTATAATAAAAATATCCATTAGTGAACTTGAAGTAAAAGAGAACGCGTTAATACAAGGAAGAATTTTTTTTTTTTTTTTTTTTTCCGGTACGCGGGCCTCTCACTGTTGTGGCCTCTCCCGTTGCGGAGCACAGGCTCTGGACGCGCAGGCTCAGCGGCCATGGCTCACGGGCCCAGCCGCTCCATGGCATGTGGGATCCTCCCGGACCGGGGGACGAACCTGTGTCCCCTGCATCGGCAGGTGGACTCTCAACCACTGCGCCACCAGGGAAGCCCAATGAAGAATATTTTTGTAAAACATACGAAAGCATAATACTTAATGGTGAGACAGAGAGTCTTTCTCTTTGCGATTAGAAACCAGAGAACGGTGCCCTCCTGAGCCCAGTTCCTGGACAAACCTGTCAGAGAAGAAGCAGAAAGGGTGTAAGGATAGGAAGAGACAAAGCAAAGCTTTCATTATTTGTAGATAAAATTGTTGAGAACATAGTAAATGTCATACCTTATAGTTAAGTTATTAGAATCAATAGGGAGTTCAGCAAGGTTGTTGAATTAAAAAAAAATAGGATACACAGTTCAATTATGTTTCTATAATGCTTCAGTCGACAATTAGAAAATAAAGTTTAAAACAAAGATACTATTGGTAAAACATCAGGAAATACAGTCAGCCCTCCTTATCCGCGGGTTCTGCGTCCGTGGATCCAGCTAACCGCTGATAAAATTGTTGATTGAAACAGCAAACGCGGAATCCTGGATACGGAGAGCTGACTGTACTTTGTCATTTTGTATAAGGCACCTGAGCATCTGGGGATTCTGGTATCCACGGGAGGAAGGAGTGGGCGGGGGTGTGTGGGGGTGTGGGGGCGGTCCTGGAACCAATCCCCCGAGGATAAAAACGGATGGACGATTGTGTTAAATACCCAGGAATGAACCTAACAAAATGGGGGTAAAACTTCTATTCAAAAGTCTATAAAACATTATTGAGAGAAATCTTTAAAAATTTAGATTAAAATTTAATTTTGAAAAAGACCAGGAAAATGATGGTCGTGGATTTTAAGATTCAATATTTTTACGATTTAAAATTTCTCCAAATCGATCTAATATTTCTATGCAATACCATCCAAAATCCCAATGGATCTGCTCCCCCCACCCCCCCACCCCCAGCCCCCATCTCTGTGTGTGTCATGACCAGGAAATTCTACAATCTATTTTACAATATAAAGGACCAAGAATAACCAGGACACAAAAGGAGGGGGAGGAAGAGGGACCGTAGTACCGATTTTGACATTTGCCGTGACGTTAAAACTGAGCCAGTACGGTATTGGCGAAACAATAGACATGAGCGGATTTAAACAGAGAACCATGAAACAGACCCGTGCATAGACAGATATTTGGCTTGTGAAAAATGTAGCACTGAAGAGCAGTGGAGAACTAGTGGTGTGCTGGGATGATCAGATATCCAAGGGGATACAGACGAACTTGAACCCCACCTCCCACCACACACTCGAGTCTGTTCCAGGTCGGATGGAAATCTACGTGCAAAAGGCAGAATGATAAAGTCTTTAGAAGTTCATGTAGAAGAAAAGCTTCCTGCTGTTGGGATAGAAAACATTTTATCATCACTAACCCTAAGGGAAAATATTGATGTATTTGACTACATTAAAATTAAGAACCTCTGTTCATCAGAAGACATCACTCACAGAGGATAAAGACAAGCACAGAAGGGGAAAGGATATTTGAAAAACGTAGTAAATAAAGGGCTTGTATCCAGAATTTAAAACAGCCTCCTACAAACAATAAGAAAAAAGGCAAGAAAAAGGGCAAGAGACTCAGACAAACACTTCGCCAAAAAGGACATCCAAATGTCCAATAAACGTATGGTAAAGTATTCATCAGAATCATTTATTATGAAAATGCTAATTAAAACCCCAAAGACCTATCACTACATAGGCACCAGAATGGATAAAAAGAGAAAAAGACTGACAGTAAAAGTGGAGGTAAGAACACAAGCATCTCATCACTGCAGTTGGGTGTGTGAGTTGCCACACTCAATGGAGAGAACCGTTTGCCAATATCTGGATAAGTTGGAGATGTGCATTTGCTCAGACTCAAAAATTCCACACCCCAGGAGTACAGCTCAGGGAAATGCACACACCTGTGCACCACAAGACGTGTGTAAGGATGGGGCATTAGGTGTAATATGTCAACTCGGGAAAACCAAGCATCAATTGATGGTAAAATGGATACAAACTTTGTGGCGTCATGGTGCAGGAAAGGGCAGCCAGAAGAGTGGTCCAGCTGCAGCAACACCCACCGCGACGAATCTTCACATCATTTCATGGGAAAGAAACCAGAAATGAAAACATGCACGCCAGTGAAACTGGAGAGATGAATAGCAGGTGGTAATAAAACAGATGGCAGCAGTGACCTTGCGCTGCGCCCTGAAGGTCGCAAGGCCACATTCTTGGTGGGCATATGAGCACCTTCATGGGGGCAGAGGGATTTGCGGCCGGAAGGCAGCTGGGAAACCAGAACACGAGCTGAGGACCCAACTGAGACAGCCTCCACGTGCCGGGGGAGCTCTGGAAAATAAAGAGCTAGAGAGTATACATCACTGGTACCCTACCTGAGGAACTCAAATACCCGTGAACAAGGACAGGGAAGGTGCCTGGAGGAGCAATGACCTTTACAATGTCTCTAACTTTACAAGGAAATCAACGGAACACTGGAAAACGGCTCTGTTTTCTTTATTCATTCTCGCCCCTCCCCCCTACCCCCCACTCGTGGTCCCATCTCTGGGCACAGCCGTGCTTGGGGACCGGGAACAGAGCAGACATCCTGGAGCAGGACTTCCAGACCATCCTCAGGACTGGGGACTCCTGGAGCCCCTCCCTCCCTCTTCAGGGGTCCTGTGTCGGACCTCCGTCCTCCAGGGCCAGGAGAAGAGGCTGGCTGGAAACTGGTGGGAAACAGGGTGGCATCTCCCACCCACCACCCCATGGGGAGCGATGGCTGCCCTGCCCCAAACCAAGTTGGTCAAGATAAGGTGCAGGTCCAAGTGCCAGTGGGTCAGCAAAGCTGGTCCCACCAGGTCAGCACCCTGGTCAGCGCCCTGCATACACCGGGGGCGGGGGGGGGGGTGCCCATGGAGTCATGGTGGGGTGGCCGTGGTGGCAGTGGGGGGTGGGGGCATTGTGCCAGGCGTGGAATGCCTTTACCTAGATGTCCAGCTTCTCCCACCTGCACACTGATGATGCCCATGCCCTTGTGTCCTTGAGCCCTGCTGGTGGCCCCTGGTCATGGAATCCAGAGTGAACCCTGGGAGAGAAAGACAAGGACTTGTCAAGGGGGGATGGGGTGCCCAGTCCCCCAAGAAGGAGAGGATTCTCCATGCATGATCGTCAGGACTTCCAGGTTCCCACTTCCCCCCCCCTTCTGCTGCTGGAGGCCGTGACCCACCAGCCCCTCTGGCCACGACAGATTCCCATGGGGACCTTGCTTTTCTCCCCCTTGGGCTCAGGCCCCACTGCATGCATTCGTCCAACATTTATTCAGCAAAAGTCTGCCAGGCTCTGGCTCTGCCTCTGCCCTGGGCGGCGGGGCTCGAGGGGGTGGGGCAGGTGGGAGATGCAGCGCACCATCTCCCCGCGCCTGGGACCCTCTGCACAGATTCTGGGGGGTTCCTGGGCCCATGCCCAGGAAGCGCCTTCTCAGAGAAGGACTCAAGGTGAGCGGGGACCTTCAGGAGATGAACACGCGTGGGAGGGGCACTGGCTCCTGGCCCGAAAGCGTTCACAAAGCTCCCTGGCAAATGTCCCCTCTTAGCCCAGCACAAAGCCCGGCCGCTCCTGTTCGTCCAAAGGCAGTGAAAAGGGCGGGACCTGGAAGCAGCGGATCACGGCAGAATGGATGGGCCACTCGGTACCCCTCATTTGTAACCCGAGACGTGATGGAAACACAGGCAGGCGTGACCCGGAGAGAGGGTGGGTGTGGAGGGCAGGGGAGGGGCCCGGCACCCACTTCCCGGCGTGTCCACGCTCGGCCGCAGTCTCCCACCCGAGGGCCGATGGGGCCAGGCCGGGAGCACCTCCTGAGCCCCTTTCCGTGGCTGGCTGCTTCCTTCCGGAAGAAGGCAGCTCGTGTGAGGCTCTCACACTGTGACACCGGTGGGACCTCAAGACCCAGCCCCTGCTGGGCAGTGTCCCCCCAGCAGCTCCACTGCCCCTTGTCCTCTGCCTGCCACCCTTGCACCTGCTGTGACTTACCCTGGGGCCCCTGCTTCCTATCTTGGCACGAGAGTCTAGAGGACTGCGGTTCTCCGGACATCAGGGCAGGGAGTGCCCAGAATGCCAAGCTCAGGCTTGTCCAGGCTCTTGGCCTGGGGTGCAGGAGGGCAGGGGGCCTGGAGCATGAGGGGGTGTCAGATGGCCCCTCTCTTTTGGAAGCCGGTGTTGGAACCAATTGGAGGAGGACTTGGGGGCAATGGTAAACGAAAGGCCGGTTTCTTTTATTCCAAAAGTTTCAAGCTCTCCTATAACCCCGATAGGGACTGGAGCCTGCTGGCCCAGCACTGCCCACTGCCGCAGCCCCTCGTCCTTTGCGGGTCCGGGAGGTTGCTTGTGGCCCGCCCTTGAAAGTCGTGCCCTTTTCTGAACGCGTGGACACTGTGGGCCTCCCCGGACGCCACCTCTCCCCCTGGAGCTCCCCTCCAAGCAGGAAGGATGGCTGTGGCCGAGTGACATCCCACATGGCCCCTGGCTGCCTGGGCAGCCTAGCCAGTGGCCAAGGGACAGACGCAGAGCACAGGGGCCGGCTTCCACCTCCTCTGCTTTCCACTTGCAGAGTGTGTGCGCGTGTGTGTCCATGCGAGAGTGTGTATGTTCGAGTGTGTGTGTGCGCAAGACGAGCCCACACGGTCCTCTGGAAAGCCAATCCCATGGTGATGTGACCCTGAGGGTTTGGGGACGACTTGTGGGTCCACACAGCCCAGAGTCTCTGGGCCCATAGGCCAGGCCTGGGTAAGTCAGCATCACGCAGGGGTCAGGACAGGCCCAGGGGCGCGGGTGCCAGGAGAGCCCCAGGCCCACCATGCAGCTCTGGCCCCTCGGGAAGGGCTCACGTACACCCGGCCCTAAAGGGCCAGGCCCGGGAACACCGAACCTGTTTGAGGAGGTGACCTACCTCGGACCCGAGTGCCAAGCCCTGGAACCTCGGGACTCAGAACTGAGAGACCAGAGGGGCAGGACAAAGGTCACAGGGCAGCCTCTCTGCCTGATGCCTCAGAGAAACAGCACAGCTTGGTCCAGCTGGGCAGTCCCCCACCTCCCTGGTCACCCCCAGGGCAGGCGCCACGCAGGGCCCCCTCCCACCGCCAGTCAGCACTCACCTCTGCACGGGCCGAGGTCAGACGGGCACCGTGCCCTGCGGGCAGGTTCTGAGCCCCTGGTGGGCCAAGTCCAGGATCCGGAGGGCTTTGTGCCTGGCTGGGTGTTTGAGAGCTGGACCCTTGCAGCCCCTGTTGGCCTTGCAGACGCCGAGTGGCAGGTGGGGCAGAGCAGACACGCAGGACGGGGTGTCTCCACTGCATCCCTGCCCACCTCACGTTGCGCTGGGCTCGCCTCGGGCCGGTGGGCAGGCGGTCAGAGCCTGGCGAGTCTGTCCCTGTCACCCCCCGACACGGCAGCAGCAGCGGCTGACTGGCCTTGTCACCTGTTCCCCACTGAGGGTCTGCGGCTGAGATCGGGTTTCAGGGAACCTGCAGGGCACTGTGGGGTGCTGGGCGGTGCTGGGCGGTGCTGGTGCCAGTTACTCGGCTTCACAAGGCTGCAGGCTGCATCCGCTTCGGGAAGGCCTCCTCCTCGGGGTCGCTGGGCCAGGCAACGGGGGGTGGGGCCCCGCCCTGACTGTTCAGGGACGTGGGCACGCCCACCCCCCTCCCTGCACCGGGCCTGGTGTCCTCGTCTGGAACTAGGGGTTGGGCTGCCTTGTCCGTCCAGGCCCTTCCAGCCCCATCAGGCCATTGGGGACCCCACACCCCTTTGCTCCCCCTCTGCCCCTCCGTCCTGGGTGCCGGGCACCCCCCCCCCCCCCGCCCACGGCTGCCCACGCACCAAGAGAATCGGACGCTGGCGCTGTTCCGGGGCAGCTCAGGGCGGCTGAGCGGGGATCTGCGTGCTCTGGGCTGGCTAACGCGACAAGCACAGCCGTCAGCGCGGCCATGATGCGATTACACGGCTAATCAGCTCAGCGCATCCTCCACCACCCGCAGCCCCCGCCTCGCTGAGGGGTCTGCGTGGCCTGTGCCCAGGATTTCACCCCTAATGAGCGGGGCTCTGCTCTCCTGGAGGCAGCCCCGAGGGAGGCCCGTGACCCAGCTGCTCTGGTGACTGAGGTGTGGGTCGAGTGGCCGGGGGCCTCTGCCCATCGCCCTGCCGGCTGGGAGGCGGTCCCAGGCCTGTTCCAGGCTGCCTGTGGAGAAAGGCAGCGCTCTTGGTTTCCGTGGTGATGGCCTGCAAACGCCCTCCCGGGCTCCGGGCACCTGCCTGGAGGGGGTGGGGTCTGGTAGCTGAGAGGGATGAGGGGGGAAGCTCTGCTTCCCCTCCCCCAGGGCCCCGCCGCGCGTCTGATTGGCAGCAGGAGCTCACGGTCTGAAATGCGCCAGCGCCCGGCTCTGACCTGGGAAGGTGAGGGGCGGCAATTTCGCAGCAAGAGAAAGACGTGTAACGGGGGGGGGGGCGGGTTCTGTGTGCGGAGAGGAGGCGCTGGGCTCATGGCTCGGGCAGAGTCGGGGGAGCCCCGTGACCATGGACAGCGTGACCATTGGCCAGAGTGGGGACGGCCCGCGATGCGCTCCCAGTGAGGGCCCGGGCGATGGCCGTGGTGGGCGGCCCCTGCTCTGGGCGGCCCCCAGGGAGACCTGCCACCAGTGTCTGCAGAGGCCTGTGCCCACACTCAGTGACACAGCACCAGCCCCGCCAGTCTCCCTGCCCTGCAGGGACACAGATGCTGCAAGAGCGGGGCCTCGGTCCCACCTGCCGCCCACACCCGGCGCGTGGTCCCACGCAGGGCTGCCACCCAGAGGCTGAGGCCCCCCTCGCCCTCAGGTTCCCCAGAGCCCTCGGTGGGCTCTGGGGTCCCTGGGCCGCCTGCCTGAGATAGATACAGCCTGCAGCCCGCACTACCGTCAGCTGCTGAGTACCCAGCAGCCCCAAATTGAGCAGCTAGAAACAATGCAGATTTACCGTCTCACAGGCTCTGGGGTCCGGAATCCAGGCGCAGCTTAACCAGGTGCCTCTGGGTCAGGGTCTCTCGCGGCTGCAGTCAAGGTGTCAGCTGGGCTGGGGGAGAAGGGTGCACCAGGGGCCCCTGAGATGGTGCAGGGAGGTGGGTGCAGGGCTCAGGTGACGAGGGGGCTGGTGGAGACGGGGCTCTTCCCGTGTCCCTGCCTGGCACCATCTCCTCCAGGCACAGGTGGACTTGTCCTCACAGAGGGACAGTGCTTTGTCCAGCCTCTGCTTGGCCTCACCCTGTGGAAACAGGAGGGCGGGCTGAGGTGGGAGAGGCGGGGACTTCTCTCCGGGAACCCAGTGGGATGCGTCACTGTCACTCACAGTGGACCTTCCTTCCTCCCTCCCTCCCTCCCCCCACGCCCTCCCCACGTGTCCCCTTCCTCCCTGTGGTCCTTCCTCAGCATCGAAGGATGAGGCCTGGGCTGGACTCCACTACTGCACGAAGTGGACAGAACCCTGCCCCAATCCTGCCCCCACCTCAATTTGCAGAGTGACCTTGGGTAAGTCACTTCCCTTCAAGGACCCTCAGTGTTCCCATCTCCCGTGGGCGATGGGACGAGATTTTGTCTTCTCTCCTTTAATCTTGGAGCCATAGAGATCCAGGGCCAGGGGGTGATCAGCTGGTCACCATTCATTCATTTATTCACTCATCAAACATTCACTGTACCTCTCCTGTAGTGAGGAGAACGGTGGCCCCCAGACACCTCTGTCCATGTCACCCAATCCTCAGAACCCATGAATGTGAACTTATTTGGGGAAAGGATCTTTGTAGAGGTAATTAAGGCCAGGATCATCGAGACACTAAATCCAACAAGTGTGCTTGTAAGAGACATACACGGAGGAGGGGGCCGTGGAAAGATTGAGGCAGAGATGGCAGGGGTGCAGCCAGAAGCCACAGAAGAGGCTGGCAGAGGCAGGAAGGCTCCTCTCCTGTAACCTCTGGAGGGAGCATGGCCCTGCTGACACCTGGAGTTTGGTCTCCTGCCTCCTGAACTGTGAAGGAATAACTTTCTGCTGTTTCACGTTCCCTAGGTTGTGGTCGTGGGTTACGGCGGCCCCAGGAGACACGCAGCTTCTGTGTGCACTGCTCACTGACAGGAGACAAAGACCACAGGGACAGCTATCCTGGGAAGGGAAGGCGGGCTGGGGGCCGGGGGCATGAGGAGTCGGGGGCTCCTCTGCCTCTCCCCTCGTCCCGAGGCCCCGCGGGACCAGCCATCCGTCAGCTCACTGCAGTTATGCTTAAGGCTTGGGGAGGACGACCTCCCATTTCAGCAATGATCTGCTCTCGGATATTATGAGGAACGGGCTGCCAGGCCCTGGGAAACGTCCTCTAATGGACACAGCATCAATCCTCACGGCCGCGTGGCCGCGCGTCAGGCTGGAGGCTCTCCAAGTTTGCACATCACAAGGAATTTAAGCAAGACCCCAGTTAAGTGGCTTACGATAAAAATAGCCAACATGTTCTGAATGCAAGATGTGAGCTCATCAAGGAAAGAGACACTTAGTTCTCTTTGAGAGGAAATACCCAGAGTCAGATTTAACACCAGACTACTTCCTGTAACTTCTGCGCAATTTTGCAAAGCGTTATTTGCACAGTTAACGGGCAGGAGTTGATGGGTGGAGTGAGGTTGCTCTCAGCGGAACGGGGGACGCTGGTGGTGGAGCCACAGATGGAGTGCGTGGAGCTTGGGGCCCCTGGGCTCGCCCCGGGTGGGCGAGGCTGCGGGAGAAGGGCCACCTCCGGGGGCTGCACGAGGAAGGGCTTCTCCACCCCGGGCGCAGGTGGAGGCTTTGGCGGGTTGGGGGGCAAGGACCACAGAGGCCGAGTCCAGGGACACGGCCCCCAGGCCGGGCCATCTGCCCTCCCAGTGCCTGCCAGGAGTCTCACCTCGCAGCTGTCAGTTACCCGAGAATCCACGCACCCTCGCTTCCCAGGATGTTCTGTTTGCCAAAACCCTCTCCTATCTTTTCTTTTACTTGCTCCCCACACGTCCAGTGACAGACGTCCTATTCTCTCCTTTCTGCAGAAGGACTGTGGTGGCAACTACCAGGAACAGAAAGCCAGACCAACATGCTACCCAAAGTGGGATCCGGCTGCTCGCCGATCTAAAGCCAATCCTCGAGAGGCAAAGCTGGTTGAAAGGAAAATTTGCTTTATTCCGGAGGCCGGCAACGAGAGGGGAGGGAGGACTTGTATCCAAAGGCCAAGTCCCCCCTGAAGATCAGTGGGCAAGAGGTGGTTTTTTTTTTTTGCGGTACGCGGGCCTCCCACTGTTGTGGCCTCTCCCGTTGCGGAGCACAGGCTCCGGACGCGCAGGCCCAGCGGCCATGGCTCATGGGCCCAGCCGCTCCGCAGCATGTGGGATCTTCCCAGACCGGGGCACGAACCCGCGTCCCCTGCATCGGCAGGCGGCCTCTCAACCACTGCGCCACCAGGGAAGCCCCGGGCAGAGCTTTTAAAGGGGAGTTTCAGGGGTGTATAAGGGGAGGGAGGGGGCTGCATGCAGAACAGCACAGTCAGCTCTGACAGTCACCTTGAAATCGGTCATCGGTGGTCTGACCAGCGTCATCTTGATTGTTTAAGTGCAGTTAGTCTTCAGGTCCAGGGTCGGTTTGTTCCCATTTCTTTGAGACCAGCTCTCGAAATTGTGGCAGCTTATGTCATGGCTAGAGGCTGACCATCGTGCAGTTAACTTCTTCCTGGTGGCGGTTTCGGCATCTACAAAACAGCTCACAGGACGTGGCTCAGAGCAGTATCTCCAGCCCTTGAGGAGGATCTAAAAGTCCTTGACTCTGCTCTGAACTATTATTATTCTGTCCTGTCTGACTGTTTTCCTTTGCTTCTGCATTTTCCCACTTCGCTGATTAAACTTATTCTTTGTCTAAAGTTTTTCTACAGACAAAAGGCAGGTGGAGGACCTGGGGGGCAGGGGGTGGGGGAAGGACCATAGGGTCCTGCTCTGTTTCAAACAGAGGACTCAGCAGGGCAGTTCACTGTCTCACGGTGGCACGCTGCTGCAGACGCTTCCCGAAGACGTCCAGGTCTTTATCCTCGGAACCTGTGAATGCCGTCTTACCTGGAAAAAGGGACTTCGCAGATGGGAGTAAGTCAAGGGTCTTGAGATGGGGAGGTTCTCCTGGATGACTCAGGGGAGCCGTAAATGTAATCACATGTCTCCTTATGAGAAGGAGGCGGAGGAGATATGACAAGAGGAGGGAAGAGAGAAGGAGATGTGACCATAGAGGAGAAGTTGGAGTGATGCAGCCACGAACGAGCCAGGGAATGAAGGCAGCCACGGGACGCTGGAGAAGGCAAGGAAGGGATTCTCCCCAAGGGCCTCCAGAGGAGGCACAGCCCTGCCAACACCTTGGTTTCAGCCTAATGAAACCCATTTCAACTTCTGATGTCCAGACTTCTGAGGGAATACATTCCGACTGTTTTAAGCCAGCCAATTAGTGGTAATTTTTATACAGCATCAACAGGAAACTAAGACACTCCTGAAACAAGAAGTATGGAGACGGGCATCACTGGCGCTGAGAAAGAGGCAATGATGTCCTCAAGGACATAGGCTCCTCTCCTTTCCCTCAACCATCCTTGAATGTTGGCTATTTGTCCTTTGGCTTGTCGCCTCATGGACATAAACTGGTTGCCATAGCTCCAGGCATCACATCTTCACTTGACAGCATCTAAAGCAGGAAGAGATGAAAGTTGGGGTGGGAGGGGTGGCTTCTCCTTATGTGGTCCTGTCTTTCATCAAAAAGGAAAATCTCTTCCAGAAGCCACTCAATCAGAAGCCAATAGACAGCTCTGATTGGCTTAGACCAATCCCAAGTCACGTCCAGGCCGGGCACAGTCTCCCCCTGCACAAGCGGGCTCTGTTGGCAAGTTGACGAGGGGACGCGTCTGGGTGTTCAGCCTATGTCAGAGAGTTAGCAGTGGGGTGGGCTCAGGCCGTGGCCTCCTGGGTCCCCCCACCCAGCTGCCTCCCTAGGGCACCCCCTACTGCCTGTCTCTGGAGGGGTCACCACCCTGCCTTGGCAGGACAGCGACACCCGCCTAATGTCACACACCCAGCAGGCAGGCCCTCTGCCCACAGGGACCTGGCTGCCCACGCCTCCCTGAGGGTCTCCCTTCCGTGGCTCCTGCGTCCTCCCCTCAACTGACAAGTCTGTTTCGGCCTGGAAAGAAACCGAGGCCTGTCATGTTAACATTAACCCAGCAGGACTCTGTGCCCCTCTCACCCCCTTCCTCCCCTCCTGGGGGCTTCCCAGGCATCTCCAGGCTCTGGACCTCCTGGCTCTGCCTCTTGTCCATGTCGGCCGCCTTACCAGCCCTGACCCGAAGGACTCCTTCCTCCAGGCTGCCGGGTGGCTCCTGCCAAGGTCAGTGTGACCCAGCCCTCCTTGGCCTGAAGACCCATGTCCTCATGACCACAACCCCCGCTGCCCGGAAAAGACAGACAGGCCCCCGGGGACCCTGTGCTCATGGGCCGTGGGGCAGAGGAGGGCTCTCGGCAGGTTTCAGAGGAGGAGGTTACGTGGGGGCTGTGGTGGGGAGAGCCCTGGGGCTGGGGGGTAGCAGCGCCTGGTCCCACTGCCCTGAACTGGGACACTCGGTGCCCCGGGTCCTGGGCAGCCGGGGTGGCTGCCTTTCCTGCTGTTGCCTGTCCTCCCAGCCCCTGAGCCCCCAGAGTCCAACCCGCCCATGCGGCCTTGTCCCTGGAGACCCAGCTGGCTTGCCCCGTCCTGGACAGTCCCTCTGGGCCTCCCCCGGGGCCCGAGGTGCCTGCCCACATAGGACTCACTCGCTGGGTGGCCCCCTTCCTCCTCACGGTACCCCTGTCCCGAGAGCCCCTCCAGGGCCCAGGCCGGCCCCCACCTTGACCGGGGCCCTTCGGTGAACAAATGGGCAAGTGATGAGCTCCTCCCCCACCGCTGTCAGGGCCTCCTCTGGCCTCTGCACACCCAGGGCCCCAGCCCCTCGGCGCACCTCTGCCCGTCCGGGAGGATTCCCAGGTCGGTGGGAAGGGGCCGCCTGGGAGCCCAGGGTGAGGGCTTCTGCTCCCCTGCCCGTGCCCACCGTGGAAGTCTTTTTGGGCGCCGGCCAGTCTCCGCCAAGCCTCAAACTCGGGAGCTGCTGAAACCATCCTCTGCTGTCACGGGCCTCTCGCCGCCACTTCTACAAATGTGTCCTGTGTCCCCCTCCCGGGTTCTTACGATGCCCTTGGTGTTCGGCCGTCCACCAGTCCAGTCTGGCTGCGGTTCAAAAGCCTGGCAGGGCTGAAGGGGCCCCTTGGACTTGGACCCGGCAGGGGTGAGCCACAGCTGGCTCTGCACGGGGCCTCCCCAGGCCCCTCGGGGTGAGCTGTCCTGGGGGGCATTCCCTGCTCCCCTCAGACCCCCTGGGCAGGGGCCATGTCCACAGCGGGGCCCTTGCTGGGGCTCTAGTGCGTGGCAGCTCCTTGCGCCCGGTGCCCTTCCTAGCGTTATTTTTATTTATGTACCTGAGTCCTCCAAACAGCTGCTTTACTGAGATTCATCCATCACGAGGCTTAATTAAAACGCCGAGCGTCTAACTCAGCGTGCGTCACTAAGGCAAATGTTTGTTTTGCCGCAGTCAGTTAGGGCTGTGCGCGGGGGGGGGGGGGGGGGGGGGGATCTGTGCGCCCGGGGGCGGGGGGGAGGGATCAACCCCTGGCAAGGAGGGCGAGCGACCCGGACCCCCCTGCACTCCCTGGGGTGCACCGATGGGGGGCTGCTGAGAGGGCAGGAGGAGCTGGGAGGGGGCATTTCTCAGCCTGCGTGGGGCGGGCCCTTGCCTGCAGCGTCTGGAGGGCAGAGGGAGGGCCCTGGTGGGGAGGGGGCTGCAGGGTCCTGACACTGGTTCATCCCCCATCCACTCTCAGCATCTGAACTGGAAATCCGAGTCCCACTCCCCAGGGGTTGGGGCTTCTGCTGACCTCAAGCAAGGGCACAGATAGATTCCCCAGACAGGACATGGGACAGGCATGGAGAGGACCCCGTGGAGGAGGACGGCTGAAGGGGAGGGGCGTGGCCAGCGGGGTGGTGGTGGGGCCTCCCCAGGGGTCTGCAGGAGAAGAGTTGAGCCCCCTGCAGATTCCTGCAGCCGCTGCTACAAATTACAACTAGCTGCCTGCCTTAAAGCAGCACGACATTCACACCTCCTGGTCTGGAGGTCAGAGGTCTGACACAGGTCTCGCTGGCTTAAGGTCAGGGTGTGGGCCGAGCGGGCTCCTTCCAGAGGCTCCAGGGGAGAACAGTTTCAGGCCTTTTCCAGATTCTAGAAGCCACAGGCATCCCTGGCTGGAGGGCCAGCCTTCCTCTGCCATCAGCGAGGCACCAGGCCCCTCCCTCTCCCCTCCATCCTGCCCTTGCCACTCTTTCCTGCTCCGACCCTCCTCCTATAAGGACCCTCGTGAGCACCCACTCCCACAGACCAGCACAGTCTCCCACCATCGGGTCCTTAATCACACCTGCGAGTCTGCAGGTCCCATAGCGACAGGTGGCAGGTATGAGGACGTTGACGTCTCCGGGGGCCAGGAATCCGCTGCATCCCCCGAGGTGAAAGGCTGTGGTTGACGGAGAGGAGGGTCCAGCCCAGAGCGTTTCTGAGGGAGGAGAGCAGGGTCTCAGGGCAGCCTGGCTGTGAGGGGGTCAGGGCGCCCGCCCGGGAAGGGCTGCGGAGGGCGGGTGCCCGGGAGAGGGTACAGACCCAGGCCTTAAGGTGACGGGGACACAGGTGGCACCAGGCTTGGAGTTAACTGTTCCTGAAGGGGCAGTGTGGCTGGATGGGGCAGGGGTGGGGCCGGCGGTGCTAGAGCCCTGATGGTCACAGTCAAGCTCAGGGAGGCCCCGGGGCCCAGTGGGTCCTGGTGTTGGCTGGAAGCAACACCGGGGGGCAGAGCCCCAATTCCCAGTCTGTGCATGCTGCCCGGGATGGCCAGGGGCTGGAGCCCCTCCGAGCCTCCCAGCCTGTCCCAGTTCATGCCAGGTCAGGGGCCCAGCACCCTAGGACCACTAGCAGTTATGGGGCAGAGGAGCCTGGGGTCCCTCTCCTTACAGGACAGGGGGACGGGGTGCAGGAGGAGCCTGGGGCCCCCCTTACAGGATGGGGGACGGGGTGCAGGAGGAGCCTGGGGCCCCCCTTACAGGACAGGGGGACAGGGGTGCAGGAGGAGCCTGGGGCCCCCCTTACAGGACAGGGGGACGGGGTGCAGGAGGAGCCTGGGGCCCCCCTTACAGGACAGGGGGACAGGGGTGCAGGAGGAGCCTGGGGCCCCCCTTACAGGACAGGGGGACGGGGTGCAGGAGGAGCCTGGGGCCCCCCTTACAGGACAGGGGGACGGGGTGCAGGAGGAGCCTGGGGCCCCCTTACAGGACAGGGGGACGGGGTGCAGGAGGAGCCTGGGGCCCCCTTACAGGACAGGGGGATGGGGGTGAGCAGTTGCTGGAGCAGCAGGGGTCAAGGAGGCCAGAGGGCACCAGGGCCATGGGTGACCCAGAGCCATGTCGGAGGCATCCCAGCAGCGTGCAGGAAGATGGGGCCATCCACTGGGTCCAGAGCCAAGAGGGCCAATATGACGTGAGGGTGGACTTGAGGCTATGGGGATGCCTTCCTGGTAAAAAAGCTGGGCTGGCTCAGGGCAGTGAGGAAGAAAGGAGGTGACCTCAGCCCGAGTGGACAGGGAAACGGGGCTGGCTTGGGATCAGCTGTGAGAGCAGAGCAGGGGTCCCCCCGCCCCCAGGAGCGGGGCAGGGGAAGCGGGAGGCATAACCTTTCTGGACACCAGGATGTGGCTTTACTTGTGTTAATCAGCCTCCTTTGATTTGCCTGAGATGTCCCGGCGACTTAGTACCCTGGCCGTCTCTGATCTGCCCTCCCACCTGACCCTGCAGGACGGGCCCCTAGTGAGATGCAGGCCTTCCCAGGGAGATCCCCGAAGCTGGTTCCTTCTGGTGGGTTCCACCTCCCCAGCTGCCTGGACTTGGGGTCCCCAACCCTCTCACTCACGTGGTTCTCTTCTCACCATCACCCACATCCCATCTGAGACTGACTGTCTGCTTCTGAGCCAGGCCACCCACCAGGGCTAAGTCCCCCGGGGTGGAGTGGGGCTACAGGAAGCTCCCCCTGCCACAGTCTCGGGAACTCAGCCTCCCCTTTGCTGGCGGACTTTTCCCTCTCACCCAGAAGTCACTTCCCTTTGTGCCTGGCCCGGTCCTGTGTGAACCTCTGTCCTGTATGAAACTCTGTCCCATGTGGCCCTGTCTCTACCCCTGTGACACTGCAGGCGGGGCCCCCAGCCCGGCCCCTCACCCTCACTCTCCCCAGAAGGTCCGGAGCCAGGTGACCTGGGCGAGGACCATCCCTGGGGCAGCCCAAGTGCTCGCTGAGGCAGGGGACACAGCATGCCAGTTTCTCCTCTGACCCTCAGCTTCCCCGACCTCCCGTTAGGACCAGGAACGGCCTGCCCCACGGGGCTGCTGTCGGGCCCCAGGGGTGGTGGATACGGAGCCCAGAGCCCGGGCTGGGTTTGGGGGACTCAGGACCCCCTGGGCTGCTCTCGGTGTAAAAACTGCCTCATTCACCATCCCAACGGGACCCTGGGGAGTGACGGAGGTGCTGACAATAGCTCTGCCAGCCACAGGAACCCTCTGGGACTGTCCCAGCCAACCGGGGTGCTTGGTGATCACTTGGCAACTTGGGGTGTCTTTCTTCTGCCTAGGGGTATTCTCCCAGCGCCTCCTTCCACTCCTCCAGCCTCGTCTGTATGGCTGTGGGTCCCTCCTCCCCCACCACAGGCCCCTCATTCTTTGTGTGCTGTCCACGGCCCCCACACACCCCCATCCCCAGCTGCACTCCTCCCCCCCCACAGGCCCCCCATTCTTTGTGTGCTGTCCACGGCCCCCACACACCCCCACCCCCAGCTGCACCTCTGGGCACTTGGGACCCCTTCTCCCCACTTCCAGGCCCTCCTCCACCTCTGCTGGTGTCGATTCAGCACCGACACCAGATCACATCCCTGCTCCCCCAGGAGCCTTCCTGGCTTGCGCTGGCCATCCACAGGGACCCTTCCTTCCTCTGTCTGCGTGGACCACTCATGGACACTCACCGCCTGGGTCTTGGTACCCGGACTCTGCTGCTGGTGATGACGTCATGGGAGGTGGTTACCAGGCAACCAGCCTCTGCAGTCAGGGGAGTCTGCCCTGTGATTTGAAGGGCCCTGCCAATTTCTTAAAATATCAGAGTCAGAGCACATTTAGTCCCAGAGAAGAGAAGAAAATCCAGCCAGGCTCACGTCGCTGGCAAACTCCCCTTCTCTGCCCTCTGACTGCATGGGATTTCCAAGAGGCGACCATGTGAGACTAACCTCATTTTCTTTTCTTGTCACGGTCCTTAGCCTCGTGGACGAGGTGCCCGTTATTGTGGTGATTTTGTCTGTTACAGAGAATTATAGACAAAGGGAGCTGGTGTGACCCTGGAGGGAGGATGCCAGTGGAGTCCCACCGACCCTTGACATCAGTCCCGTGTTGCTGAATATTCTTATCAATGAGTTATATGAAAAAATAAAAGACCTGCCTGTCAGACTGGTGCTGAAACAAAGGATGGGAAGTACATTGTAGGGAAGAGTCACAATTCAGAATCATCCCAATGGGGAGATGACTTAAGATTTAAAGAGAAATTTTAAACAGGTCCCAAACAGCGCGATCCATAAAGAATAAAATTGATCAGTTGGACTTCCCTGGTGGCGCAGTGGTTAAGAATCCGCCTGCCAATTCAGGGGACCACGGGTTCGAGCCCTGGTCCGGGAAGATCTCACATGCCAAGGAGCCACTAAGCCCTTGCGCCACAACTACTGAAGCCCACGCGCCTAGAGCCCGTGCTCCACAACAAGAGAAGCCACCGCAATGAGAAGCCCGTGCACCACAACAAAGAGGAGCCCCACTCGCCACAACTAGAGAAAAGCCCGTGCGCAGCAACGAAGACCCAACGCAGCCAAAAATAAATAAATAAATAATTGATTTTTATTATATAAATAATTGATCGATTGGACCACATTAAAATTGAGAACTTCTGTTCATCAGAGGCACAATTAAGGGTGAGAAAAGATCAACCAAAAGGGGGTGTTTGCAGTACACGTCTCTGACAAAAGACAAAGGTTTTTCATCCAGATTAAAAAAACTCCAGCACATCCATTTTTTAAGAAGAGGGCGAGGCAAGTGGATGAAACATAGGCAAAATATTTGGGCTGATATTTCACAAAATGCCCATGAAGTGTATGCAAAGTGCAGAGCTCGCTTCCGCCAGCAGGAAGACGCAGGTCCCAGCCGTGATGGGACGCCCCCTCCAAATGAAGTTTGGCCAAAATGAACAAGAGAAAAGATAGATGGAGTGAGGCTGCAGGAGGGCAAAACGGGGCCGGTCCCCTCGCAGAACTGCTTGGCGGCATCTGCGAAAGCCAGACACACACACATCCTAGGACCCTGAGTAGTTTCCACCCTTGGGAACCGATCCAACAGAAATGCACACATGTTTTTTGTTTTACCAAAAAACATGTATAAGAACATTTATTGCAGTTTTCCATGGCCAGAAACGGGAAATTACCCGAAAGTCCCCAGCTAGGTGACCGGGCACCAGGCTGGGGTGTGTGTAGGGTGCAGAGCTGGAAGCAGTGATCACAGGGGGACTCTTGCTGTGCTCCCCAGTGTGATTGAAGGTCACCGATGTATTGAGTGAAAGAAACCAGACATGAGAAAGTGCACACTGCACAACCCCATTACAGGAACATCAAAACCACGAGAAGCCGGTTTGTGGGGTGGGAGGTCACAACCGGCTGCCTTTGAGGCTGCGGCGTGAGGGGGTGTCTGGAGGTGAAGGTGTTTTCTTTCCCAGCCGGCGTTCTGGCCACGAGCGGGCTCTCTGCTGTGCAAATCCGCCCTCGCGTCTCATCTGTGCGCTGTGTGCTTCCGCTCTGAGAAGTTCGGTGAAGGCGCACGTGGCGGGTACTCCACCACCACAGATGAACAAGCACGGACTCTGCCCCACGCCATGGACAGCTCCAGAACTGAACACAGTGCATGGAAAGACTGTTTTTAGACACTGGGCAGCAGGCAGTGTCGGCTCTGACCCTGAGGGAGGGCAGGCTGGTGAGCGCTCTGTTTTTGGCTCTCTTGCTGAATTGAGGAGGCATGACTGGGGTCCAGGGAGGTGGAGAGGCTGGAATCCATGGGGAATAGTGCCAGAGATGTGGGGCTGCACTGTGGGGCAGCTCTAGAAATCTGTCTAGGGGACATATGCGTTTTGACCAGCCAGAGAGAGGAACCTTTTTTTTTTTTTAATTTATTTATTCACTTATTTATTTTTGGCTGTGTTGGGTCTTCGTTGCTGTGCATGGGCTTTGTCTAGTTGCGGTGAGCGGGGGCTACTCTTCACTGCGGTGCGCAGGCTTCTCATTGCGGTGGCTTCTCTTGTTGCGGAGCATGGGCTCTAGGTGCGCGGGCTTCAGTAGTTGTGGCACATGAGCTTCAGTAGTTGTGGCTCATGGGCTCTAGAGCACAGGCTCAGTAGTTGCGGCACATGGGCTCAGTAGTTGTGGCTCACGGGCTGTAGAGCACAGGCTCGGTAGTTGTGGCGCACGGGCTTAGTTGCTCCGCGGCATGTGGGATCTTCCCGGACCAGGGATCGAACCCATGTCCCCCTGCATTGGCAGGTGGATTCTTAACCACTGTGCCACCAGGGAAGCCCCAGAGAGAGGAAACCTTTTAAACACTTGTATTCATCAGCTTGGGCTGCCACAACAAAATACCACGGACTGAGAGGCTTAGACCATAGATATTTGTTTCTCACAGTTCTAGAGGCAGGAAGTCCGAGATCAAGGTGCCAACACAGTGGGGCTCTGGTGAGGACGCTCTCCCTGGCTCTCAGGATGTTGGCTTCTTGCTGTGTCCTCACATGGTGAACAGAGAAGACAAGCTCTCTCTTCCTCTTTCATAAGGTCATAGTCCTATTGGATCAGGTCCCCACCCTATGACCTCATTTAATTTTAATCACCTGCTAAAGAAACTATCCCCAGCTATGTCAAACTGGGGCTTCACCCTATAAATCTTGGAGGAAGACCAATTCAGGCCATAACAACACCCCAGGCACTGAGTAGAGAGCACAGAAGGGCCATAACCTCAGTAGGGGAGCTAAATCAGCCCCGGAGGAAAGGCTACTCTGATCCATCATTAACAAAGATCTAAAACGAGCCTCAAAGCTCTGAGCGTGGCAGCAGCCAAGTAAGTTCCTATCAGACTGACTCTTCTGAAGGTAACAAGTATAAACACTGGACTTAGAAAAAGATAATAAAACAACCAGCTGAAGACCCTGGAGGACAACCCAGAGCAGGCAGGCTCTGGGAGGGAGTCACTCTTAGACTAGACTGAGGAAGTTCTCCACTTCAACAGCACCCAGCCTGAGGGCAGCCCCGAGTCTACACCATGCAGGTCACGGAATAACCCCAGAGTCCAATACAAACGCACAGTCTTTACGGCTTGAAGACCAGAGCGCGAGGTTTAGGGCAACCTCAGCCACAGAAAGGTAAGGGAGGATCCCAGAAAGGGGTAGATTCCAAAGTCTGTGTATAAATTCTGTGCCAATTTCTGCGTGACCCCTGAACCACACACGAGCAGGGCAGACTCCAAGCAGCCCAGCCCAGGCCAAAAAACTCATCTGAGGTTTGAGCTGCATCCTAAAGATGTTTCAGTTCGAATCCTATCCGACAAATTGCCTATTAAAACAATGAAAATTAAAGCCCTTCAATCCAGAGCTTCCACAGGTTACATTTACAAAGTCCAGGATATAATTCCAAATTACTCAGCATCTAAAGAAAGAAGAAAATATGGCCCATTCTCAAGAAAAGAGGACAATCCATGGAGTCTAACCCCAAGACGACCAAGATGGTGAAGCAGGCGAGGATTTTCAAGTTGCATGGTTACTGCCCCCAAAGAGATAAAAGAAAATATGCTCACAATGAATAAAGAGACTGGATACCACAGTAGAAAAATAGAAACTGTGAGAAAGGACCTAATGGAAATTCTAGGACTGACAAGTGTGACTCTGAAATTTAAAAGTTTGCTGGATGGGCTTAACAGCAGGACCGAAACCACAATGAAAAGTCAGTGAACTTGAAGAGAACTCAATAAAGATGATCCCTTTTGAAGATGGAGGAAAGGAAGAGAAAAAAAACAATACAAGGAAGAGTGCTTCAGGCACCCATAGAATAATATCAAGGGTCTGACATATGTGATATTGGAGTGCTAGAAGGAAAGGAGAGACAGAAAACAAAGAAGACATAAAAAATTTTTTATTGTATGTTTAGACGTCATGGCTAAAAAATGACCTGAGTTTGACAAAATACACAATTTATAGATTTCAAGAGCTCAGAAGACCCACATCCATATAAGTGCAGGGAAAATATGCCAAGCACCTTATAGTCAAGTTGATGTTAACCAAAGGCAAAGAGAAAATCTTGAAAACAGCCCCTGAAAATGACACGCTACGCATAGGGGAGCAGAGAACTGAGTAACGGTTTACTTCTTACGAGAAAGGAAGGGAACTGGAGACGGTGGAAAATATTTTTAATGTGAAAAAGAACCCTATAAACAGCAAAAGTCTTCTTAAAGAATGAAGGTGAAAGAAAGAAATTTTCAGATAAAAGAAAACAAAAAGAATTTCTGGCCAACAAATAAAAGGAAGTTCTTCAAATGGATAGGAAATGACAGTGCACGGAAACCTGGAACTTTAGTTCCAAGGGATAGAGTTTCATGATAGATACGTGATAAATAAAAAATACCACCTGGGGGACTTCCCTGGAGGTCCAGTGTTTAGGACTTTGCCTTCCAATGCAGAGGGCGCGGGTTTGATCCCTGGTTGGGGAGCTGAGATCCCACATGCCTTGCAGCCGGAAAACCAAAACATAAAACAGAAGCGATATTGTAACAAATTCAATAAAGACTTTAACAATGGTCCACATCAAAAAAAAATCTTAAACAAAAAACTACCACCTGGAGTTGAGAACACGGGGAGGGAATCTGCATCGATCCTCCTGTTACTCATCTCCCTGCAGCTGGTCTGAGCCCTGGTCTCAGCGGGGCTGGAAGAATGGGCTCTGCCTTCTCCCCTGCCCCCAGCTGTGGTCCCTGTTCTCAGGGTGGGTCTGTGGGGCCCTGGGCACGTGGGCTCTGCCCTGTCTCTGGAGTCAGGGGCCTGGCATCGGTGGCCAGTGGGAGAGGCTTCTCTGCTCCCTGTGCGTCTGCTTCATTTCATAGCGCCCACACATTCTGACCAGAGGCTCTTCTTCTAGAACATGCTTATAAACGCCTCCCCCAACCCCACGCTCAGCTGGGTCTGGAGTTCCTTCCTTCTGCTTCCTTGACTCCTGGTGAAGTCAGGCCTCCTGCGCAGGGCCTCACCCACTTGAGGGCATCCACCCACAGGAAGCGCCAGGGAGGGGCAACCCCCCAGCAGGGCCCAGGGCAGGGCAGCAGGCGTTCAGCGGCTGCCCCTCAGGGCCAAGCCGGAGCCGGACAGAGCTCTGCAGCCTCCCTCTTGGGCTCAAACGCCCCGCCATCCAGATCCCCGGGACCTGCCTGCGCCGCTGGGAGTGGGTCCTTCCTCTGCGGAGAGGTGTTGGGGGGACAGTGACAGCCAGAGCTGGTGGCCTGGGAGTGGGAGGGGCACGCATGGGGGTCCTCTCTCCTCACCCCCTTCCCAGGAAGGGCCTCTCGCCCCAGCACGTGAATATGGATTTGCGCCTAAGGACAGGAGGGGCGCTCGGCCCTAATTAGTGCGCAATGGCGGCCTCCCTCCGCCCCTGGGAGCCAGGGTCGGCATCAAAGAAGAGCAGCCGGCTAATCCTCCCCTTCCAGGAGCAGCATCTGCTCCTTCCCCTCCCCCAGCCCCCCAGCAAGGCTCTCTGACAGCAGCCGCAAGAGTCCTGGCTATTTAATTAGGACGGAAAGTTCCCCCAACCCTGGGAAATGATTTAATTTCAATATTTCCTTTGCTGAGCAAGAGATCCTCCCTCCCCCCTCCTCTAAGGCCTTTCATCTGCAGCTCAGCCCATCCCCCCTCGGGAGCTCTGCCCTCCCCTCTCATTCCGAGTCTGTGTTCAAGGGACCACTCAGGCTGGGGGTGGCGGCGTCCTTGCACGTGCCCGGCCCTCTGGCTGCTGGCCCGGCTGCATCAGCGCAGCCAGCCCAGTCTCCTGCCCAGACGCCCTGGGTCCCCCGTTCCTCCTCCTGGCAACTACTTGTGAGGAGTCTCCCCTGACCTGGCCTCGAGCAGGGCTCGGCCTCTCTTCCCTGGACATAGCCTTTGCTCGATGGGCCTCTTATTACGGACTCTACTCTGGCCTGCCTTATTCTGCTCCCAGTGTCCATGTGTGTGTGCACGCACACGCACACACGTGTACATGTATGTGAGTGCACACACGTGAGGGTGTGTGCATGTGAATTTGCTGTGTACATGCCTGTGTGTGCAGGAGTGTGTGCAGGAGTGTGTGCGTGCCTGTGCACGCACATGTGTGTGAGTGTGCCCTGTGTGAGGTTGCATGTGTGCACACAAGAGCACGTGTGTGCCTGTAGGTGTGCACATGTGTTGCACGCGTGTGCGTGTGTGTGACGGTGTATGCGTTACTCTGTGCGTGTGAGTGAGCTTGTGCACGTGCCCGTGTGTGTTGGAGTGTGCGCGTGTGTCTGTGCTTATGTGCATGCACATGCACGTGTGCACACTTGTGTGTGTGTGTGCGGACACGCACGTGGTGTGTGCCAGCCCAGCTGGACTGGGAGCTCCCCAAGGCCTGAGCCTGGTTTCACCCACTTCTCTTACACAACCGCACTCACGTCCTCACTGAGCCCTCCCGGGCCAGCACCAGGCCAGGTACAGCTGGGGGCAGGGCGGCCCAGGCTCTGGTTACTCTGTCCCTGGCTGTGTCCAGGTCAGTTTCCACGTCTGTACAAACATAGCGGTCCCAGCGCCTGGTGTGCAGCCGGCAGAGCGGAGGTCAGCAGGCTTTGCCGAGCCTGGGGAGTCAGCCCATCCTCCCCCTCTGCAGGGCCCCCCCCCACCCCCCCGCCGTGGCCCAAGGCCCCACTTTGTGCCGGCAGCAGCTCCCCCCTCTCCCCTAGCAGGGGAGGCCCTCCAGCCCTGGGGGCAGCTAATGAGAGGTGTCAGCTGGGCGGCTCTTCCAGGGAACCCGCTGCCCTGAGCAATTTCTTAAAAGGAAAATTCTAACCTTAAAGAGTCCTTTGAACATGTCGTGAATGAACAAGGAACGCGGCGAGGCGGCCCCTCGGAATGAGGAGGGGCTAGAGATTAGAGAAAAGAGAAGATGGATGAATCCGCCCCCTGCTCCCCAGGAGCTGTTTGTCAGCCTGTCCTGGAGGCGAGGCGGGGCCCTGGGCTAACAAATTATGATCATTGTTATTCCCCCCCCCACGCCCGTCCCCCCCACACCACAATACAGGCCTTTTCCAGACAAAACGCGCTCTGGCAGACAGGCGCCCACACCGTCTCCGTGGCCTCAGGTACTGATGGCACTGATCATGCTTTCCCGAGAACACGTGTGGATGGATCGCCACTACCCATGGGGTGATACACTCGGGGCACCAGGGGCCCCGCGGGCTCCCCCCAGCAGGCACCCAGTCCTCCGTCAGCCACCCGTGTTCCCAGGGTCAGTGCACTGCCTGGCCTGGCACACGGTGGTCACTTAGACACCAGATGAGAGAATGAATGAGTCGTGAGCGAACGGCTGAATGAATGCATATGTACGTGTAATGTGTCATGGAACAGGAGCCAGGAGCCGAGGGGTGGGTACTTCCCCCGGCCTGTCAGATTCTCTGGGTTAGAATCCTGTGTTGTCGGCTGGGTGGGGCCCCCTCGGGCTTTCTCTTTCCACCCCCCTCCAGTGCCAGCCTGGCCGGCCTTGGGGTCCCCAGAGACGCATGGTTCCCCCCGCGGGGCGGGGCTGGGTGAGGAGCTTGGAAAGCAAAGGTGCGCAGAGCGTGGTGAGTTGCTTTCTCTCCTGTTTTATGAAGTACTTCGCTAGATGCCTGCATGGTGCTCCCCTGAGGGACGGAGGGAGCGAACTAGCAATTAAAGTCTTGCCACCCGACTTGTTCGGGCCTAAGTTGTTCAATCTTGCATAAAGAATCGGCGAGTGTACTTAGCATGGAGGAGCACCTGGACACGAGGCAGGAGGTGTAAATCAGCGCGTAACGATGCACGCCTGCCCAGCCTGGCGGAGCCCCTGAGGGCGCGCCGCGCTGTGCCGGGGGAGCCAGGTCCAGGGCCCTTGGCCCGCGGTGGTCCCGGGCAGAAGAGAGCACGGTGACCCTCGTGGGCTGGGAGGAGACCTCCACACCCCCTCTGCTTCCTGGAAGCTGCAAGCACGTTTGGAAAGGCTGCTGGCTGGGCCACATGCTCGGACAAACACGGACGCGTCCCAGGGCTGCGTTGCCATGGCATTCGGGCCACCTCGACCTCCCCCCCCGCCCCCCCGCCCCTGTCGGGGCTGGACGGCGCTGAGATCAGGAGCAGCTCCGGCGGGAGACAGGGTGGGGCGGCCGTGGCCCCGGGCTGGCGGTATTTGCACAGCCAGCCGTGTGCCTGGGGTGCTCGCTCCTTCCCAGGCAGCCTGAGCATGTCTGCAGGGTCCCGTTTGCCAGGTGAGGACAGCGGGGGGCAGGAGCCCCTCTGTCGCCCCCCGGACGTCCTCTCAGCTGCTCGGGCAGGGTCGCTGCAGACCCTCCCCCGCACTTGCAGTGGGAGCCAGGCCTGTCCCCACTTGGTGTCCCTGTTTTATGGCATCTCAGGAGAAAGACAGCTCGAGCTGCAGAGATTCATACCCCTCTGCAAGAGGCTCATCTATTTCGACACGTGTGGTTTAGTTTCAATTATTTATCATAACACCAGAGAGCGCACTGATAAAAGCACCAAAGTGTGTTTACCCAGAGCCACACGAGGGTGACGGGTGGCACTGCACTCGGGGCTCGGCGGGGGGCGGGGGGAGCCAGGCAGACGGAGGCAGAGGTGGGGGAGGGAAGCAGCCCTGCGCCAGGGAAGGGGGAGTGGGGCCGGGGCAGGTCGGGGTCCAGTGGCCGCACATGGGTGATGGAAGTGTTCCTCCGCACTCAGAAATGGCATCTTGTTTCAGTGCCGTATGAAGAGCTGGAGAGAAACCTGGAGCCGGTGATGTGATTTTAAGAGAATGGCCGCAGCTTTTAAACCAGCAGGAGCCAGAGGAGAGAACAGGAGTGGCCCGGCCTCCCAGGTTTGCTGAGGTTCCCCAGCCTGTGACCCGCCCTCCAGCCGCCACCTGCACCTGTCCCTCTCTCCATCCACCCACCTGTCCATCCACCTGTCTGCCTCCGCTTGTGACACCTGTGCTGCAGCCAGTCCCATGGTGGGGGGGGGGGGGGCACTGGCGACGCAGAGGCACATCAGACCTGGCACCGCCCGGGGAGTTCTCGCCTGGGGGAGGGACGGGCACAGTTAATTACAAAGTGGCAGCCCTGCGGCCTGTGCTGTGTCCTTGGTGATGTTCTAGGACCCACTGTGTGTCAGGGCTCCTGAGACCTGGTGAAGGGTCAGTTGCCAGCTGAGGGCACCGAGGCCGGAGAGGGTGACCAGCCCAGGCAGCATGACCGGGCAGTGGAGGGGTCGGGGGCCTGTGCCCTGGTCGTCGGGCTCCACACCCCGGGGTCCGTGTCGCCAGCCCCGCCCACAGCACCGCCCTTCCTGCTGGGGTGTGGAGAGGTGCACCATCACAGCCACAGCTGGCCCTTCGCTGGGTCCCGCCCATCAGCTCTGGGTGGACACCGGCTGGAGTAAAGATAGTGGGTCTGGTGGGACCGCAAGCCAGCGCATCCCCCCTGCCCAGCTGGGTCCTTCTGCTCCGCTCTACAGAGAAGCTCAGAGAGCGATGGGCCTGCAGGGTCAGCTGGTCCAGGCGCCTCCCACTGCAGAGTAGGAAACGGAGGCAAGTTCCCGGGCTCAGGAAGCGCCGTCTCTGGCGTGGCCTGGGGAGCCGGGAGGACCCCACCAGCGTCCACCAAGACCAGCCGAGATGAATGCCTTCCCAGACAGCTACTTCAACCCTCCAGACGACAGCCACACCCTGACCCACTGGCCGAGGTGGGCCCTGCCTGCCCCTCGGATCTATGGTGGAAGGAATCGGTCCCTGAACCGCCGCCCAGTTCCGGTTCGGGATCCTGCGTGGTTCTCCGTGGACGGCAACCCACCTTTTGTTGACAGCACTGGAGTGTGAATTCCATGAATAAATCGTATTATCTCGGGGGCTTCGGGATGACAAAAACACAGAAGCCTCTCGAATCCTGAAAGGCCTGTCTCTCCTTGTCTTACCAGCTGGGGCCCGGGGAGTGGGCCCTCCTGGGAGGCTCATTTAGATTTTAATTAAACTGGCTTTCCCAAACAATTTGCAATAAATTAGCAACAACCAGGGCTGTGGCGTCCAGGCGCGGAGGCCAGCTGCACTGCAGGCTCTCACCTGGGGTCGCCTGCATGCGAGGTGGGGCACACCTCCGGACGGACTGAGGCAGCTCCAGGCCAACCGTGGTCCCCAGGTGCAGGGCTGCATCCCGCGGCCGCAGGTCTGCGAGTTCCCGGCGCCTGACTCTGCTCAGGCCCCTCGCCCGAGGGGTCCCGCCACACTCCACTAGTGGAGGGCCCCCCGGCAGCCTTGGGCCTGCATCTCACGCCCAGCCGGACACTCAGCCTGGTCCCAACTCAACTACCCCCTCCCACCTCTCATGCCACAGGTGACTCGAAGGTGGCCAGAGAGCAGTGGAGCCCAGCCTGCACGCGCGCCAGTGGCGGTCCTCCAGACACCCCCGTCCACGGCTCCCCGGACGTTCGGTGGTTTAGGAGATGAGATCGGGCCCACCATCCTCAGCCCTGACTGGATGCGTCAGGGCGCCTGCGTCACTCTCCGGAGGGCTACCTGGGGGGCTTGTGGGAAGAGAAGACTCAGGCAGGAGGGTTCAGGGCCTGCAGTGTGGGCCGCTGGAGGTCAGATACCGACTGGGCTGGGGGTCGGATGCCTGCTGGGGTGTCCTGTGGGGGTGGGGGAGCAATCCTGGGACTTAGGGCACTGAGGGCCGCAGGTCCCAGGATGCAGACCCTGGCTTCCTAAGCTGCTGGGACCCTGTAGACCCAGACTCATGCCAGGCAGAAGGCGATGGTCGAAAGCACAGTGGTGGCTTCTTGCATCCTGGCTGCCGCTAACCGCCCGTGTGCCCTGGTGAGTGCGCCCGGCTGCCTCACCCACTCCCTCCCCCAAAGCGGGACAGGGCTCGAGCTCGAGGCATGAGCTTGGTGTCAGCACGCTGCAGTCAGCAAGGTTTCTAGAGACTTCCGTGTCACTTGAGTCTGTGTTTCTAACGTTCTGAGAGTCTGGGCTCCCAAGGGCTGCAGCTACGAAGTTCCCTGATGCTGGGTTCTGGGGCGCTGCGCCCGACTGAGGGCTCACGGATCCCACGCGGGGACCCAGGCCTCCTCGTGCCTGGTGGGCAGGGAGCGCCACCCACACCCCCGCTCATCCATGGCCATCTCACACCCGCCTCGGGAGAAGGGCTGAGTCCCAGGCCACAGCCCTGGAGGCCACAGCTCCCCTGGCCTGCACAAGGCCACCCCTGGCTGTCGGGGCAGACCCTGGTGTGTGGCTTTGAAGTAACCGAGCCCGGTTAAGGGAGCGGGCGGTGTGGAGTGGCCGCGGCAGCGCTGCCTGCCGGCTGACAGTGTCGCCGACTCGGCCTGGCGCCTCTGCTCCAGCAGCTGGCCGCCCACCCACAGCGAGGCCTGCGCTCCTCGGAAGCAGCCCTTCTGGGCGGCTCCAGGGCAAGGAGTCGCAGTAGGCTGGCTTTATGGAAGCGTCTCCAGGTCCCCCTCCCGCGCGGGGGAAGGACAGCTGTTTTACACGCACACTGAGCAGCACCTCAAGGGTTTTGGTGTTAATTAAGTTGGCAGGACTGTTCTTAAAAAGCACCCGCCGTTAGGGAAGGTGGAAATGAAGTGTCCGGCCTCCCGATGATGCGGGAAAGGGGGTTTACGCCCCCCGAGGGCTGTCCCGTGCCTCTTGGTGCGGGGCTTAGGCGTGTTGGCATCTGTCCAGGCCAGTAAAGTAACCTCCTGAAATGGTCCAGAACGTTTAAGAGCAACCAGAGAGGACTTCCCTGGTGGCGCAGTGGTTAAGAATCCGCCTGCCAATGCAGGGGACACGGGTTCAAGCCCTGGTCCGGGAAGATCCCACATGCCGCGGAGCAACTAAGCCTGTGCGCCACAACTACTGAGCCCACGAGCCACAACTACTGAAGCCCACGTGCCTAGAGCCCATGCTCTGCAACAAGAGTAGCCACCGCAATGAGAAGCCCGCGCACCGCAACGAAGAGTAGCCCCCGCTCGCTGCAACTACAGAAAGCCACACACAGCAACGAAGACGCAATGCAGCCAAAACTTAAAAATAAATTAACTAATTAGTTTAAAAAAAAAAAAAGAGCAACCAGAGATGACCAAAAAAGACACCAGCTGGAGAGCAACTGGGCAGCTCTGAATGAAGGGGCTGGGGGGCTGCCAGCGCTTGGGGGGGTGGGGGCGGACAGCCTCTCGCCCCTGTCAGAGCCCCCTTCTGGGTGTGGGACCAGGGCAGGCTCTCAGACAGTGGATGTCAGCTTGGAATTCTTAATAATTTCATCCCTGGATTTGGGTTTTGTACGTGGGTCTGATGGGACAATGGAGCCTGTGGGGTGCTGGGAGCCTTGACTCCCGCGGTTCCCCCCCTCTCGCTGGCCTGGCCCGCTCCCTGCTTCTCAGTCTCCTGTTCCCTGCCCTGGAGCCCTAGGCTCTCCTGACTCCCCTCCAGCCCTCACACCTGGCAGCCGGTACTACTGCGGAGGGGAGGCCCGTGCTTCACATTCACCTGTATGTTAGGCATCGGGGCTACCTTGGAGGGGAGGCTGCCGCAGCCCCTGCCCTTAGGGAGGTTGACAGTCTATAGGGGGCAATTGAGCAAATCCTCACAGACACGTGCACTGAAGGGAGGGCTGGAGTCCTGGGAGAGGAGTGACAGACGATCCTGAGCAGGGCCCGGGCTCAGGATCCGGGCCACGGGGGCCTGGCGGTAGCAGATCTACTAGGAGGCACTGCTCTTGCTGCACCCAGAGGCGGTTTGACAGGGGCCATGGCCTGGGCCAAGGTCAGAAGACCTGCGCCAGGTCCAGCTGTGCCCTGACCCGCTGACTAAGGTGGCCTTCAGACCCTCCCTGCTCCTGGCCTCTGCATCTTGGACACGAGATGCTTCGACCCTGCAACTGGGAGGTCAGTCTGGGGAGCAGGCGGGAGCTGGTGTTGGGAGCGGTCAGGTGGGGCCCCCAGGGGGCGTGGCCCCGGGAGGTGGGGCTCTGAGAGGTGTGGCTCCAGGAAGCCTCCACCTCGCAGCTCTTTGGTGGCCTTGAGTCTCTGGATGACCCACAGTTAGCCGGGCCCAGCTTTCCAGCCCCTGCTGAGAGCCGCTGACCCGACTGTGACGGCAGCTTGCGACAGTTAATTGAACCCTCACCCTGGTTCTGTCTGCAGGCGCCCGGCAGGACCTCGGTGCCAGCACTTGGCTTCCAGGGCAATTCTTGGCCGCTTCCAGGCCCCCAGGGGCGGCAGCTAGGCCTGGGCCAGCTCTCAGAGGCATTGTTCTGTCCGTGGGAAGAGCCTGGGGCTGCCTCACCTGCCTGGCACCCCTCCCCTCCTCCCGGCCCTCCGTGCTGGGTCACCCTTGCGGACGGGGCTCTCCGCAGGGGGGCCAGCTTGGCCGGCTGGGGTGCCCGCCCCCTCCTCGGCTTCCTGGACAGCCCGACGGCAGTAACTGAGCCTGAAAACTTGCGGTCCCGAGAGGCACGTCCAGGCACAGGTGATTGTCCCCAGCCACCTGGCAAGGGGTTTACCACCAGGCTTCTGATGGGCATCATCGGGACCCCCCCCCCGCAAGCTGGAGCCCTGCCCCCGGGCCCGCGAGCTGTGACCTTGACCTGCCTGCATCCCCTGAGCACTTTCTGCCCAAGTCACCAGCTGGGCGTGGCTCCAGCCCCCAGTGCTTGTAGCTTTGATGTCACTGCAGCCCCCTGGGACCCTTGATAAGGATTGGGGGAGCACACCGAGACTGGGAGACGGGCCTCTGGGACTCCAGCCCTTGCTGCTCCGAGCCTGTGTGGCAGTGGTGGTCCTGGCCTCTGGGCCACTGGGCTGACGGCAGGTTCAGGGCGCGGCCCCTCCTCCATCCTCTGCTCGCCTCTACTGGCAGCTCCTTTCTGCAGGCTCCAGCCTGCCTGCTCTGGGGTCTGCCCTCAGGCCCCCAGGCGCTCAGACGTCTGCTGCCTCCCAGCTGGCTCTGCAGGGAAGGGGCCCCAGGGGAAAGCAAAGGGGAGAGGCAGTGCTCTCCCCGACGTCACCCCTGTTAGTCCCACCTCAGCCTCTATGGTGGCTTCAGCCCCAAGCACGACAGGCTTCCGTCAGGCAGGGGCTGAGCCAGAGGCTGGTCCCGTGACCAGGGCCAGTGCTTTCCCCCAACACTGTCCTGTCCCTCCGTGCCTGGCTGAGTGAGGAGGGGCCCTCCCTGGAGACGGCCGGGAAGATGCCCGAAGTGAGTCCCTGGCAGCACTGGCATCTGAAATCTGGAAGATTCTGCATCCTACATTCCTACCGCTGACTCCAGGAAATGGTGCGTGGGCTAAAGTGATTAATAAAAGTCACCACCCCACGAGACGGAGCTAATTGAAAAGCTCGCTTATTCCAAGTGGAAGAAATGGGATTAGAGCCTAAAATATTTGAAAATTAACTGGAAACAGGCTGCCAAGTAACTTTTCAGAATCAGCGGCTTAGGAGTTAAGCTAAGGACTTAAACTCTATGATAATCTGGCAGAATTGCCTCAGCATCTCTGGCTGCGGTCGGGGCGCGGGCAGAAGAGGGTGGGGCCGGGGCACGGGCAGAAGAGGGTGGGGCTCCTGGAAGAGCCGCTGGTAGGCTAACACGGAGGAGACTGGTCTGGCCTGGGACGCCTCCTCCCAGGACCCTCCACCCCTGTGCCCCCACCCCACCAGTCACCCCGGAACTGAGCGTTAAGAGGGAAGGTGCCCGCAGAGCGAGGTGTCATGCCCCGGGTTCTAGGTGTGAGGACCGAGGGGTCACAGCAGCTGGGGGACTTGGTTCTATGGCGGCCCTTACGACAAAAAAGCAAGAGAAAACCACAGTGCACGTGACAATGCATTAGTTCACCCACTGGGGAGTCTAGAGTCCACCATGGCAGGAGGTGGCCACCCTGCAGGATGCTTGGGGCGCGGGGGCCAGCCCAGGGCTTCGCCGAGTCATCCCGAGCGCACTCAGCGGAGCTCCAGCTTCCGCAGGGGGCGGAGGGCACATCGGTGGAGCAGTTGCTCGAGGCCAGGTGCTACATTAAGGCTTGGCATGAACCCCTTTAGTTCTCGAAGCAGCCTTTTGAGGGAGGTGGAGGGTGAGCTCTCACGGAGGGACCAGGGGATGAACACCCACCTCGCCCTCCTGCCCTCCTGTCCCCTGACTGGCTGAGGACATGGGGGTCATCCACGTGGTCCATGCAGCTCAGCCTCTTGTGGGTCCAGAGAGGGGTGGAGAGAGGTAAGTGGTCTGGAGGATCACATGGAAGTCCCAGCACATCACACTATTTAAACAAGTCTCCCTTTCTCTGTTAACTGTGCATCTGACACAGCTCTACCAAGCACTAGTTTCTGTCTCTCCAGCCAAGTCCAGATGCGGCGTTCATTCTCTCTCAACATGCATCTTTTGTTCCACCAGTGCCAAAGTAGCACCTATGGGCTGGGTACTTTCCCGGGCCTGGGAATGCAGGAGACACGCAGACACGGCTATGCCTTCCTGGGGTTATGTTCTGGGCGGGGCGTGGCGGGGAGATGACAGCTCCCATCAGATAGGAGAGAATGCAGTGGAAGGAGAGGAGAGGGGAAGAGAATAGAACAGACCAGACTGTCGGGCACTAACGAACTTGATGAAGAAAAATGGGGCAGTGCAAGAATGGGCGGTGGGGCTGCCTGAGATCTGCTGGGCTGGGAACGTCTCTCTTAGGAGGTGATGTTTGAACAAAGACTGAAGAGAGGGCGGGCAACGTGTGAAAGTCTAGAGAAGAACAATGGAGAGGACAGCAAATGCAAAGGCCCTGAGGCAGGAGCTCTCATGTTCAGGGCCCAGGTGGACCCAGGGGGCTTACACAGGCTGAGTGGTGGACGCTTTGCTGGTGCATTTGGAGATGTCAACTGTGAAGCATTGAGGAAAGTGGATTTTATTCTAGATCCGAGTGAGGAGGCCTTGACTCTCATGGGGGGGAGGGGTCACTGGCAGCTGAGTGGACTCAACAGAAGTCAGGGCCCAGTGAGGACACTGCTGCTTTCATCCAGAGGAGGCGGCTGGATCCAGGGACAGTGGTGGGGCCGTTAGATTCTGGAGATATTCCTGAAAACTAGAGCCAAAAGAGCTGGCCTCCTGGGGCGGAGGGGGGGACAGTCAAAGCCTGTACTTACCCTGGGACGCCGACATGGTGCTGTTGGTGGTGACCGTGGGTGTGGACATCCTGGGTATGGGAAGAAGTCAGGAGGCCGGGGATGGGATGCACGGCCCACTCGGGCCTCTGGCAGAGAGCCCTGTCCCACTGCTGCTCTTGGTGTGCTGGCCTCCCCTCCCCCACACTCACCCTCCCCTCCAACGCATCTCAGAATCTGCCTGTGAGCTTGTCAGTTGCAGTGCTGGTTATACGTGTGTCTCTTTGGGAACTGTGTTCATGCAGGATTGCACGGATGTTCTCCACGGTGCATCACACACAGAGATCGTCCTCATCTGAACAGCGTTAATCAAAGGAGGATGGAGCCCACAGCCCCGTCTCTCATATTCACTTTCTTCTGCTGTTTTCTTTCATGTCATTTTTCTGCATTAAACAAAAACTTGTTTGCCCATCATTTGCTTGTTTATTGGCAGGCTTCCCTCCCTGCCCTGACTATAATGCAGACTCCAGCGAACGGGACCGGGTCTATCTCACTTAGGCTGCATTGCCAGGGCCTGGTAAGAGCTCTGTGGCCTCCTTACCTAGACGGGGCCTTTGACTGAGTTAATGATAGAATAAGCATCTGAGTCAGTCTGAGCCACTATAACAAAATAACACAGACTGGGTAGCTTAAGCATCAGACATTTATTTCTCTCAGCTCTGGAGGCTGGACATCCAAGATCAGGGTGCTGGCAGATTTGGTGTCTGGTGAGGACCCTTTTCTCCTGGCTTGTAGACGGCCACCTTCTTCCTGGTTCCTCACATGGTGGAGAGAGAACTCTGGCATCTTTTCCTCTCTTTATAAGGACACTAATCCCATCATGGGGCCCTACCCTCATGACCTCATCTAACCCTGATTACCTCCCAAAGGTCCCACCTCCAAGTCCCATCACATTGGGGGTCAGGACCTCAAAATGAGAATTTTGAGGGGACACAAACATTCAGTTCATAGCAGTAAGTGAATACATTGCTGTGGAGGCGATGGTACTAGGCCACGCATGTCTGAGTTGTGAATGTCTTGAAAATCATGCAGAGTTATGGAGCTAAGGGTTTGTATTTCTTTTGTTGTTGTTTTGTTCTAGCAAACAAGAAACAGCAAACACCAAACAAACAACAAGAGTCCATCATTTGTTACAATGACAGTTCTAGTAAAGTTGTCTCTCCTTTTCCTCCCCGAGGAAGAGAAGCAGACATGGGACTCCAACTTCATGGAGAACAGGAAGCACCCATGCCTCCAAATCCCCCGTCACGTGAAGATGCTCTGCCACGCGCAGTCAAGGCTGGTTGAGACGCTGATGGAGGCCCCTGCGCTGGGGCTTCATCCTGAACCACGGAAGCGTCTGCTCACCCAGACAACTGCCCTCGTTCCTGAAAATGGTTGGTTTAAGAAGAACTCACTTCATGAAAAAATAAACAAGGACAAAAAGGAGCCAAAGCAAGACCCATTAAAAAATACTGCAGGGCTTCCCTGGTGGCGCAGGGGTTGAGAGTCCGCCTGCCGATGCAGGGGACGCGGGTTCGTGCCCCGGTCCGGGAAGATCCCACATGCCGCGGAGCGGCTGGGCCCGTGAGCCATGGCCGCTGAGCCTGCGCGTGTGGAGCCTGTGCTCTGCAACGGGAGAGGCCACAACAGGGAGAGGCCCGTGTACCACACACACACAAAAAACGACCCACATGGGAAAGACCTCCCACTGGGGAAGCTGGTAAGTTTTTTTGTTCAAATTGGGAACTTAAAGATCTAAATGAAAACATCTTTTCTGTAAAACAAAAGCCGGAACGGAGGCTGCAACAAGAGACAGTCAGACAACAGGAGACGCAAACCAGGCTCAGGAAAACCCGTGGAAGAACCAAAAGCATCCCAAGGTGAGGCCACAGCAGAACCCGAGAAGAGGTGGGGCTGAGGGGGCCAGGCTTGAAAAGAGCCAGGGTTTAAAGGGATGAGAGAAAAAGCATAGAAAAGGAAAACAACTCAAATAACTCAGGAACATTTGTGAAGTTAAAAAAAAAAAAAAAGAGGATTAGCTCCATGGATTGAAAGGGCACTGTGTTCCCATAGAACAGATGCACAGAATTAACACTGAGGCCCATGCGAGGATGGTGGGTCCAACCCATGAGTTAGTTCGGGTCCAGGCAAAGTATCGAGGCTCTGATGGGAGAAGGAACACGCAGGCTCAGATGTTCTACTGCGACGCCTAATATTAGGAAAGAGTGAAAGCCCGCCTGCAAAATCCCCGGGGGGAGAAGGATGAACCAGAGCTCTGGGCCAGAGCAAGGTGCCATAAGCGCCATTGACATTTAACCAGAGAAAAAGCATTTCAGAAAACAGCCATGAGTCAGGGACTGTAGACGAAAGTTCTCTTTAAAGAAAACGATGGAAACTGATTTGGGTCAACTCGGGGGTGACACTATGAGCAGAAGGGCTGAGCAGCGATGAAGGTGACGAAGGTGAGGACGACGGTGGGCCTTGTGCCACGGGGCGGGGCAACAGGTGGGGCTGCAGCCCAGGTCGGTGTCTGCAAACGGGGCTCGGGAACAGTGTCCTGCCCCTGCGTCTGCACCTCTCTCCGCCCCCCCAGCCCCACCCCTGCACGGGCACCCCTCTCCCTACCCTACACGTGCACCCCTTTCCCCTCCCACCCCCTGCACGGGCACCCCTCTCCCCACCCCCTGCACGGGCACCCCTCTCCCCTCCCACCCCTGCACGGGCACCCCTCTCCCCACCCCCTACACGTGCACCCCTCTCCCCATGCCCTGCACGGGCACCCCTCTCCCCTCCCACCCCCTGCACGGGCATCCCTCTCCCCACCCCCTGCACAGGCACCCCTCTCCCCACCCCCTGCACAGGCACCCCTCTCCCCACCCCCTGCACAGGCACCCCTCTCCCCACGCCCTGCACGGGCACCCCTCTCCCCTCCCACCCCCTGCACGAAGTCTCTTTCCCTCCCTGGAACCCATGCTGGCTGTAGGGCTTCCTCACCGATGGGCCAAGTCACCAGCTGGAGCCTGGCCTTGGGGCGTGGGAACCTCGATTCTCACCCTCCTGGCTGTGAACCCCGAGGGGAAGCTCACCCTCTAGAGCTCCTGTGGGATCAGTCCAGGCCTGAAGTGCCCTGGCCGCTCCGGCCTCACCATCTCCCCGGGGGAAACCTTCTTTGGAAATCCTTTGCCCACCCGCCTCCCTGGCTTGGGGTCTACTCTGAGCTTGGTCTAAAATGACGTCTAAGGTCCACAGGCAGCGGACCTGGCCTGGCCCCAGATTTCTCCCTACAGCCCCTGCTCAGAACACGTGGCCCGTGCAGGGTGCTCAGTCAACCCCCCTGGGTCCTGGACACTCGGGGCCGGCCTGAGGCGACTCCCACCAACTCCCAGACACAGACTTGCTGGAAAGGAGCTCACTCCTGGGGCCTGGCGAGACCCCTGGCTTGGCAGGCAGGGCTGGGGAGGGCTATGTGACGACACAGACAAGCGAAGACCCAGCTGTCCCCTGCAGGGACCCCGCCCCCGCTGCTCCAGGCAGCCACCCTTCCACGCGCTGTGGTCCAGGCCTCGGCTCCGGGGTCCCCGCCGCTGGAGCTCCTCATGCATCTCCCAGGCAACAGAGGCGCCCTCGAGGCCCCGGGCTCATGGGGGGGCCGTGGTGCCTCCACACACATCACCATGGCTTTCCACCCTCAGCTGTCAGAGAACAGGCTCCTTGTCTAAAGAACGCGACCAAGATAATTAGCCCGAACGACACAGCCCGCGTGGTGGCTGCCACGCTGACAGGAGAGGTGGCCGCCAAGAATTCCGTGTCAGCCTGGGTGTCACTCACGGGCACAGACGAAAGGCAAGCTGTGTGAGGACTCAGGAGACGCGCCGCCCAGGTGGTTCTCCAGAGGATTGAGGGAAAATAGACACTCCAAATAGCCTGTCCAGCCTCTGCTAGCTGAGCCCTGGCATCTCAATAATGATAACACAAAGAACGATGACGGGCCCTGATGGGGCGCCCCACCCCCGGGCATGCACAGTGAGTGTAGAAGGGGAGGGTGTGAATTCTATCCCTGCCAATGAAAGAAAGGAGCTGGGGGTTAAGCGGCCCAAGGTCCTGGGGTCCTGACAGGGGGAAGCCACGGTTCAAACCAAAGACCGTGGCCAAAGTCTGCCATGCTGCCCTGTGCCACACGGCCAGCGGCCGAGGCCACCTGCCTGTCTTCGCGGGCCGCAGGTCCAGCAGGGGTCAGCGGGGGGCTGAGCTGTGGGATCAGGCATGGAGATGGGCACGCCCCCTGGAGGGTGAGTCACGCCCAGTGTGTCTGAGATTCTGTGCAGGGTGATGGGGACCCAGGAATGGCAGCCACAAGGCAGCTCTGGGCCCCTGTGTGGAACAAGAAAGGAAGATTCCTGACCCAGCAGGGGCCACTGGTCACCAGTGAGAGGAAGGAGGGAGCCACGGAGGATGCTGGAGATCGTGCAAAAGAAGTGGCTGACAGAAGGAGTGTCAGGAAAGGAACACAGACATGTGACTTCTGTGACACTGGGACAGGGACAGGCTGCACCAGCCGGCACAGAAGCCCTATGCGGGGAGGACCACGGGCAGCTGGTTCTGGGGACCAGGAGGTCAGGGATGAGCACTGCTGGTGTGCGTGGGAGGGGAGAGGCAGGCCCACGTGGGAGGAAGAGGGAAGGGTTAGCTAATAGTGGGAGGAGGACGTGGGGTCACAAAGGTCTTCTCCTCCTTCAGATGCAAACGGCTCAGCTGGTCTGTGACTTGAGGGTAAAAACCGGTGAAGGAGGCATTAAAGACACAGTCAGAAAAAGGGTGCTCGTGGGGCAGGAGTCCACAGGGCGGGTGCAGGGGTGCGGGCGGGGGTGACCGAGAGCATCCGCTGGACGGAGACAGGACGGGGATTCAGGTCACATTTAAAAGTCGAGTCCGATCCTGAGACACCTAATACGCTGTGATATACGTTTAAAAACAAAGCCCTGAGGGCCGTGTTAGCACAAGAAGAACAGAGGAGTGATATTATCATCAAACATAATTCAAAGGGACTTCCCTGGTGGTGCAGTGGTTAAGAATCTGCCTGCCAATGCCGGGGACATGTGTTCGAACCCTGGTCCGGGAAGATCCCACGTGCCACGGAGCAACTAAGCCCGTGAGCCACAACTACTGAGCCCGTGCGCCTAGAGCCCACGCTCCGCAACGAGAGAAGCCACCACAATGAGAAACCTGCGCACCGCAACGAAGAGTAGCCCCCGCTCGCCGCCACTAGAGGAAGCCCGCGTGCAGCAATGAAGACCCAACATAGCACTTGAGGACACGGGGAGGGGGAAGGGTAAGCTGGGACAAAGTGAGAGAGTGGCATGGACATATATACACTACCAAGCGTACAACAGACAGCTAGTGGGAAGCAGCCGCATAGCACAGGGAGATCAGCTCGGTGCTTTGTGACCACCTAGAGGGGTGGGATAGGGAGGGTGGGAGGGAGGGAGACGCAAGAGGGAAGAGATATGGGGACATATGTATATGTATAGCTGACTCACTTTGCGATACAGCAGAAACTAACACAACATTGTAAAGAAATTATACTCCAATAAAGATGTTAAAAAAAAAAGACGCAACGCAGCCAAAAATAAGTAAATAAATTTATAAAAAAGAAAATAATTCAAAGCACAAATCACTCAAAGAAATAAACAGACCAATATACGTTAAAAAGAGACATTGTACCTGGTAAAGCTGTAATGAGCTTGAGCCTTCATGTGTTCAACATCTAATATCCAAATAGATAAAGAACAACTGCGAGCTCTATAAGGAAACAACAAGGCCCGGGGGTGATGGGAAATTCAGCCTAGCAGCATTGATGTACTCCAGATCAGGTGTACAAAAATAAGTAAGAATACCAAGGGTATGACGCATCATTAATAACGAAGAATTTATAAATATGTTCTATGTAAAATTTACACCACAGTCATAAAATCCCGCTTACTTTTCCGTAAGTTGATGGAAAACAAGAAACACCTGAACAGTCACCCAATCTCATTCATTAGGGAAATATTTACAAATGTTTAAGAAATGTGCTATTGTTTGATTACCAGATGAGCAAGATTAAAAGTATCTAAGTGTCAAATGTGGTGAGAAAATGAAGAAAAAGTGCCCCCTCCTTGGGGGTGGTGTCGACCAGAGTGCTGGTCACAGACGTCCGCTCTCCCGCACGGCCATGCGACTTGCTCTGATCAGTGACAGGTGGCAGAAGTGACATGTGTCGTCTCCCTGCAGAGGCTCTAAGGGCCAGCGTGGGGTCCACTGTGCTTGCCTTTCCTCAGCCACGATGACCAGCGGTGACCCAGAGAGAGGCCGCTGCATCCTGCTGGCTCCCACCGTGGGGAGAGTGTGGAGCAGGGTGAGCCAGGCACAGGGGACTGGAAGCACAGAGGAAGAACAAGCCTTTGCCATCTCGACCTCTGAGATCTGGGGGCTGTTTGTCACCGGCAGAGCCCAGCCCTTCATGCCTAATCTGGGGATGATGGGGTAGTTCCTGTTAAAATGTGAAATGCTTCTAAAACATGACTCAACAAATCTACTTAGCAATTACTCTTAAAAATACCCAGTGCAATTCTCCTTCTGAGCAGTCGACTAACATTCCAGGCTGAGAGCAAATAGGAAAGCTGGATAAAACAAAAGTCATCTGTCAGAAGGTATCAGAGAGCCACGGAAGCACTGAGGACAAGAGGGACTAAAATTCCAGAGAGGGGAGACCCTCCGAGAGGTAAGATGAAGATCTTCAGCCATGTGTCTCCTGGGGGCCTTTGCGATTCTGGACCTTGTTAGAGGCTGGGTCCAAGCAGAGCAGCAGCTCTGGGGAAAAGGGATCAAGAAGATTCGGAAGAGAGATTCAGAGACTTGAGGCGTTTGAACACACGGCCAACAAGACAGTTCGAAGTTCTGAAGCTGCCCAGAGTGGAAAGCTAAAAGATGGTCTTAAAACCTCTGAAAACAGAGCAGAACGTCCTGGAGACAATCAGTGCTGAAAGGACCGAGACCCCCGGGGCGGGAGGTTCCCAGGAGCCCACAGGCTCACCTTTGAACTCCCTAAGGGCTACGTTCCAGAGGCAGAGGTGAGCCTCGGCTCAGGTCACTGGACCTGGGTGGTCAGCGCCTACCGTCTCTGCCGGTCAGAGTGACGGTGAATGTTTTCTGGTGGAAGACGTGGATGTGCCTTCCTCAGATTGTGTTCATGCGTAATGCCCAGTGAGCAATTAAAAAGTAACTAAGTGTACGAGGAAAACCAAAACAGGACCGAAAACCAAGAAGGAAAAAAAGCAAGAACAGAATCAGGTGACTGAGCTATTGGTATTAGCAGATAAGGATTTGAAAATAACTCTGATATGTATGTTCAAGAAAATAGTGGAAATGATGGGGAAAATAGATGAGAAAAAATGAATTGATCATAGAAATAGAATCTATAAAAAGACCTAAATGGAAATTCTAAAACCGGAGAAGATCTAAAATCAAGCAATCAAAGCAACAGCATTTTAGATACAGCAGAATTCTGGGTTCAAGAACTGAATGAAAGGTGAATAGAAATGTCCAAACTGAAGCAGATGGGGAAAAAAAGCAAAGAGGAAAGACGCGAGGCATTCAGTGGAAACATCTATCCTGTGTGAATTGTAGCCCCAGAAGTAAAGGGAGAAGGGGACAAAGCCACATTTGCAGAAATGATTGAGAACTTTGTAAGACCAATGAAAGGCACCAGCCCACAGATTGAAAGAATCTCCGCAAGCCCCAAGCAGGATAAATACAGAGGAAACCACGCCTTGACCCATCAAGGTCAAACTGTGGGAAACGAGAGAAAAAGGGGAAACTGGCCGGAGAAAAATGATGCACTATCTCTAAAAAAGCAAAAATAAGATTGAGAGCTGAGTTCTCACCACAAACGAAGGACGTTAGAAGACAGTGGAATGACAGTTTTGAAGAGCTGAAATAAAAAAGAACTGCCAACCTAGAATTCTACATTGGCAAAAATAAACTTCAAAAATGAAGACATTTCAGGCAAAGAAATACTGAGAGAGTTCAAGACCACAAGACTTGAACTAAAGAAATTCTAAAATGAGGGACTTTCCTGGTGGTCCAGTGGTTAAGACTCCACGCTTCCACTGCAGGGGGTGCAGGTCCAATCCCTGGATGGGGAGCTAAGATCCCGCATGCTGCGTGGCACGGCCAAAAAGAAAGAAAGAAATTCTAAAATAAGTTCTTCAGATGCAAAGAAAATACTCCTAGCAGAAACGTGGAGCTATCAGGAAGAACGAAGAGCAAAGAAAAAGGTAAATATAAGCAGGCATTTGTGGTAATGGACTCTGGCATGTAAAGTACACGTTGAATTAATGCAGTACAACAATAAAGCAAAAGACGGGGGAGTGATGGAGTTAAAGTCTTGCGAAGAGCTAGCAGAACAGGAAATTGGCAAAGCCTCAATTCATATTGAACTGTCATGAATTAGTCAAGGATGAATGTTGAAATTGTTAGGATAACCACCTAAAAATAGTAAAGCAATGTATAACTTGTGAGTTAGAGAGGGAAAACAGGATAAGACGAATATTCCACTAATTGAAAAGGAGGCAAGAAGTGAGAGGAAAATGGAACATAAGTCAGATGGACAAATAGGAAACAAGACAACAGACAATAAACCTAAAATACAGAAAATTACCTTACATAGAATGGGCTGAATAATCAAGTGAAAAACTAGTAATGTCAGACTTCATGCAAAAAATAAAACCCTATTATAAACCACTCAAAGTAGACACTCCGTCGATCGAAGAGCACAAAAATGTTAAAAGAAAACACAAAGGAAAGGGTAGAATTGCAAGCACAACCAGAAAACAGCCTGTGGAGTCCTGTGGTTGTTAGACAAAGCCCATGCTAGGGCAGGATGCTTTGCTGGAGAGGAACACAGGCTCCTCTCAGGCTGAGGGGATCGATCCTTCAGGAAGATGGTACAACCCTAGATAAGCATCAATAACATAAAAAATAGGAAACAAAAAATGACCAAACTAAAAGAGGAGAGAAATCCAAAATCATAGCGGGAGATGTAACCCACCTCTCTCAATGGTTGATTTACTGGACAGACAAAAAATCAGAAAGGAGATCAAAGCTCTGAACAGCACCATGGACAGACCTGACCTAATTGACAGGTGATCCAGACCACTGCACCCGCCTACAGCCAGGCTCACGTCTTGTCATTAGCACGCGGATGCTCACTGGTATTGCCATGTCCCAGCCCACAGAGCAAGTCTCAGCACATTTCAAGGGACTGAAATCACTCAGGAGCATGTTCCCGGGCCACAGTGGAACTAAGCTGGAAATAAAAACATAAAAAAAATTTTTAAAAAAAGACAAAAAGGAAACAAAATAAATTTTAAAAAAAGATAAAAAAAGAAATCATAAATACAACGGGAAGATCCCCAACCACTTGGAAATTAAGCCATATACCTCTAAGTCACAGATCACAGAAGAAATCAAAGGAAATGAGAAAACAGTATGAACTGATTGCTACTGGAGCTGTAACATATCAAAGTACAAGAATATAGTTAAAGCAGTGTTCAGAGGGAAATTGATAGCCAAACATGTATATATTTAAAAAGAAGGAAAGCTGAAAATCAATTATCTAAGCTTCTATGTCAAGAAGCTGGAAAAAAGGCAAGCCTAGTGAAAGCAGAAGGAAAGAAAGAATAAAAATATGACAAGAAATCAATGAAATAGAAAACATTCATACATCAGAGAAGATCCATGAAGCCAAAATTTATATCTTTAAAAAGATTAATAAAATGAATATACATCCAGCAAATGTGACCAAGAGGGAAAAAGAGGAGAGAAAACATAAGTAAATAAAATTAGGAATAAAAAGACGCTAATAAGATGAGCGGATACTATAAATAACTTCAAGTTAATTTCATGATTTGGATTCAATGGGCAAATCCATCCTCCAAAACAGAACTTATCAAAATTGACAGATGCTATTTGATCTGAATAGTTTGATATTTATTAAATAATTGTATCCATTATTAAAACGTTTCTCACCAAGACAACCCACGTCTCAAATGGTTACATTGGTACATTTTTTAGAAATTTAAGGGAGAAATAACAGCGGTCTTACACAAACCAATGTAGGGAATAGAAGAGGGAAGAAACACATCCAAACTCATTTTTTGAGGCTAGTATGGCCTTCCTATCAAAAGCTCACATGGACAGTAGGAGAAAGGAAAATGACAGACCAATTTCCTTCGTGAACATACGTGGGAAACTATTGGCGAATTGGATCCAGTGATATATAATAATAATCATATATTGGAATCATATGAGGTTTATGCTAGGAATGCAAAATCCATTAATATATTTCAAATTCTAACATACAAAAGAGAGACATCAGGAGATCATCTCAATACATGCAGGATTTAATAAACTCCAGCAATATGCATTCATGAGAAAACTCAGTAATTTGGAATAGATTTGATTGATTTTCCTTAAATGGATAAGAAGACTATACTAAAAACAGAGTAAACCTGAGAGTAGGAGTGGGACAAGACACACAGCATCGATATTTCTATTCACCACCTAGAGGGGTGGGATAGGGAGGGTGGGAGGGAGACGCAAGAAGGAGGGGATATGGGGATATGGGGACATATGGATACATGTAGCTGATTCACTTTGTTATACAGCAGAAACTAACACAACATTGTAAAGCAATTACACTCCAATAAAGATGTTACCAAAAATTTCTATTCAACATAATAAAGACCCAATGCAGCCATAGAAAGGCCAAATTAATCTAACCATACAAGCTTAGAATTAAGAAGTGAACTGAGCAAGGTCACCACTTTTATTTATCAGCAACAATATTTTGGCAAATAAAAATTTTAAAGCCATATTCTTTACAATAGCATTAAAAAGATCTAACACTTAGATAAGGTCCTTGTTACTTTCGTAACAAAAGATGTATAAGACTTCTTCACTGAAAATTACAAAATACTTTTAAAAGACATTAACAAAGACCTAAATAAATGGGGAAAATACTACGTTCAGAGATCGGAAGACTATTGACACTTTTATGTCAATTCTCACAATAATGTAGAATCAATACAAATTCTGATCAAAATAAAAGGGTTTTTTTTCATAAATTGAGAAGGTTAAACCAATCTTGAAAAAGAACAAAACTGAAGGATTTGCTCTATCAAATATCACGACCATATTGTAAAGCTACAGAAGATACCATAGCATATGCATTTAGCATGAGGAAGGATTAATTCACCACTGTACCAAACTGGAGGGTCAGAAAGAGACCTCCATCTACACAGTGCCTGAAAGCTCACTGAATAGGGGCGTGGCAGCCTTTGCAATAAATGCTACTAGATCAAGTGGTTTTATATATATATATATATATATTTTTTTTTTTTTTTTTGCGGTACGCGGTCCTCTCACTGTTGTGGCCTCTCCCGTTGCGGAGCACAGGCTCCGGACGCGCAGGCTCAGCGGCCATGGCTCACGGGCCCAGCCGCTCCGCGGCATGTGGGATCTTCCCGGACCGGGGCACGAACCCGCGTCCCCCGCATCGGCAGGCGGACTCTCAACCACTGCGCCGCCAGGGAAGCCCGGCTGACTTTCACACCATGGCAACAACAGCAGAATCTGTAAAGATCATGGCACACGTAGATAAAGTCCGTTCTGCTTCCACAAAAAGTTAACCCCTCATTGTCAGGCCTTTGCCATCCTGATGTGCTTTTAACGTGGCAACAGTCTGCTCCTAAATCAGAAATTAAATGGGTAAACGATAGCTATGAATTAAATAGTTGGGGCTATGGGAAACCCAAGACGGCCACCTGGCTCTTCCCGGCTCCCTGGAAAACACTATTTTTTGTTTGGTGGGTTAAAGCCTTCCCTTGCTGCAAGGCTGATACCCTCCAATGACAAACTGTTAGAAAAATGTGCTTTTCCACTTGGGGTACACTTTCCACAATCTCCAGTGATCAAGGCACCCACGTCACTGGGCGAATCATGCAAGCCTTAACCAAAACCTCACAAACTTCTTGAAATTATCACCGTCACTATCACCCTCAACCATCAGGCAAGGTCAACAGAACTGATGGAAAAACTGGACTCAAGCAGAACAAAAGATAATTACATAGAATTGAACGAACTGATCAACATGACTATGACTTTTATGACGTTTTATCTGAAATGTTACTGGCTTTTCATCTTTGTTTTCCAGGTAAGGGAACCTTTCCCCCCTAATCTAATTATGACTTACAGCAGTTTAGTAAATTATACATTTTTAAGTAGAATTGAAGCATTTATCTTTTCTCTCTACCTGATCCCTCCAGAATTTGGAAACTCTTAGGTTCCCAGCGGCCTTTCCAGGTGAATAGGGAAGGCCACTTCCCGGCAGATATAAGGACCTCAAGATATTTTGGACTTGAAAAGAGAGGGACCCACCCAAATCTGTAGGTATTGCAGGCGGAACCTAATGGCATGGCTTACCTGGCCTTGAGAGGCCTTTTAAAAGTTCAGTTTGAGATCCCTTATGAAAAGTTCCAGCAGAACCAAATTTTAAAAAGCCGGTTGCATCAATTACACTTACGGAAATAATCCTGTTAACTTTACTGAAATCAGAGTCATTTTGCAAACGAATTAGTCTTAATTTGACTATATTTGGTGACAATAAAGATAATTCAGAGAGAAAAGTTAAGTTTCAATACTATACCTTTAGGGCTTCCCTGGTGGCGCAGTAGTTAAGAATCCGCCTGCCAGTGAGGGGTACACGGGTTCGATCCCTGGTCTGGGAAGATCCCCCATGCCGCGGAGCAACTAAGCCTGTGAGCCACAACTACTGAGCCCACGTGCCACAACTACTGAAGCCCACACGCATAGAACCTGTGCTCCGCAACAAAGAGAAGCCACCACAATAAGAAGCCCGTGCACCACAGCAAAGAGTGGCCCCCGCTTGCCGCAGCTAGAGAGGGCCCACGCACAGCGGCAAAGACCCAATGCAGCCAAAAGAAAGTAAATAAATAAATTGATATTTAAAAAAATGACTATACCTTTGTGGCTATTGAGGTTTTCTATATACTGAAGTTTTGTATTTACTACCTACAATCAAGATGTCTCTTTTTTATGTCACATTATTGTGAAGTTTAAGCAAATTATTAAAAGGATGTTCTAAGTTTATTTCTGAAGCTGACCGCAGTGATGTATCTTTGGATGAAGATCAGATGCCCCATGACCTGCACCCAGGAGATTATGCAGACTGGAAAAGACATCATTTAAAAGACTCTCTCTTTGACCTAGATAGAAGGACCCTTATTAGGCACTTGTAACTAGCTCACGCACAGTGAAGTGGAAAAGGATTGACTCTTTTTTTTTTGGCCACACCGTGCATCATGTGGGATCTTAGTTCCCCAACCAAGGGTTGAACCCGGGCCCCCTGCAGTGGAAGCGTGAAGTCTTAATCACAGGGCCACCAGGGAAGTCCCTGAAAAGAATTGACTCTTGACTTCATATTTCCCACTGAAACAGGGCCTCTGCATGGGACTGGTCTAAAGAGAGGACTGCTAACCTCAAACTCACCTTAAAACAACCCTCAAGCCAGGAGGAGAAGAAGATGACAACAGTGGTAGACAGCTGACCCACGAATCAGGGCCAGGCCCGTTTAAGACCCGTCCTGCTGGTCCAATTAAACTGTTTGCCAAATGTTTGTCTCCCATCAGAATTGAAAGCTGTTTTACCTCTAGGTATACTTTTGCTCCAACATTCAGGATGGAAAGAAAATTCTTTAGTAAAGTTGCCATAAAGTATAGCTACTGGGATAATCCCTTCATAATACCTATCACTGACTTTTCAGATGTTCCTAACGTGACCACTCACCCAGACCAACCTCCCTCTCAGCTAATCGTTCAGGTTCAAATTTTTCATCATATTAATACGTCCATCCCTTGTCTATACTGTTGTCAGTCCCTAGAGATGGAGCATGACTTACCCCAGGAGCCCCTCGCTCTGTCCCTTACTTAATTGAAAAAAGTCTTAAAGAGAAAAAGGTGAGTAAATTGTGCCAGCAGTGCCCTTATATCAAATACCTAGTTGACTTTGGAAAGCCTACAAGAGAAGGGATTCATAGTTTAAAATTGTGTTGACAAAACTCCCAATTCATGAGGCTGTCGATGATAGCACTCTGGGAGGGACCACCTGTGCTCCCGCAGGTTTTGTCTTCATATGTGGTATTGGAACTGACCTACCTTCCCAAGGATGGGTTCATAGATGTCTTAATAGCTGACCAATAGAAGGTTTATGTTTATTAGGACATTATGTTACTTCATTGTCTATACATCAGGAAATAGATGAATCTCCTTTGTCTCTTCGATCCATGTTAGCAAGATACCAACATACCTGGTGGCACAACCTTTTGGGCATCTTGGTTCCTAATGCAAGAATATATGTAAACAAGGATACGCTCAGAAATCTATCAGCCACCATTGGTCAAAGAAATGGAAAGATTGCAGATAGCACTGTAGCACAACAGACATCCCTAAATTTCTTAGCCCGAGTAGTGTTAGATAACAGGGTTGCCTCAGGCTGTCTATTGGCTAAACAAGGAGGTACTTGTGTCATTGTTCATAACACTCGTTGACTTATATCAGTACCTCTGGAGAAGTTGAGACACACCTAGAAAGAATTTCCCAAAGGGCAAAATGGTTACAAGATGTAAAAAAAATGACCCTTTAAATTATCTGTGTTGTCGGCTTCCCTCAGGAATAGACACTTTTTCCCTCTCTGCTTCACAGATGAGCATCATTTTCACAATACGTATTATCACACCTTTCCTAACTATCAAGCTACTCATGACATGTGTCACTGCTTGCTGTAAGCCTACTGCTAAAAGCACAGTTACAATGCTTGTGCAACAATTTATTATGACTGATAGTACGTACAGCCTAGAAAATGCTTCCCCATCTGCGTGTACACCTCTGTTTTGGCCCACTATATTCAATTCAAAAAAAAAAGAGAGAAAGAAAGAAAGGGGCAGACCTAGCACCAAGGGACATGGTGGACCCAGTTAGCAACCACCTTGGCATCAAGGGACAAATTTTTCTTTTTACTGAAGTATAGTTGATTTACAATGTTGTGTTAGTTTCAGGTGTACAGCAAAGTGATTCAGTTATATATGTATACATGCATAATATACATTCTATATATATATATATGTAAATATATATTTTTTCAGATTCTTTGCCATTAGAGGTTATTACAAGATATTGAATATAGTTCCCTGTGCTATACAGTAGGTCCTTATTCTTTATTTTATATATAGGAGTGTGTATCTGTTAATCCTAAACTCCTAATTTACCCCTCTACCCCCTTTCCCCTCCCTTTGGTAACCATAAGTTTGTTTTCTATGTCTGTGAGTCTATTTCTGCTTTATAAATAAGTTTATTTGTACCATTTTTTTAGATTCCACATATAAGTGGTATCATATGAAATTTGTCTTTCTCTACTTACTTCACTTACTATGATAATCTCTATGTCCATCCACATTGCTGCAAATGGCATAGTTTCATTCTTTTTATGGCTGAGTAGCATTCCCTTGTACATCTATCTATCTATCTATACCACATCTTCTTTATCCATTCATCTGTTGATGGACATTTGGGTTGCTTCCATGTCTTGGCTATTGTAAATAGAGCTGCTATGAACATTGGGGTGCATGTATCTTTTCGAATTAGAGTTTTCACCTTTTCCAGATATATGCCCAGGAGTGGGAATTGCATGATCACATGGTAGCTCTATTTTTAAGGACCTCCATACCGTTCTCCATATGGCTGCCCCAACTTACATTGCCACCAACAGTGCAAGAGGGTTCCCTTTATTCCATGCCCTCTCCAGCATTTATTTATTTTTCTCCAACATTTATTATCTGTACTTTTTGATGATGGCCATTCTGACCAGTGTGAGGTGATACCTCATTGTAGCTTTGATTTGCATTTCTCCAGTAATTAGCGATGTTGAGCATCTTTTCATGAGCCTGTTGGCCATCAGTATGTCTTCTTTGGAGAAATGTCTATCTAGGTCTTCTGCCCATTTTTTGATTGGGTTGTTTTTTTTTTTGATATTGAGCTGTATGAGCTGTTTGTATATTTTGGAAATTAACCCCTTGTCGGTCCCATCATTTGCAAATATTTTCTCCCATTCCGTAGGTTGTAGGTTGTATTTTCACATTTTTAATGGTTTCCTTTGCTGTGCAAAAGCTTTTAAGTTTAATTAGGTAAGGGACAAATATTTTGATCATTAATGCTTTTCATAAGTCAAAAGATTTACGATCAAAAGGGGGAAGTGATGAAAGAAATTTTCACATGTTGGAGTATGGGGAGGTCATTCTGGCTTATTCTTCTCCAGAGCAGTTTCTCAGAGTAATCTGGGAAGCTGGCTTCTGGGCTATAGTCCTCAGTTTGGCACAAATGAAACTCTTTTCTATTCCTATTATAGATTGTATATTACTTTTTTTGTCGACCATTTAGACATCTCAAAAAAGAGGATATCCAAATGGCTCATAAATATATGAAGACATGCTCAGTGCCATCGGTTGGTACAGAAACGCAAATTAAAACCAACATAGATAGCACTATACCCACCAGAATGGCTAAACGGAAAGATGAAAAATGCCATGTTTTGACAAGGCTGTGAAACAACTGGAATCCTCATACACTGCTGGTTAGCTTGGAAATTGGTACAAAACTTTGGGGAAATGTTTGACAAAATTTCTAGTGCCCGATACCATGTTTTCACTCCTAGTTATAGATCTACCAGAAATGGGTAAATATTTTTCCAAAAGGCTTGATCAAGAATGACCATAGGAGGGACTTCTGCGGTCCAGGGGTTAGGACTCAGTGCTTCCACTGCAGGGGGCACAGGTTTGATCCCTGGTCAGGGAACTAAGATCCCGCAAGCTCTGCATGGCAAAAAAAAAAAAAAAAAAAAAAGAACAACCGTAGCAGCACCATTTATAATGACCCCAAACTGGAAGTGAACAGAAAGCCCACCAAAAGTAGAAGAGTGGAAGGGGCAACGTGTGGAGCGCTCACCCAGTGCGCGCTATGTATCAGTGAGATTCATGAACTCCAAGGACACATAACAACGTGTGTTGATCTTTCAAACAAAACGGTGAGTGAAAGGAGTCAGACGCGGATGGTACATTTTGAATGAGCCCGTAATCTAAGGTGTGAAGCAGGCTAACGGAACCGAATGCATACTGTTAGAGGTCAAGCTGGCCGTTCGTCTTGGGTAGGGCGTGATGACTGGAAGAGGCAGAGAGAGGTTTCCGGGGGTGGTCCGTGTCTTCATCTGGGTGTTGAGCTGGTGTTTATGATTTTCGTCCTTTTCTGTGTGTCTGCTATGCCTCAAAAAGGTTTACCAGGAAAACTTAGCACCTGAGCACATGGAGGCACGTATGAGGATGTTCACGGCAGCGTTGTTTACAGCTGAGGAAAATTGGGAACAGCCTAAAGGGCCATTGATAGGGACAAGGTTAAGGGAATATTGTCTATTAATATTGTGGTAGAAGTTGGAAAAAATAGAGCAGACTTCAATAAGCTTACGGGGCATATATGCAAAGTATACTGTGAGTGAAAAAGCTAGCCTACAGGACAACACATACAACTGCTTAAGCATACAGAAGTCAAAAGTGTGTATTTCTGTAGATTATATATTTATATGCAAACATATAGAAATGTATAATAAAGAAAACACACCAACTGTACTAGTGATTTTTTCCCCTGGAGACTAGGAGACTAGAACTGAGGATGGAGGTCAGTGGTATTTTATGTTTATATGTATTTATATATAATTTTGTATCTGCTAATATAATAACATTATATTTTATTACAATGACAATGTAATCATGATTACTTAGGTAATTAAAAATAATACTTCAAATGATCAATGAAAGATTTCCAAAGGGACATTTCCTAGGCGAATAAAAAATAAATACTTCAATATATTCAAAAAGTTAAAGTTGTACAATGACATTAGTTTATTTTGAAGGATTAAAACTAGAAATTATTAGCAAAGGTCTAAATTCAAAATCCTTACCAACTGGTGATTAAAAAGTACTCCTGTAAACATAACATTGGAGGAAAAAGGGAAAAAGAAATATTACTTAAATTCTAGAATATCAGAAAAATAATGAAATTGCTAGCAACAAATGGGTTTCTACAAAGCTGTCCTCAAAGATAAAGTCACATCTTTAAATGCTTTCATTATCAAACAAAGAAAAAAAAATATCAAAGCCTTCAAGTCAATGAGTTTTTTAAAAGTAGTTCCAAGGAGGATTAAAACGGAGGAGATAATAGCAGAAATTATTAAATTAAAAAAACAGAAAAACAAGAATTGCTAAGCAGATTAAGACCTAAGAGATAAGTAAATTAAAGAGCTAAGTCTTTGAAAAATCTAACACAACAGACCAGACTCTGGCTAATCTAGTTACTACGAAGAAGGAGGGGGTGAAATAGCAATTAAACAAAATTTTAAATCATATAAGCAGTAAAATAAACACGCAGACAGTTTTTAAAATTGACAAGGAATTACTTGCACTGTTGTATGCTAATAAATCTGAATGAAAACAGATAAATTATCAAAGTTGACATTAAAGGAGCTAAGAATATGCATAAATAGATACCCCTGGGAAAAACGTTAAAAATAGAAAAGGATTACCTCCAGAAGGGGTTCCAGACTCAGGCATTCTTGCTGTTGAGTTATTGTGAACATTTAAGGCATGATTAATTCCAAAATTATGTACTCAGTTTTAGAAACTTATAAATTTGGAAAACTTGCCAAGTAATTTTGACAAATATAACTCACCGTATGTTCTTCAAACTATATTACTTAGGAATTACATAAAAAGATGCCACTATTTCATAAAGTTAAATAAAAAGTTGGTTCACCAAGGTCAACATAATTTTTAAATGCAGAACCTCTCAAAGCCTTTAACTTGCAAATATGCATTGTGATTCTTAACAAGGGCAGGAAGAGAATCTCCAGTGTTTCCCAATCTTATTTGTCCAACCAGAAAACCATTTCTACCTGGAGGCATCTCTTGGGGGTGGGGTTCCTTTGGGAAAGTCTGCTATAAATATAAAAGTTCATGTAAAGTAAAAAATGAAATACTAGCAAATAAAATTCAGCTGCAAGCTTAATCAACAATCTATGAAGTTGACCATGGGAAAGAAAGAATGATTTAATATAATACAATTATTTAGCAACGTACAATTCATTAATAGGACTGCAAATATTATCTACATAAATGTTGAAATAGTATTCAAAAAATTTAAAAATGTATTTCAATAAAAATAGTAAATCGTAAATCTCTTACATATATAAAAGCACTTTCAGTGTAGCTACTTAATAATTCTGTGTATTAAAACATAATAAACAGGGCTTCCCTGGTGGTGCAGTGGTTGAGAGTCCGCCTGCCGATGCAGGGGACGCGGGTTCGTGCCCTGGTCCGGGAGGATCCCACATGCCGCGGAGCGGCTGGGCCCGTGAGCCATGGCCGCTGAGCCTGCTCGTCCGGAGCCTGTGCTCCGCAATGGCAGAGGCCACAACAGTGAGAGGCCCGCGTACCGAAAAAAAAAAAAAAAAAAGCCATAATAAACAAAATTAAAAAGCAAATGACATTGTGAAAATATTTGCAACAAATATCGCGCACTGAGAAAGATCTCTTAAAAGTCCTCAGCAAAGACTCTATCATCCCAAATAAAATTGGCAAAGGACAACTCATAAATGAAAGACTACAAATCACCAAAAATTATGAAAAAGTGTCCAACCACATTTAGCCAAAGAAATGCAAAGTTAAGGCATTACCATTTATATCTGTCAGGTTGAATAACATATGCATTGAGAGATACCAGAAGGAATTTGTCTGACTAACCCTCCTACAATAATGACAAATATAAACTTAGAGAAAATATAAAATGCAACTATTTGAAGACATCAGAGGATAAACAAAAATAAACAGAAAGTGGACAGCTTTGACCCTTGAAAGAAGAGAACTACACTTGGTGAGATTCATGTTTACACAGCATTTTGCCTTAGAGAAATCCCCAGTCTCATGGTTTAGGGCAACTAAAACACGTATTTGGTGTTAGGACAGAAAAACCTCTCAGACCCTTTGTAGAAAGAATTTGCCAATAAGTTTCCACCTTAAGAAGCTGGAAAATAAGAGCAACTTAAGCCCATAGGAAGAAGGAATTAACAAAGATACAAGCAGAAGTAAATGAAATTTAAAAAACAACAGAGACAATAAACAAAGCCCAAAGTTGTTTCTTTGAAAAGATTAATGAAATGGCTAAATCCCTTCCCAGAGTAATAAAAGAAAAAAGAGAAACAAATGACAAAGTTCAGGAAATAAGAAGGGGACATTACCAAGGATACAGCAGATAAAGGGATCTCATGAACAACTTAATTCAACCATGCTGTGAGGGAGTTCCTTGGTGGTGCAGTGGCTAAGAATCCGCCTGCCAATGCAGGGGACAAGGGTTTGAGCCCTGGTCCGGGGAGATCCCACATGCCGCGGAGCAACTGAGCCCGTGAGTCACAACTACTGAGCCCACGAGCCACAACTACTGAAGCCTGTGTGCCACAACTACTGAAGCCCGTGCACCTAGAACCTGTGCTCCGCAACAAGAGAGGCCACTGCCATGAGAAGCCCGCGCACAGCAATGAAGAGTAGCCCCAGTCTCTGAAACTAGAGAAAAGCCCGCGCACAGCAACGAAGACCCAACGCAGCCAAAAATAAATAAGTAAATAAATAAATGTATTTTAAAAAATGCAGTGAAATGGACACTTTTTTTTTTTTTTTTTTTTTTGCGGGACGCGGACCTCTCACTGTTGTGGCCTCTCCCGTTACGGAGCCCAGGCTCCGGACGCGCAGGCTCAGCGGCCATGGCTCACGGGCCCAGCCACTCCGCGGCATGTGGGATCTTCCCAGACCGGGGCACGAACCCATGTCGCCTGCATCGGCAGGCGGACTCTCAACCACTGCGCCACCAGGAAAGCCCCTGGGAAGCCCCTGCCACTTCCTTCTTAATCCGCTGCGTCGGATCTCCGGCGTGCCCGTCATGTCCGACGTGGCCGCGGACACCAGCTCCGAAATCACCACCGAGGACTTCGAAGAAGAAGTTGTGGAGGAGGCGGAGAATGGGAGAGGGGCACCTGCTCGTGGGAATGCTAGCGAGGAAAACGGGGAGCAGGAGGCCGACAGCAAGGTTGATGAAGAAGCAGAGGACATGAAGGTGCGGAGGCCGACGCAGCTACGTGCAGACGGGCAGCTGAAGACGAGGATGATGACGACGTTGACACCAAGAAGCGGAAGACCGATGAGGACGGGACAGCACAAAAGGAAAAGCTAAGCTTAAAAGGCCACCGTGACCTAGTCACCCTCCACTTCCCGTCGCAGAATCTAAACGTGGTTCCCTTCGAGAAGGGTCCCGCCTGCCCGCCCGCCCACTGTGGGCAGCGCCACCCGCAGGTGACACGCCGTCCCCGCCACCCAGCCAGAACCACAACGCGAATTTGCAACAGGGGAGGAAAAAAGAACCACAACTTCCAAGGCCCTGCTTTTTTTTCTTAAAGTACTTTAAAGAGGAAAATCTGTTTGTATTTTTATCTACGCTTTATCTTTTTGTACATATTGTTGGGGGTCAGCCATTTTTAATGATCTCGGATGACCAGACCAGCCTTCAGAGCGTTCTTTGTCCTACTTCTGACTTTACTTGTGGTGCGACCATGTTCATTACAATCTCAAAGGAGAAAAAGAAACTTGTAAAAAAAGCAAAAGCAACAACAAAAACACAATCTTATTCCGAGCATTCACGTAACTTTTTTTGCGTATGTACTTAGCCGTACAATAAGTAGTTGGTTTGTACGCGACGGTGAAAAAGGCCAAAGATAAAAGGTGTTTTTCCCCCCTTTTTTTGTCTATGAAGTTGCTGTTTATTTTGGGGGGGCCTGTTTGATGTATGTGTGGAACAGTGTCGTCCAACAATAAACGGGAATTTTATTTTGCTGAGTTCTAACAACAACAACAACAACAATTAAATAAATAAAAAAATAAAACCCCATACACTATAATTCACTTTGTTCACGACACGGAAAGAGCCACTACGTGATCATCTCAACAGGAATGGAAAAGCATTTGACAAAATTCAACACCTATTCAGGATAAAATGAAAACCTCTGGAAGATGAAAATAGGAAGAAATTTCTTCAATCTGATAGAGGACATCTACTAAAAACCTAGAGATAATGAGCGTCATTCCTCCTAGTGAGATCATCTGGGCATTTCCCCCTGAAACCCAAAACACAGTTGCTCACCATTGTACTGGAAGTTCTATCAGGGAAATAAGGCACAGGGAAGAAAGAAAAGCCATACAGTTTGTAAAGAAGTAAAATGCTGTTTAATCACAGATAATAATTTTTTGACATAGACAATTATAAAGAATCTGAGAAAAAATTACTAAAACTAATCAGCAAATTTTGTAAGATGCAGAATTCAATGTCAATATACAAAAATTAGTTTATTACCATATATTTTCTACTTGCAATAGGAAGATGACTTTTAAATAACAGTTCCATTTATAATATTAAAAATTAAATAGGTTAGGGACTCACTGAAAATTATACAAGGCCTCTGCACAGTAAACTGAAAAATAGTGCTATTTTTATTTTTTAAAAATCTTTGACTGGGCTTCCCTGGTGGCGCAGTGGTTGAGAGTCCGCCTGCCGATGCAGGGGACACGGGTTCGTGCCCCGGTCCGGGAAGATCCCACATGCCGCGGAGCGGCTGGGCCCGTGAGCCATGGCCGCTGAGCCTGCGCGTCTGGAACCTGTGCTCCGCAACGGGAGAGGCCACGGCAGTGAGAGGCCCGCGTACCGCAAAAAAAAAAAAAAAAAAAAAAAAAAAGAATAGGAAAAGAAATTCCGAAAGAGAAGAATGAAGTTGGAGGAGTACACTGATTTCAAAATTTCTATAAAGCTCCAGTAACTGACTGTAATGTATTTTGGCGTAAATATAGACAAATTATTCAATGGGAAAAAATCGAAAGTCCTGAAATAGACCCATATTTACATGATCAATTGATTTTTGAATAACATATCCCAGCAATTCAATGTGGAAAGGAAAGTATTATCAACAAATGACGTTGAAGCATCTGGATAAATATATGGAAAAAAATGAGCCTCCATCCCTTGCTTGCATCACATACGGAAGTTATTTTGAGATGGATTATACACGTAGGAGCTAAGGGTATAGAGCTTCTAGGAGAAAACACGAGAATGGGTTCATGAGTGTGGAGAGGCAAAGCTTCCTTAAACAGAAGACAAAAAAAACAATAACTAAAGGAAAAAAAAAAGTTAAATTTGGCTTCAGCAAAAATGAAAACTTCTGGTCTTCAAAAGATGTAATTAGGAAACTAAAAAAGGCAAAGTACCCACTAGGAGGAAATATTTGCAATTCACACGTCTGTCAAAGGACTTACTTGTATCCAGAATCTATGAAGAAGCCCCACAAGTCACTAATAAAAAGGCAAAGAACAATAAAATAGGCAAAATATTTTAACAGACAATTCAGCAAACACAAAATGCAAATGATCAGGGACAACGGGAAAAGGTGCCCAACACCACTGGTCATCAGGTGGCTCAAACAAAAACCACGAGTATGTGAGAAATCACTTCATATCCACTAGGATAACTGAAAACAAAAAGACTGATAGTACTAAGTGCTGTTGAAGATAAGGAGAACCACAGCTCTGCACGCTGCTGGTGGGAGGGAAAAATGGAAACTGCTTTGGAAAACGGTTCAGCAGTTTCTCACAAAGTTAAGCACGGACCTACCCTCTGACTCAGCTGGTCCTCTCCTAGATAGTTCTCCTTACCCAAGAGAAGTGAAAACACAGGCCCACAAGCAGACTTGTGTGAGAATGTATATAGCAGCCTTACTCATAACGGCCAACCTCTGGAAACTGCCCAGGTGTCCATCAACAGGAGAAGGGATAAACAAATGGTGACACGTGCACACAGTGAACTGCATTCGGCGGTAGGAGTGAATCAACGCGTGACACGTGCAACAACATGGATGTGTCTCATAACTGTCATGTCAGTCCAGAGGAGCCAGAAACAGAAGAGCATGTTGTACCCTTCCATTCAAGTCACATTCAAGAACAGACAACACCAGACAGGATGATGGAAATCAGAACAGGGATTGCCTAAGGGTTGGGGACTTACTGGAGAGGGCACAAGAGAACGTTTGGGGTTGATGGAAACATCTTGTTTCTTGATTGGGGTGATGACTACATGGGTATATATGTCCATCAAAACTCATCAGATCTTGCCCTTAAGATCTGCATTGCACTGGATGTAAATTCTCTCTCTCCTGTTTCCTTCCCGTTCTACCTCTTCTTCCTTCCCTCATCCTCATCCTCCTCCCCTGCCCCCTTCTTCTCCTTCTTCTTCTTCCTCTTCTTCTTCTTCTTCCTCATCCTCTTCCTCTTCCTCCTCCCCTTCCCCTTCCTCCTCTTCCTCTTCCTCTTCCCCTTCCCCTTCTCCTTCTCCCTCTTCCTCTTCCTCTTCCTCCTCTTCCTCTTCCCCTTCCCCTTCCTCCTCTTCCTCTTCCTCTTCCCCTTCCCCTTCCTCCTCTTTCTCTTCCTCTCCCTCTTCCCCTTCCCCTTCCCCTTCCTCCTCTTCCTCTTCCCCTTCCCCCTCTTCCTCTTCCTCTTCCCCTTCCGCTTCCTCCTCTTCCTCTTCCCCTTCCGCTTCCTCCTCTTCCTCTTCCCCTTCCTCTTCCTCCTTCTTCCTCTTCCTCTTCCTCTTCTTTCTTCTTCTTCTTCTTCCTCTTCCTCTTCTTTCTTCTTCTTCTTCTTCTTCTTCTCCTTCTCCTCCTCCTCCTCCTCCTCCTCCTCCTTCTCCTTCTTCTTCTTCTCTCTCACACACACATCCTGAAAACAAATATTGAACTCCGGTTAACAGGTTTTTCCTCCTCAGTTTCATTTCTGAAACTATTTTCTGTCTATTCTAGGCTTGAGAAAAAGAATAAATATATTAGAGATCTTGCGAGCCAAGTTTCTCGCCTTTGGAATGCAAGCCATAGTTAAGGAAAGACATCTGCAGTGTGGCACTGGAATGCAGTTGTCAGCTATGAACTCCCAATGAGGTATACAGATACAGGCTTGTGTTCTATATGTCCCACATGGAAAAGCTCATTAACTGGCCCTGTCTACAGAGACGGCCTAAGAGCAATGACTCCCCAGCAGTGCTGAGCACACTCAGGGTCCATACCTTGGCTTCTAAATACCATCTCCACTAAAAGAAACCAGGACTGCTTGTATGGCTATTTCCAGGGAAAGTGAAGATGGGCCAGAATGTAGGGAAGTGCTCTACGAATGAGGGGGGCACGTCATAAAGGACACTGGAGGTAACATAAAGGGGCTCCCACTGGCCAAACTGGGGACAATTCAAGCGCTTAAATAAATAATGATTATAACAGATAGGAGCCGACTAAATGAAGATTTTTTGAGTCCAGCTAATACAAAGGAAAAATGAATAGATGAATGCCTTACGGTGGAAAGCCAACTAATAAATGCAGAAATAGTGACAGAGTTAGACGCTCATGCAAACAGACAAATGCAAAAGCAGAAGGAAATGCATCAAATTGGGGTCTTTCTGAGTGACAGGTTTGAATGTGAATTTTCTTGATTCTCAGCCAGAATTTCCAAACTTCTTCAATAGCATGTAGTGCTTTTCTAATCAGACAAAGTAAATGTTAGTCAAATCAAATTTTAAAGTAAATATGAATCGATAGGATCAGGAGGAAAAGGTGTACCCCTGTCCCTGTTTTCTCTAACATGGGCAGATGTGTGGCTTTTCACAACAGTTGGCTCAGCCACCAGCCTGCGGGAGGAATGTGGTCTGAGGGGAGGGCACCCGTCTCTAGGAGGGTCCATGCTGAAAAGAAAGGCTATAGGCCCGGATTTGGAAGACCTGGGCCCACGTCGCGCTTCTGTTCACCAGTTGGCCCATCACCTCCCTGACCCTCAGACTCTTTGTCTGTGAAATGGAGATGAAGCTCATAGCTACCTCCTGGTATCCATGGAGATGAGAGGAGATGGTGCGTGTGGAAGCACACCTCTGCCATGTACCCTGGGCTCCACGTCTTTCAGGGCAATGGAGCCCCTGCAAGGCCTTTAAAACACCAATTCCCAGGCCACAGTCAGAGAGTCACTCAGGAGGCTGCTGAGGGGCCCAGGAGGCCATGTTTAAGGTGCAGCTGGGCAGGGGAGCTTGAAGGCACCTCTTCTGACCTGCCCAGGAACGCCAGGGCCCAGTGCACCCTCCCGGACCCTGAAAGGGGTCTCCCTGCCCACTGCTCCCTGCCCCCAGCTCCTGGCCCCCCATCTGCCCCCAGGGCCTGCAGACCTCTCAGCCGTGTTTAGGTCAGAGCTTCTCAGCTTCCATTCCTCTGTCCACTGGCCGCAGAGCCCAGAATTTGGGCCCAGCATCCCCCGAACACAGGACTTCTGGTTCTGTGTCCAGAACAAGGGGGCGGGCGATGAGCACGCAGCCCCTCGGTGCAGGAAGCCCTCGCTCCCACCTGTGCAGGTGGGGAGTGTGCAGAGCTGGGCCGCCCGCACTGTCGCCAGGCCAAGCCTGCAGGGACCCACGGCCTTGCAGAGGACAGGCTCCGCATCCAGAAAGAAGCCTTTGTGATGAGGAATCACAGTTCTTGGAACGAGGGGCTCCAGCAGGTTCCTCACACGCCATCTTCCTGGATTCGACCAGGAGCGTCCACTGCCTTGGGGGATCCGGAATATTGACACAGAAACACAGGGAATGAGTCAATCCTCTGCTTTCAATGTCCTAAAGGGGTTACAGGGCCTTCCCTGGTGGTCCATTGGTTAGGACTCCGCACTTCCACTGCAGAGGCACAGGTCCAATCCCTGGTCGGGGAGCTAAGATCCTGCATTCCGCATGGCACAGCCTAAAAACATTTGTTTTAATAAAATAAAATAAATTAGCAAAGGGGGGTTGGTTACAGAGAGACAAGGGTCATGAAAGCCAGGCTGCACCTACCCACACCTGGCCATCTCCTGACCTGCCACCGCCTGATGGCCGGTGGGTGGCTGTCCTACAGCAAAGGCCTCCAGGAGCAGCTGATGGCCCCCGAGATGGACCTGGAGGCCCAGGGATGAGCAGCTGGGCACTGCAGCAGGGAGCTGTTTACAAGTGTGTCTGCAGGGCTGCCCCAAGCTCCCCAGGGTGGGGCGGCTGAGAGGGGAGCTGACAAGCAACGACGGGGTCCCCAGCTCAGAAAGAGGGAGTAGGTGGGCTGGCTGGACACCAGAGGGAAGAGGAGGGCCCCGGTGTGTCTGAGCCAACCCCCCACCAACCGTGACTGTTTCCTCATCTGTAATTTGCCCAGAGACGCCTGGTTGGCCTGCAGGCCTGGGGGAGGAAGCCCTCGGCCACCGAGGCTCGTGGCCGCGACCTGGTCCTGGAGACATCCGGTCTCCCGCGGGTTCACCCAAGCATGACGCATTCCTGCTGATGTGTCAGCTGACCTGCCGGCCCTCTCCTTGTAGGTCACCCGGACTGCCCACCTTCAGTGCCAGCTGGGCCGAGGTGCCCGGGAGCCGCCGAGCCGGCCGGGCCCTTGGGGTCCAGCTCGCTCCCGAGCACACCTACCGCGCAGGTAGAGCCAGGGCCTCCCTGCACACACTCCCGCCAGGCTGGGCATCAGGGGAACCCGCATACCTCACACCTCCAACAGCTGTCCTGATCTTCAGCCATTTTATTCCACTCGATAAGTTTATTTGTTAAACGTGTGAATGAGTGGGTCTCACCTGCGTGTCTCAGGAACCCTCCTCTCTGTGTCCCCTCCCCTTCCACTTGCCCTTCCATGTGGCCTCTGAGATGCTGCCCTGCCGGGTCCACAGTGGCCCCCGACCCCGTCCACCTCCCTGCCCACATCAGGGCAGCCTCTGGTGTCTGACTGGCCACCACATCTCCGTGGCTCCCAGATTAAAAGATGCACTGGCACGGGAGCCCCAGTCATGGCCGCCCGGGCACTCTGCCTTTCCACAGGCAGGGAAAACCGTTAACTGCCATTTCGTGGGGTCCTCTGAAGTGGAACAATTCTCCAAGAGGAAATCATGCTCAGGAAAGAGTCGCGAAATGTCCAGCCGTTTGGAGCAGTACCGTGGTGGCACCGTCAAGATGCTCGTCAGAACCCAATAGATCACTTAATTGCTGAGAGCCGGCGAGCGCAGGAAGCGCGTGTGTGCACGTGACGGGGAAGGAGGCCCGAGGCGTGTCTGCTGACGGCTGAGGTCCCGGGGTGGCCTGTGCAGAGGGGGCAGAGGTGGGCTATCGGGGGGGCTGGGACCTGTCCTCTGACACCCTGCTCAAGGACCGTCCCCGGAACTCCATCAAATTGTATTGAGTGAACTGGCGGAGTGTGGCTGGAGCGAGGGGCAGCCCCGGGGACACCGTGGCAGTCCTTCTAGCTCCGAAGCTCTGGTAGAAGGCATACGAGCAGGCCTGCTCCTCTAGGACAAACTGGGACTTCTGTAGTGCGGGCCAAGGCTGCAGGGCCGGTGTGGCCTCGCTGGGTGTGGGGGGTGCGGCGTGGAGCCGGCCCGGGCCCAGCATCTCCTTCCTCTGACACCAGCGTGCAGCTCCCTTGGTGACCAGGCTGCCATGCTGTCGCGTGACTGCCTAACACGCAGCTCACTAGCAAAGGTGGGCCCACTCCAGCCCCCAAAATACTGGATTCGGAGCGTCTGTGGGTCGGAGCCGAGGGGCAGGCAGGTGTGCACACGTAAACGGGGCCCCGAGGTGACGCCACAGCCTCCCTGCAGCGCCGGCCCTGCTCTGAAGGGCAGCCCAGGGACCCCGAGCCCAGGGCCTGAGCAGCCCCCAGGGGACCTGGCCACAGCACTCGTCCCAGCAGGAGACAGGAGGGCAGCTCTAGCTGGGCCAGTCGTGCTGCCACCCGAGCGCCGTCCTGGGACCCGCAGCCCCGCGTCCTCTGCCCTCCCCACCCCCCGGGCCCCGCGGGGACGCCACCGCACCGCAACTGTGGGCCCCCCATCTAGGGGGTCAGCGGTGTGGCCGCCTCTCCAAGTGGTACCGCGCGCACCCTTGGGTCACAAAACAAACCACCTTCCCTCTCGGAGCCGCGGTTCCTTCCTGCCGCCTCGGTCATCCCCTGGCGGCCTGGCAAGGCAGCCGGACTTCAACGTCCTTCTAAATGATGGCCATTGGATCCGTTTACGAACTGTCTTAGGGGAAAGCAGCTGTCCATGGCGGGCAGGGCCCGGGCACTCCACGTGGGGCACAACCAGATGGGGCCAAAGGCAGCAAGGCCTCCTCCCTGCCCCCCCACCCTGCCCCCCTCCTCCAGCTCCCGGGCTTTAGGCAAGGACACGGCCTTCCCTCCTCGTCAGGAAGGCTGCTCTGCTGCCCCTGTCCCTCCCCTGGACGGCTCACCCAGGCCTCTGCCCCTCACCTGCTGGATCGCATGCACCTCCCTCAGGTCCCAGGCATTCTCTAGCTGAGGCGCGGCACCTTCCCCTCCCGGCTCTCCTCTCCGACCCCTGTCCGTTCAGCCTAGTGCTCTTTCTTCCTGGCCACGGGCTGCTGTCACCCTGACACCCGAGGACAGGCCCTGACCGCCCGTCTCAGGCTGCACACGAAGAGGGGTTGGGGTACACTGCCCGGATCCACCCACCCCTTGACCAACAACCTGGGTGGCCAGGAATCAGGGCAGGAGGCTGGGGGCTCAGGGAGACAGTCCCGGGGGTGGGGGCCGAGGGAGGACAGCCGGGGAGAGGGGACGGGAGCCTGAGACTGGAGCTGGAGACCCTTACTGGGGTTAAGCTCCACAGCGCCCCCGGCAACTCAGACACCAGCTGTGAGATGCGAGGAGAGGCCTGCCTCTCAGGACACTGCAAGGACCACCCAAGATGTGTCGGGGGCAAGAGGCCCTGCCCAGGCTCCAGTCACACACCACCTTCCCTCCCCTGCTCGGCCTCTGGGCCTCGGTTTCCCGAGCTGCAGAATGGGGGTGTAGTGCCCAGCTTGGGGGAGGTGGAGAGCTGGTGTGTGCCTGCCCGCGAGTGAAGGGCCTGGCCCTGGGAAATGGCTGGATCATCTCCCCCAGACCATCCCCCCGTCTCAGACACAGGTCAGCAGTGCATGCCTGGAGCAGACATCCCGGATGCCGGGTCAGGCAGCGCCCTCGTGCCAAGCAGGCGAGCCCGGGTCAGAGTGCTGTGTGTTCCCAGGTAACTGACTAGGGTCGCTGTCACCCCAGAGGGTCAGAGTGCTGTGCGTTCCCAGGTAACTGACTAGGGTCGCTGTCACCCCAGAGGTCACGTGGTGGTGTTCTCAGGCTCTGCCCCCGAAGTGACTGTGCACCCAGGACACAGCCTCCTCAGGCTCCCAGAGCCCAGGCTCTGCCTTTCCTCCACTCCCAGCCGCTACTGCCTCCTCCTCCTGGAAGCCTTCCTTGTTTTCCCCTGTTTCGCTTCCCAGCCAGACCGAGGGTGAGTCCAACTCTGGGAGCTCAGGCCAGGGTGCAGACAGAGGGGGTCTCAGATGACCGTGGGAGGACCCCAGCTCTGACAGTCTCCAGGACGTGACTCTCCCGGCCTCAGCTTCCTTGTCTGTGAAACTGGGGACTTGTAGGTTGTACCCGCTGTGGGGATTAGAGGAGCCGGGATGGAGGAGGGAGCAGGGGTGCCGCAGTGCCAGCCTCTGCCTGGGCCGGGGGGGGGGGGGGTTAAGGGAGACAGGAGTGCCGTCCTGCCCCAGCCCGCCCGCCCCCTCGGGACCGGGAGTAGCGCTTCCTGCTGCCCCAGGTGCTGTGCTCCCCACCTCTGGGGGCCGGGTTGGGTGCGCGAGGCTCCAGAGATCTCCAGAGAGCGGCACAGGAACAGGAATCGCCTGTTACAAGCATCTTGGGACAATTCCAGAGAGACACCAGTGCTCCTCCAAGGCATGGGCTCCCACCAACCACCCAGGAGATGGGAAATTAAAGCGCTGCTGGCTCTGCCAGCCCCAGAGGGTGCAGCCCCAGCCCTCCTGACGCCCTTCCCGGGGGGACAGCTAGCCTGGGCTGGGGGGGGCCGATGCAGCCAGTGCCTGCTGGGGCACCTGGCGCCTCTGGTCAGGTGATTCTCCCTCCGGCTGGGGCCCGGAGGGGGCTCGCCTCCCAGGGGGCACTGCGGGTACAGCAGCCAGCGGGCACGGCTACGGAGCTGGCCTCACAGCTCCGACGTGGGCACCCCGAGTGTCACCGGGGCCCCATCCTGGGGGAGGGGCTCGGCCCGGTGCGGCTCTTGCACGCCCAGGCAGGGAGGGCGGTCCCCGGGCCAGACCTCAGCCTCAGGGGTGGGAGCTGGGCGGGAGTGGAGGAGGTGTTCGGGCTGCCCTGTGCCAGGGCCGGAGCCAAGAACAGCGGGTCCCCACGCAGCTGAGAGCAAACATCAGGCCGGCCCCACTGTGTGTGTCTCAGCCGGCCGGGCCCTGGCGCCACGCAGGCCCCTGCACTCTGGGGTCTCTGGGGAGGGGAGCAGGGCCTGCCTGGAGGCTACAGTGGCCAGGCGGCCAGAGAGACCTGGAGCCAGGACAGAACCAGAGCTGCTTGGAGTCCTGGGGTCACCGAGCCCTGGGCCGTCCCCAGAGGTGCTCCGGCCGCCCTTCACCTGCAGTGGGGAGGCCAGGCCTTGAGAGGGACGGGGTTTGCCAAGAACAGGGAGACGGAAACGGCTGCTCAGACCTCCCTACGCTGAGGCAGCTGCGGGGGGAGGGCCCTACAGGGAGGGCCTCTCTGAGGCTGGCAAGCCCTCCCTGCTGCCTGTCTGTCTGCCAGCGTCATCCTCACCCCATCCCGACCCGCAGACTGCAGCCCTGAGGCACACCTGGCCGGGCTCCAGCCCTGGGTGGGCGCACCCAGGCCCTGAGCAGCTCTAGGTGCCTCTCGCTGCCGTGTTTCCAGCAGCTGCCGTCTGCAGGGCAGCTCTGCCCAGGCAGGCCCTACACGGCCCTTCCCACCGGGGCGGGGAGCCTGCCACCATGGGTGTCGACATCCCCCCCGCCCGCCCGCCCGTCGTTCCAGGGCTCAGCCCAGCCCTGCCCGCCTGGCCACAGTGACACCGGCTCCCGGGAGAACAGAGCATATCATCCAGCTTCTAGCAAAAAGCTCTGCTCTGCTGACCCAGATTTGGGGCCTGTGGAAGGAGATGGGGGCCCAAAGAAAAGAGGATCTCAGATTAGGACACCAGGCACCACCCCAGCTGCTGTGGAGAGAATAAACAGGAGACAGGCATCAGAAAACGACTTTGCTTGGCTGCAAAGTGTCCCAGCCCTGTCCCGGCCGCCCCTGCAGAGCGGGCAGCCCTTGGCATCCTCCGCTAGTTTCCCTTCCACTTTGGGCCTCGGTTTTTGCCACCGTGAGTCACAGGTTTGCGCTTTTCCTTGGCATCGCCCTGAGCTCCCGAAGGGTCATGGCTGCCGGGGGCCTGCCTCGGCGATGGTGTCTCCCTCGAGGCCTGGTGGCCACCCTGGCAGATCTTGGCCGACTAAGCGGTGAGGTTTTCTCGGGAAACAGCCCACTCCCTGGACACACTTGGTGAGTCCGTCACTGCCACCAACACCGACACCGCCAGGCTGGGATCTCCGTGGAGCAACAATGGCACCAATGCCACCCACGTGTATTGAGCACCGACTGTGTGCCCTGTACCTTCTGTCTCGCTGAGCCTCAGTCCTGCAGGAAGACCCCGCTGGGCGGGCACCTGTCTCCGGGGCACAAATGCAGGGCAGGGCAGGCGCATCACAGGCGGGCCCTCCCCCCAGGCAGGGCTGCCCCGGCACCTGGTGAGGGTGGCCTGAGCCGGACCTACAGGCGGTCAGGGGACCTCCAGAGCAAGACCCGGCCCTACTGCCTGGTCCCCATCGGGGCAGCACCACTCAGCCGCTGTGTGACCTAGGCGAGTTTCTTGCCCTCTCTGTGCCTCATTTCCACACTGTGAGGTGAGTGGAATAGCTGACGTCAGAGGGGTTTTGTGGAGCTCCAGTGACCCTGCACGAGATGTGTTTTCTAGTGTCTGCACTGAGTTAGTGCCAAGCAAGTGAACTTATTTCGATGGTGAGTGGGATGGACGGGGAAAGGGGCGTGAGGGTGCCGTGGCAGTACCCTGGGAGCAGCTTGAGGAGGACGCTGCGGTGATGGTGATGGTGGTGGTCAGGGAGAGGAGGTGGGGTCTCGGCCTGGAGCCCTCTGTGGGTCTGGGAAGCACCTGGGAAGCGGGGAGGAACAGCGGTTGCCTCCCCTGGGAGCAGACCCCGCAAGGTGCTGACCCAGCATCGGGCTGAGCAAATATTCATGACGGCGCCCTTGGCGGCCTGAGTGGGGTGGCCTGTCCTGCTGCTGAGGCTGCAGGGAAGGGAAGCTGGTGGCAGCCTGAGAGCCCTCCAAAAGCCAGGGCTGCCCGCTGCCACCAGCCAGTCTCCACAGCCTTTTCCTGATCCCGTAGGCAGGACTCACGGGCACCCAGCCTTGTGAGGGACCCTGGAGGCCCGGCACCGTGCAGTGGGTGCGCGTGATGCCCGACTGAAGGCCCAGCCCGGCCCCCCGGTGTACCCATGAGGCCTGGAGAGCCGGGGCACAGGGCTGCGTGCTGGGTGTCAGGACAAGCTATCACGGGGCCAGCTGGAGCCCCTGAGGACAGACGCTGGGCAGTGTCCCGTCCCGCCCTGGGGAAGGAGGTGAATTTCCTCTGACACGTGCTCTGGGGGCCGTTGGCAGAGTGAGCCTGAAGGGGAGTGACAGGCACCCGAGACCACACGTCATGTCCACTCGCACCCTGAGGCCTGGCCCCCCGTTGCCCGAAGGAGGGAGGTGTGGTCGGGGAGAGGGCATGGGCTCAGCTCAAGCCCTGTCTCCATGGAAACACTGCCCCTGCTGCCCGAGGACGGTCCACTCGCCTCACAGACATCTGAGCCTCCTGGACCTATAGCTTCACTTAGCAGTTCTTCCAGATCAAGGAAGATCTGCCCCCCGCCCAAGCCCCACTCTAGCTGAGACCCCCGTGGTAGCCACGACCCCGCTGGTGCCGAAGGGGCCTAGCTGTTTGGAGCACTGTTCTAAGCGATGGGGATGCGGGAACCCATTCATCCTCCAGTAGCCCCACTGCTGCACCAGAATGCCGAGGCTGAGAGAGCTGGTTCCTTCCGTGGGGAAGCTGGGGTCTGATGCGGGGCCAGTGAGCCCCCGGCCGTGTGACCGTTCGAGGGGAGCCTCTGGGGCCGACCCGGCTCCAGGTCACTGGGAGCAGCTGCTTCTCCTGCCACTGCTGGTGCCCTGCTCACTGCCCACGTGTCCCCAAGACTCCATCCTGGGGGATGCGGGCCCTGCCTTCCCGCTGGCCCTCAGCCTCCCCGCTCCCACCCATGCGGCAGCCGCAGGGCTGACTGCACGTGCATCTGCTCCCTTCCTGCAGCCCCACGGCCGGGGGGGCTGCCTGAGGGGCAGTGGGGACTGGACCCCCGGAAGGGAGTGGGCCGTGGGAACGAGGGTGATGGAATGCTCTTCCCATAACGAGCCCACTGGACCTGATCCCGTTAGAAGCTCTCAAAGCACCAGCAGGGCTTCTGTCCCGGAGCTGCTCTGGGAGATGGAGCCCCGGGGCGGGGAGTGCGCGGCCACCACCACATCACCCTGGTCCTGGGAGGTCGCCGACGTCATCCTGGCCGTGAGCCACCGGGGTCGGCGCTCGCCTGGTGCCTCTCCTCCATGCAGCCACCACCCTGCGCGCCCTGCTTGACGTTACACGACTAGTCATCAGTCCTGCTGCCCAGCCCTGGACGCACCTCACGGCCTGCATATGACGTTGGGCCCCCGCCACACCTGGCATTTGCTCAAAGGAGCCTCAGACCAGACCTGCAGCGCCGGCCCTGGAGATGTGGCCCAGGGGACAAAGGCTGGGGGCCAGAGACCACACAGGCCTGGCAGAGCTCAAGACCAGGTCGGGCTTCCCTGACCAAAGCAGACCTCACTTCCTATAACAACGCAGCATCTCACTCGTCCTGCCTGCCCTGTGCCCCTGCAGACGCACCTGGGCGTCCCAAGGGGGTGGTGAGGGCCCGGGCCGACTGGGGTCTCTCGGCCAGCGGCCAAACTCTGGGCCCTGGAGAGGCCGGTAGGTAGGCAGATGGGCTTGTGGTGTGGCTTTTCACAGAGGGATGGACAGACAGACAGCACATGTCTCCTTCTGTCCCCGTGAGGACGCAGCCGTGGTGAGCAGAGTGAGTGAGAGACGCAGTGGATTACTGACGGCCGGGGCCGGGGCCGCTGCTGTGTGCTCCCTGCCGCCCGGCTTCTCCAGTCGCCGTTGCTCACCTGGGCTCTCTCTGCCCGCCGGGAGTCCCCATCCCGGGCCTGCCCAGGCAGCCCCCAGGAGGGAGAGACTCTCTAGACAGCGGACTTGCGATGAGAGGAGAGGCCTCTGGACCCCGACCCCCGCCTGGGCCACAGGAGCGACCACGTATCACGCATGGTTTCCTACCTCGTGCCTTCTCCCCGACTGCCCGCCTCCCTCACCCCTCACTCTGCAGGAGGCTCAGCTACGCCTCCCACTGGAAGCCTTCCAGGACTCCCAGGCAGAGGGGCCCCTGGACTCCCCGTCATAACCTGCACTCCTGGGCCTCCCCTATCAGACAGGGCGCTCCCAAAGGAGGCCCACTGAGAGAGGCTGGTCGCCGGGCACCTGTGGGTGCCCCCACCCACCCCGGGCCCCCTGCCTGTGGGGCAGCCTCAGCTGGGACGGACTGAGAGCTCCTGCAGCCCAGCCCAGGGCGCAGTCGATATCCACCCGAAGAGCCTGTCATTACGAGGCTCTTAATTATTCAGTGTCGACTCTGGGCGCTGTGTGTGCCCGTCCTGCCCACCCCTGCCCACCGCTGCTGCAGACACAAAAGCCGTCCGTCCACGGAGCTGGCAGGCGGGGCCGCTGAGCAAATATAAGAGGAGGCTGGGCTTCCCTGGTGGCGCAGTGGTTGAGAGTCCGCCTGCCGTTGCAGGGGACACGGGTTCGTGCCCCGGTCCGGGAAAATCCCACAGGCCGCGGAGCGGCTGGGCCCGTGAGCCATGGCCGCTGAACCTGTGCGTCCAGAGCCTGTGCTCCGCAACGGGAGAGGCCACAACTGTGAGAGGCCCGCGTACCGCAAAATAAATAAAAAGTAAATAAGAGGAGGCTAAGAAGCCCTGGCTGCTGCGGAGAGAAGCATGGGGGCCCCGGGCTGCTCTGCTGAGGCCTGAGGAAGGAAGAGTTGGGTGGGGGAAGGAAGCAGCGTGTCCCCCAGCCCGCCCTGGGCCAGGCAGGGGCCACCACCGCCAGCACCACCCGTTCAATCCACAGCTGGAGGGGGGCCGCCCCCTGCTCCCCAGGTGCCAAGGCGACACCTTGGCAGAAGAGGGGGGAGGGATCGGGGGGACCCAGGGCAGTCGGAGGCGCCACAGGTGGGCCCGAAGACCCCAGCCGAGCACCCCAGGTTCCCAGCTCTCCCACCGGCCTGTGCCAGCTCCCCCATTAATGGCCCACTGGCCACTTTTGCCCCGTGCTCACTTCTGTAGGCTCCTACCTGGGGGTGAGCTCCCAGGGCCGGGACAGAGAGCCCGGACAAGGACCCAGGAGGCCCGGCCTCTGGCCTCAGCCCAGCCCGCCTCGCTGGCAGCCTCGCACAGGTCACTGGCCGCCCCCGTGGCACCTGCCACCCCTCACAGGGTGTTGTGGGATGGGAGTAGAGCAGACGGGGAGGGCGCTGGGGACAGTGGCCGCTCTGGAGGGCGGACGGGGTGCTGCCGTGGTCCCCGAGGGTCTCGGGATGCTCGTCGTAACCCCTGAGGCGGGGCCTTCTCCTTTGGGCCACACCGTGGGGCCCGAGGCTCTTGGGGCCCCTGTCCGCTCTCCACGTGTCTGCCCACCTGCCTCACACCCCTCGCCGGACACCTCACTCTCCAAAGCTGCCCCGCATCCTTTACCCCCCAGCACCTCCTCAACCCCACCGGGGCCGGCACCAGGAGGACAGGACCGCACCGCGAAGCTGTGAATAAAGGACCCTGTGGTCAGGCCTGGACAAGGCATGGCTCCCACCTGCAACAGCCTCTCCTGCAGAGGTGGGGGTCTGTGCACCCCGGGAAGGGCTCCCTGGAAGGGGTCTCCCTGCGCCCACCTGTGCCAAGGAGCCCATCACACTCTGGGGGGGGCTCCTCTCTCCCCAGCACATGGGCACCCTTCTATGTGTGGAAAGCTCCCGACGACGCTGGGTCTCCCACCTAGGCCACCAGCCTCAGCCTGGCTTCTCCGTCCACATACCACGCGGTCCTGGGGCACCATCCCTCCACGCTGGAGGCGGGGACCCCGCCCAGCCCGTAGTCACATGTGGTGGACAGAGCCAGTTCACGGGCTGAGTGGCCCAAGCCAGGGTCCCCAGGTGTTATGGGTTGAAATGAGACCTCCCCGCTAAAATTCAAATGTTCACATTCTAACCCCCAGCACCTCGGAATGTGACCGAATTTGGGAATAAGGCTGCTGCAGAGGTAATTTGCTGAGGGCAGACTGGAGTAGGGGGGCTCCAGTTCCCCTCTGACGGTCCTTCTAAAACGGGGGGTTTGGACGCAGAGACTCTCACAGTGACGATGAAGGTGGGGATGCTGGAGGTTGTTGGCAAAACACCAGAAGCTGAGAGAGAGGCCCGGGAGAGACCCCCTCACAGCCTCGGAAGGAGCCACCTTGACCTCAAACTTCTGCCCTCCGGGACTGTGTAACACCTCTGCTGTTGAAGCCGCCTGGACCGTGGTATTTGCTACGCAGCCCGGGCGCACCCATACCCAGACCTGCGAAGTGGATGGCGGGGTTTCCAGCAGTACTTTCTGGGGTTCGCAACACTAACCCACCCGTTGTCTGAACGCACAAGGCTTCAGTGACAGCTGGGGAGACAGAGGCGTCGAGATGGGAAGGGATTCACTCACAAGGCCCACAAACCTCTGGTGGACTTGGGCCCGATTCCCAGCCCCGATTCCCCGTCCGACCCCCGTCTTTCCTTCTGGCGGCACCGGGAGGGCCTGTCCCACTGTCCAGGTGGAGGGATTGGGTCCCAGAGACAGCTGGTGGCCGGCACCGAGGGAGAGGCAGCTAGACTTCTACAGGGCGGGGGAGATGTCCTGGGCCGTGGGCCAGTGAGGCTGTGCAGCAGGGCAGCGTGCAGAGGGCCCAGCGGACGGAGCCACCAGGAGGGCTTCCTGGGGGAGGATGCTCCGAGTGGGCTGGGCAGCAGTTCTGAGCCAGGGAACTGGGCCGGGCAGGCTAAGACGGGGGAGCAGGACAGCTGCAGGCCCGAGACTCCCGCCAAGGCCCTTCTGCGGTGCGTGCCCGGCCCACGCGCACCCCTCGGCGCCGCGGCTCCTGCCGCCCTGCGTGCCTGGGGCCCTTTAATCCGTGTTTTTAATTGCAGAGCACAGAGCACATTATGAACAACCTGTTTCACATGAAAAAGGGAAGCCATGTGCTCCGGCCGCCCACAGCCCAGCCCCCCTGGGACCCCGTCAGCATCCTCTCCTGCTGGCAGATGGAGCCTCTCTGCGCTTGACAAAGGCCAGTGTCCCCAAGCTGAAACTTCTTTCCTGCCCCCTCAGGCAGCAACCTCGGCGGCCCGGGGCTTCTTCCGCGAGAGCGGCGATTTAATCAGAGGCAAAGAGGACCCTGTGGGCCTCGCCTGGCCAGTCCTGTGGCACAGCAGTAACCCCACCCACGAGGCCGGGGGGGGGGTGCCCAGGCCTGCGGGCCCCCGCGCAGCGCCCCTTCCCCTCACCGGGTGCGAGGGGAGCCAGGCGCTGGTGGGCTCGGGGCAGTGCCTGCCTCCACGGCCCACACCAGCTTCTCTGGCATCTCCAGGAACCCCCAGGGAGCCCAGGGCGTGGGGGGCAGCCAGCCCTCCTGGGGGTCCCCCAGCCAGCACTCCAGACACGTGGGATGAGAAGGTCAGTCCAGGCTGGGGAACGTTTTGGGAGCGGAGACGAGCACAGGCCCCCCGGCTTGGGGAAAAAGACCCCTCAGAACCTGTTTCCTCCTCTGTAAACCAGGCCCGGGGCTCGTTGGCCTCGCCCACCAGGCGTTCAGAGACTCACGGGCAGGACCCTGCATTGCTGGCTCTGTATTCCGGAAGCATCCGCTTCCGACAGCTGTGGAGGGTGAATGAATGAGGCGGGGACGGAGGGTGGGGATGAGAGCCTGCCCTGTCCCGTCATGTCTGGCTTCCTCCTAGCCCTGCAGGGAGGACGGGACAGCGGGCAGGTGGGTCTGGGAAAGGACCAGGTGGGGGTCCCGACAGCCAGGGCCCCATGGAGCCATTTGCATGGGCGAGTGAATGTGGGTCACTGTTACTGGGGAATTCCACAGTCTGCAGGGTGAGGGCGCGTGAGCAGGTCCCCGGGGAGCCCCGTCCTCCGCTGGGGCCTCTGCACACGCAGCTGTGACCGTCACGTGGCGACCAGGGGCACCCAGTCGCTGGCCTCATACTGTTACCTGTTTATTTGTCTCCAGCAGGACCCCCACCCCAGCACTGCCGTTCAGCGGCCTTCGGAGCAGGGAGGGTGCGGGAAGCGTCTGGGGGGGCGACCCTGCCCACCCCAGCAGCAGGGCCCCCTCAGGAGGGTCCATGAGATGCCTGCTGGGACCCGGTGCTGCAGCCGGGTGGCCCCAGCACCATCCCACTACACATGAGAGGGAGGCCCGGGTGGGAACCTGTGTGTTGTGACCCCAATCTGGGACAGTCCCCAACCTGTCAAATCCTCAGGGATCGGAACTCAGCCCCAGCTCCCACTCAGGACCTCCTGTCCTCTGGCCCCTAAGAGTTACTCACCCGCTCCTACCCTGCCAGGGGCTTCCCCTAAGCAGGCCTGGCCCACTGTCCACAGGGGCCTGAACTCACAGTGCTTATGGGCACCTCACCCCCGAACTTGGCTGATGGGCCCCCAGCCTCTGTGATCCTCTCAGGCCGAAATCCTTGCTCCCCACACCTGCGCCCCGCCTCCCCCCGCCTGACCCCTCCCCCATTTGCTCTGTCCTTCCTGATTTGCCCAGAATCCTCCATCCTCCCAGGTCTTGGGGGTCTTCCCACAAGCTGTCCCTCCCCCTCAAAGCCCCCAACCCACTTTTAAGCCCCAGCTGAAGTGCGCCTGAAGGAAGAGGCCCCGCCCGCCCCTGGACGGAGCCTCCCTCCTGTTCCCTGCCCGGCTTCCCTCTGCTGCTGCAGCCCGGCTGGGCATGTTGCTGTGTGATCTGGGGACTTTGGTCTGACCCCAGCCTCCTGTGAGCGCTGAGGGGCTTGGTTCAGAGTAAGTTCCCTGTTTGCTAAAGTGATGTGTGGTAATGCCCATCTCCAGAACCGGGGCACCCCAAGCCTGGCGCTGGGGGCTCGAGATCACTTATTTCTGGGGTCTGGGGGACGGAGCTGGTCCCAGAGCCTCTGTGGGGCTGAGAGGCTCCGACAGGAGGCCAAGGCGTCCACAGCGGCAGGACCCCGGTTGACCCCCATCCCCATGGGGCCTGGGGAAGAGCCAGGGGGCCGGCAGTGGGTCAGGCATGCCCCAGGGGGGCTGGTAAAGGAGGGGCCTCGTGGTGATGAGCAGCTTACCTGGACTTCTGCTCCGTGGTCTGGGTCTCTGGTGGCCCGTGAGCCACGAGAGACCCAGACCACTGTGTTCCTGACCTCGGGGTGTCCACACAGGAACAGCCATCAGGATGGCTTGGACCACGTGCTGTTGGGATTAAGGAGGCATTCGCTCCCTCCCTCGCTCATACCCCCAGCAGGTACACACCACGCAGCTCTCACGTGCCAGCCAGCCTGGTTGCCGGACACACGGAGAAGTGAGCGGAAAGGAAGCCCCCTGTTCTTGCCAACTGGCAGCCGGGGAGGGAGGAAGGAGAGTCTTCCCAGAGCTAGAGGAGCCCGGCCCCTTCAGGAGGAATCGGCCGCACACAGGCCCCGGCTCCTTCTTCCCTCCACAGAGAGCCATGCCTGCAGCCCCTGCCTCCCCACAGGAGCCAGGAAACGTCTTCATAAAATATTGATTGGTTTGCACAAGGCTTGGGCTGTCAGGAAAGGATGGGGAGGCTTTTGCATGTAGATTAGATTTGTTCAGCGCTTCCTTAACCCCTTCCTGCCGGGTACCTTGGACACCTCCTTGGATTCCCCCAGAAGCGGGCAGGGAGCCCGGGTGGGCCCAGGGTGGCCCAGGGGACCTGGGAGCTGGCCTGCCCAGCATCTCTCCTTGGGCACGGCCGTGGAGGTCTTCCCGCAGTTCACTTTACCCCTCTCCTCACTGGGCCACCTGGTCATTCTTCTGCTGGATCCAGAGACGAAGCCGTGTCAGTCCCTCCCACCCCCAGGCCCCTGCCAGGCGAGCCTTGATGTCAGTGGCAGACGCAGACCCCAGCAGCGCTCCCAGCCAGACCTTGGCTCCACTCATCTGGAAAGGAGCTTGGCTCTGAGGCCGGCAAGAACTTCCGTCTTGACTTTTAAATGTCATAATCCCACCTGGCTGATCGCGCCGGGATCAATAGAGGCAGCTTCGGATCTCATCCCAGCACCAGGGCTCCGGGCACTGGGGAGCGGGGTACAGAACACAGAGGGTACCTGCTGGCCTCAGGTTCCAGCATCGTGGAATGGTGGGGCGATGGGCCTGCCCTTTAAAACTGTGGCCAGGGTGAAGCAGAGCCACATGTGGCAGTGACAACGGGACAAGACACAGCATCTTTCCTTGTTGTGCATGGATGGAGGGAGGAATAATGGGTGAGTGGGTGAATGAATGAGTGGGTGAATGAATGAGTGAGTGAGTGAATGAATGGGTGAGTGAATGAATGGGTGAATGAATGAGTGGGTGAATGAATGAGTGAGTGAGTGAGTGGGTGAATGAATGGGTGAGTGAATGAATGGGTGAGTGAATGAATGGGTGAATGAATGAATGGGTGAGTGAATGAATGAGTGACTGAGTGAATGAATGGGTGAGTGAATGAATGGGTGAGTGAATGAATGAGTGAGTGAGTGAATGAATGGGTGAATGAATGAGTGGGTGAATGAATGAGTGAATGAATGGGTGAGTGAATGAATGAGTGACTGAGTGAATGAATGGGTGAACAAAAGAGTGGACCCATGGTCCTGCAGGACCTCAGCTATCCTGTGGGGTCTGACGTCACTCCCGCAGAAGCCCTCGACCTCCAGGAAGCCCACGTTCACCAGAGACTCTGGCTCTTCCGGGCAGTCCTGGGCTGCAGCTCAGGGGCCCAGCAGGTCAGCCTCCTCTCCAGCCCCTGAGCTCCCCTCTGCTGTTCCTGCCCCTGCCTTTCGTTCTGCTCCTTCTTGCAGGTCTGAACCTCTCACAGGCCTGCGTGTCACATGCCTTTCTCAGGGCCCCTTCCCTTCCCTGCTGCCCCTCCCCCTCCCTGCCCAGTCCTCAGGAAGCTGCTGTCGTTCTGTCCCCTCTGACACCCATTCTGATGCCAGGCGGGCTCCCAAAGCTGCTTCCAGGGATGATGTTCCCTCCCTGCTCAGCGACGTGGAAGCCAGCAGTAACCTAGGAAATAGGCAGTACCCTGGCGCTTTAAAAGTCCAGACCCACCCTGGCCTGCCACCATTGTGCAGTACATGGGGTCCCCCGGGCAGTCACAGCTGGGGAGTCCTCCCAGCCTTCTGCCCACCCACCCATCTATCCATCCACCTACCCATCCATTCACCCATTTATCCACTTATCCATCCAACCACCCACACACTCATCCATCCATCTATCCACCCATCCATTATTCCAACCACCCACACACTCATCCATCCATCTATCCACCCATCCATCCATTCATCCATCTATCCACCCATCCATCCATCCAACCACCCACACACTCATCCATCCATCTATCCACCCATCCATCCATCCATCTATCCACCCATCCATCCATCCAACCAGCCACACACTCATCCATCCATCTATCCACCCATCCATCCATCTTTCCATCCATCCACCCATTTACCCATCCCCCATTCCTGTCCACCCTTCCACCCTCTCAACAAACCCCCAAAGGAGTACTTTATGCCTCAATTCCCCCAGGTAACTTGGATTTAACTAACTTTTGGAGTCCTTTGGAGTTTTTTTTTTTTTTTTCTTTTCTGGCATTGATGCTGTAACTAGCTGGAATTTTCCATCATGCCACAGGACCTGGCTTTACTTTACACATGAGCAAGGATGGCGGCGGGGGGCGGGGGGGTCTCTTAGGACATAGTCACATTCCAGGATAAAAATAACATTAGACCATGCCCACCCTGTCCAATCATTAATCTCGTTGGCAGGTCAGTGTCCTTCCTTCTGGGGTGGGGACAAAGTTTTGGAGGAAATCTTGAACTAGGGCTCTGGGAAGTTCTACTACTCCTTTGCATGTGACCTTGGCCAAGTTTTGGCTCTGAATTTCACTGTTCCCAGATGGAAAACCAAAGTGTTGGACCCAACAGTGTCTCCCACCCTGTAGGGCCAACACCAAGATGCTGTGATTGCTGGCCTGCCTGGGCCTCCCATCAAGGCACTGCAGGTAGCAGGTGAGGAATAGTCATCAGGAAGCAGTCAGATGAGTAAGCAAGAGGTCCAGGACAGTGTAGGATGGCCTCTGGGAGCAGAACTTGGAGGGGCTCTGGGGGTAACGGGGGTCACTTCCTCTGCACTCCCTAAAACCCACCTTCTGTCTGTCCAGCCCCCATTCTTTCACTCCCTCCATCTTTCAGGTGCTGTGCCCCTGGAATAAAAGTGGTGAGGAGGACACAGACCCACCTTAGGGGTCACCCCCAAAATATGGAAGCTCCTTTCTTGGTTATTATCTTTCTTTTTTTTTTTTTTTTAGTTTTCCAAGGAAATTCTATATAAGCAGCCCAAGTGTCTATCTCCTGATTCATTAATTTTGGACTGAAAAATGTTATTCCCTACTATGCAGGATGGAAAAAATGGAATGTCCCTATATGAGTCACCACCAGGTCCCACTGCCAGCTCAACTCCTGAGACCTGCCAGCCACGCCCCCACTTTTATTTTGCTGAGGTTGGTGGCATTCAGGTCAATTCTGTAATTATAATGAAATCTTCCATGCTTTGTCTCTTTCCTGACTTTTAAAATTGAAAACCAATATACAGCATTTCAATGCAATGGAAATATCATGCAGTGCAGATTTCGGTCCCAGCTCTAATGGAGTAACAGGGACTGAACTTACCCTCCAATTTTAAGCAACTAAAATAAGGTAAAATACAAAACAATAGTTTTGAAGCGTTGAAAACAGGCAGCGCAAGAGAGGGACTTCTAAGAGAGAGGAAACAAACGAAATGGTTCCTATGGTACCCCAGCTTACCACCTGTAGGTGGTACCTAGGCTTCGGCACAGAGCGCAGGGGCTCCCTGAGTTGAGGAGACACAGCTGAGAACTCAGGGAGGACAGGTGACTAGAATTTGCAGAGCAGAGGATCTGAGGGGAGAGAAATGTATGGGAAGGGGAGCTGCATAGAGACGGGGCTCCAGATTCTGCAGACTTCCCCCAGAGCCTCCAGCGATGTGTTGATCAGGGCCTGCATATAACGGGGTATATAGGAAATCAGTGAAGCTATAGAAGACTTGAACAACGAATGCTTCAACCACTCCAACTAATGGCTATCCCTAGACCCCTCCACCCAACACTAGCAGAATACACAACCTTTTCAAGTGCACACGGAACATTTACCCAGATTGACCATATTTCAAGTCACAAAACAAGTCACAGTACATGTAAAAGGATTCAAATTATACAAGTCATGATCCTGATCCAAATAGAATTAAATTAAAACTCAATAATTGAAAGATACTTGGAAAATCCCAAATATTTGACTGAACAGCACATCCTTCTAAATAACCCATGGTTCAAAGAAGAAATCAAACTGGAAAGTCTTTTGAGCTGAGTGAAAGTGACAGCCTGACATGCCAGACTCTGGGGGGTGCAGCTAATATAGTGCCGAGAGGAAAAGTTTAGCACTAAGAACCTATGTTATAACCAAAAGGAAGGATTTCAAATTAATGACCAAAGCTTTCAACTTAAAAAACCAGAAAAAGAACAAAGTAATCCTAAGTAAGCATAAAAATGAAAATAAAGAGCAGGAATCAATGAAAGAAAAAAGGGGAAACTATAGAGAAAACCAATAAAAGCTGACTGTCTTAAAAGATCAAAAACTGACAAACTTCTGTCCCAACCGAACAAGAAAAAAGAGAGAAGGCAAAACAATGACCAATATCAAGAATGAGAGAGTGGATCTCACCTAATATTCTAGTTACTATGAGGAAAAAACTGAACATTATGAAAAACATTTGGCCAAGAAAATTGACAACATAGATGAAGTGGAAAACTCCTTCAAAGATGTAAACTACCAAAATTAAGAAAAAATAGCTAATGTGAATAGTCCTGTATCTGATAAAGAAATTGAGTTTGTCATTAAAGCCCTTACAACAAGGAAAACTACAGGCCCACATAGTTTCAAGGGTGAAGTTTACCAGTATTTAAGGAAGAAATAACATCAATTCTACACTAACTCTTCCAGATAATAGAAGAGGCAGGACCCCTTCCCTTATCATTTGATGAAGCCAGTCTTATTATGATATTTAATCAAACGCATCACAAGGAATGATACCAGCAAACAATATTCCTCACAAACAAAGATGCAAAAGTTCTCACCAAAGTTTTAGCAAATATATGCATACATATGTGATGTTATATCATGACAAAGTGAGATTCATCCCAGGAAAGCAAAGTTGACTTAATGTCAAAAATGAGTCAATGAACTTCACCATATTAATGTACTAAAGAGGAAAAACCTATCGTCATCTCAGTAGAAAAAGCACTTAAAATTCAATATTAATTTGTGATAAAAGTCCTCAAAAACTAGGAATAAAATGAAATTTCTGCATCTGATAAAGGCCATCTACCCAAAACCGATATCTTCCTAAGATTGAAAACAAGGTAAAGATGCCTGCTCTCATCTTTAATTATTTCATCACTTTTACTCACCATTTAACTGGAGTTTCTATCTAGTAAAATAAGGCAAGAAGAAAAGGCATGCTGATTAGAAAGAAATAAAACTTTCTGTAGAAAAAAATCCCATGAAGTCCACAAAATAAAAGCTCTAGACTAACAAAGAGTTAGCAAAGTGTCAGGGTTCAAGATTGATGTCCAGAAACCAATTGTATGTTTACATACTCACAACAAGCAATCGGAACATGGAATCTTAAAAACCATAACCTGTAAAGCACCACTAACAAATACGGAATACTTCACTTTGCTGTACAGCAGAAACTAACACAATTTTGTAAAGCATTATACTCCAATAAAAATTAAGAAAAAATAAAATAAAACAGAAAACAACAACCACAAAAAAAACCCCAAACAAACAAAAAACAAATATGGAATGCTTAGGCATAAATTTGACAAAAGACATGTGAGACTTCTGCACTGAAAACCACAAACATTGCTGAAATTAAACAAGATCTAACTAAATGGAGTTGTATACCATATTCGTGGATAAGAAGACTCGAAGTTGTTAAGATGTGAATTCTCCCCAGATTGATCAATGGAATCTCAATCAAAATTCTAGTAGGCTTTTCCTGTAGGAATTGACAAATAGAATCTAAAATTTATATGGAAGTGGAAAGGACCTAGAATAGTTGAAACAATTTTGTAAAAAGAATTAAGTTGGAGGCCTTACTCTACCTGATTTTAAGACTAATTATAAAGTTACATTAATCAAAACAGTATGGTGTTTGCATAAAGATAGAGTACAATACAGAGTTCCCATATATACAGTCAATTGACTTTTGACAAAAGTACAAAGATAATTCAATGGAGAAATAATGGTCTTTTCAACAAATGATGCTGGATTAAAAAAAAAACAACTTTGATCCCAAACTCAGATTAATTTGAAAATTTAATTCAAAATGGATCATAGACCTTAAATTATAAAACTTCCAGAAGAAAATAGGTCAGGAGATCTTAGTAAACTTGGATTAGACAGAGGGTTTTTAGACATGACATCAAAGCACAATCCACATAAGAACGAATCGATTGAATGCACTTCATCAAAACTAGGAACTTTTGCTCTTCAAAGTACACTGTGGAGAGGATGAAAGGACAAGCAGCAGACTGGGAGACTACACCATCAAATTACACACCCGTAAAGGACTTCTATCCAGAACATATAAAAGCTCTCAAACCTCTACAAAAAGGAAACCAAGTACCCAATGAAAAGGAGGACAAAAATTGGGACAGATGCTTCAGTAGAACCGTGGATGGCAAAGAAGAGCATGAGAATTACACCGTTAGTCATCAAAGAGATGCAAATGAAAACCGCAAAGAGGTACCACGACTCACCTACTGGAATATCTAAAATGAAAAACTCTGACTCCACGTGAGGATGTAGAACAGCTGGAACCCCTGTGCACTGCCCGTGGGAAAACAAGACAGCGCAGCCACTTTGGAAAACAGTCGCCGTTCATTGGATAAACATGTACCTGCTGCTGTAGGACTCAGCCATTCCACTCCCAGAGAAAGAAAATATGTGCTTATGTAAAGACGTGTGCGCCAGCGTTCATAGACTTTTAGTTTTAATAGCCCCAAACGGGAGACAATCCAAATGTTCATCAAGTGGTGAGTGCGTAAAGGAATTGTGTATATTTGTGCAATTGGAACTATTCAGCCATAAAAAGGAATGATACTGTTAATACTGGCAACAGCATGAATGAATCTTAAAATAACTTTGCAGGGGGGAAAATGAGGATACGTTCTATGCTCCCCTTTATATAGAAATGATAGAAAATGCAAACCATATTGACTGAAAGCCTCTCAGTGGGAGGGAATTAGGGAGGATGGATTACAAAGGGCACAGGAAGTTTTCGGGGGTGATAGATATGTTCACTGTCTTAACTGTAGTTACAGTTTCATAAATGTCAAATGTATCCAATTTTATACTTTCAATATATACAGTTTAATTGCCTGTCAACTGCCCCTCAGCAATGCTGTTTTAAAAAGAAATACTATCAAATTGTAAAATATTGAAGAAAAAGATAAACATTAAAAGTACTTGGAAAGAAAGGACTTATTAGTGATTAAAAAAAACTGTAAGTAGATTGAGAGCAAACTTCACACTTGTGACCATCACACCCACACACAGTGGATTAGCATATTCCACTAATAACAGGTGGTGTAATAGTATATCGTTGATCTAGAATTCTATACCCAGATGAACAGTGTTCAAGAGAGAGTATAAAACCAAAAATCCCTGAGAGATTGTTTCACTGAAGACCTCACAGAACGTGCTACCAAGAGATGAATTTTGGCTAAAAGAAAAGTGAACCCAGGAAGACGGATTGGAATGCATGAGGCTAGAGTGAGTGAAAAACCACGTAGGGAAACCTAGACAGCATTGCCTAAGAAGAAGAATATCACAGATAACTAATAATGGAGGTATAACAATACCACTGACTGGACAGCTACATGTGAAAGAGTGAAATAAGAACATTCTTTAACACCATACACAGAAATAAACTCAAAATGAATTAAAGACCTAAATGTGAGACAGGAAACCATAAAACTCCTAGAAGAAAACACAGGTGGAAGAGTCTTTGACATAAATCGCAGCACTATTTTTTTGATCTGTCGCCTAAGGCAAGGAAAACAGAAGCAAAAATAAACAAATGGGAAGTCATTTTAAAAAGCAAAGGAAACCATCGACAAAATGAAAAGACAACCTACTGAGTGGGAGAAAATATCTGCAAATGATATGACAGATAAGGGGTTAACATCAAAAAAATATAAACAGCTCAATATCAAAAACAAACAACCCAATTTAAAAATGGGCAGAAGACCTGAATAGATATTTTTCCAAAGAAGACCTACAGATGGCCAACAGGCACATGAAAAGACGCTCAACATCAGGAAACTGCAAATCAAAACCACAGTGAGGTATCACCTCACACCTGTCAGATGGCTATCATCAAAACGACAATAAATAACAAGTGTTGGCAAGGGTGTGGAGAAAAAGGAGCCCTCCTGCACTGTTGGTGGGGATGCAAATTGGTGCCGCCGCTGTGGAAAGCTGTGGGGGTGCCTCAAAAACTAAAAATAGAATTACCATATGACCCAGCAATTCCACTCCTTGGTATATATCTGAAGAAAAAGAAAACAGTAATTCAAACAGACACATGCACCTCAGTGTTCATAGCAGCAGCATTTACAATAGGCAAGACATGGAAGCAACCTAAGTGTCCACTGATAGATAAATGGATAAAGACGATGTGGTACATGTATACAATGGAATATTACTCAGCCATAAAAAAAATGAGACTTTGCCATTTGCAGCAACATGGATGGACTTGGAAAGTATTACGCCTAGTAAAATAAGACAAATACTGTAACATATCACTTATATGTGGATACTGTAAGATATCACTTATATATGGAATCAAAAATATAAAACAAACTAGTGAATATAACAGGAAAGAAACAGACTCACAGATATACAGAACAAACTTGGGAAAGAGAAGGGGAGGGGGCAAGATAGGGGCAGGGGAGTAAGAGGCACAAACTATTATGTGTAAAATAAATAAGCTACAAGGATATATTGTATAGCACAGGGAATACAGCCAATATTTTATACAAACTATAAATGGAGTATAACCTTTAAAAATTGTGAATTACTATGTTACACACCTAAAACATATATAATATTGTAAATGAACTATACCTCAACTTTAAAAAAAGAAAAGAAAAAGTACTTCCGAAACAAACATTAGAGAAGACAGACACTAATTCATGATTCTAGGGGGACAAAAAAATCTTAGCCATCTAAGAACACGAGAGAATTTCCGTGTCCTGCTAGAGATGATCACATCCCACAGAGAAGGTTAGCCGCGATGCTAAGATTCAGCGCCGCTGCCCTTTCACATCAGACCCACTTTTATGCCTTATTGTGGTTGAACACCTAGAAACACCCTGTGGCAAGAAAAACAGTCTAGAAAGGGGGAAAAGCCCGAAACTGTCACCACTTGCAGACTGTTTCAAAAGAGAACAATCAAAGTAATCTACAGACAGCTATTAAAGTTAATCAGGGAATTCAATGAGTTGCAGAATATAAACTCAACATAAAAGTTACTTGCAAAGATTAGATAACTTAGTATTGTAAGATGCCATTAACTGTCCAAAAGCACAAGATTTCTAAGGGTGCATGTGCAAAACCTTTCTAATAGGAATTTTGTTGGCTGGACTTCGTTGAAAGTGTGAGAGACCTAAAAAGTGAGAGATGCACCATATTCGTGAACAGGAAGACTCAAAAATGGTGAAAATTCCCTGTGTTTCCAGTCTATATCCAAAATGGGTTTTTCAAGCTGATTTACAAAATCAATACATAAGAGCAATGGGTCAAAAATGGCCAAGCCATACCTGAAGATAAAGGTCAGAGACTTACCTCAGAGAACAAGACTTATTTTATAAAGTTACCTGTTTCATAAAATAATGAAACTGGAGAGACAGCTGGGACAAGACCTACTGTGTACGTGAACCCAATATGTGATAGAGGGGACCTCCTTCCCCACGGTGGGCTAGAGCCATGGACCCAGCACGACAGAGAAAAAGATGCTTCACGTCAGGTGGGTAAAAACCTCCATGTGAATATGCAAAACTGCCATAAAATTTTATACCAATATCACAAAACCTAAGGGAAAGTTTGGTGTATCAGACACATTAACATTTATAATTCTGTTCAGCAAAAGACACCATCAATAAGGCAAGAAATACAAGCCTCAGTCTGGGAGGATATATTTGCAACCCACATAACCAATAAAGTATCGCCACCCAGATACATAAATAATTGCTGAAAATCAATAAGGAAAAGACAAGTGACCCAAAAGAAAAATGAGCACACGACAGGAAACTATAAATATGAGAGAAAACAATACGCAATAAATACGTGAAAAGATGCTCAACTTCACTGCTAACACCAAGAAACACAAATTAAAACAACAAGAAGCCATTTTTCACCCACAGAGTGTAAAAAATGAATAAGTCTGACACCACCGAGTGTTGCCATGAATTCGTGGAAATGGGAGCTCCAGCCATTGCTGGCGGGCGTGTAAATTGATACAGACGCTTCGGACAGTAAGTTGTCAATACTTAATAATAATGATGATGTTTGGCACTTAGCACTTAGAACACGCCAGCCAGGCACGGTTAAAGCGTCGCACGTAGGAATTCACGGAAAGCTGAAGGTAGACACCCCACGAGCCTGAAATGCTACCTGCAGTAGAGAACTTCCACTCACCAGCACCTGCAGACAGAAATGAGGCCATCGGTGGGACGGCTGTTTGTAAGGGAAAGCTGGAAAGGACCTGGGAGTGCTTTAGTGGAGAGGGACCGGTCAACCATGCCTTATTCCCACCATGGAATGTCCTACCACAGTCAGAAGAAACACTGGGTCTCTTTTGAACCTCTCTGGGTTTACATCCATCAACAGGAATACATTTCAAAATCTTGACGTGGAGTGAAAAGGCAAGTTGCAAGAATTTCACACCCTTACCATTTACATAAACTTTAAAATACATCAAGGGGAGCTTCCCTGGTGGCGTAGTGGTTAAGAATTCGTCTGCCAATGCAGGGGACACGGGTTCGAGCCCCGGTCTGGGAAGATCCCACATGCTGTGGAGCAACTAAGCCCGTGCGCCACACTACTGAGCCTGCACTCTAGAGCCCAAGAGCCACAACTACTGAGCCCGTGTACCACAACTACTGAAGCCCACGCGCCTAGAGCCCGTGCTCCGCTACAAAGCCCACACACCGCAATGAAGAGTAGCCCCCGCTCGCTGCAACCAGAGAAAAGCCCGCGCACGGCAACGAAGACCCAACGCAGCCAAAAATAAATAAATAAAATCAATCAATCAGCGACCGTTTGCAGATGTGTGCATGTGATATAAAAGTATAAACGTGCGTGTGGAAATGATACGAACCAACCCTGGCCTAGCAGCCCCTTGCTCCTCCCTTGCACGCCCCCTGGAATGCTGTCCGTCTGTCTGCCAGAGCTGAGGTTCTGGGGTAGCAGAGGTGGGCAGTGCTCAGGGACGCAGGACCAGCTCTGAGGGGCTGGAAGCTGCAGGAGGCCCTTCCGGTGCTTCCAAGACATTCAACATTTGAAATCTACTAATATGATTCGTTATAATTCATGAAAGCAGAATGAACATAGGCTCAACTTAATGCACGTGGAAGAAGCGTTTTTACAACCTCACATACTCTCAGGCTGAGAATTCTTCGAGCGGTGGGAACAGAGGAAGTCTCATGCTCGTCCGGGTGAAATCTGGGACAAGATGAGGCTGTCAGCCCTCACACTTGTGTTCCACACTGCAGGCCCAACCTTGGAGAGCGCCGAGGGCCAGAAAGGAAGAGGCACAAATTGTGATTTACTAACAGTGTAATCGAGGATAGCAAATCCAGGGGGGGAAACAACAAAAAATAATAAGAGGGTTTAGTAAGATAGAGGCAAGATCAACATCTGAAAAGCCACAGCTTTCTATATACACCAGGAATAACTGTTTAAAAGAAGCCATCTGTCTCCATTTACAACAGCCAGAAAAACTGGAAAACATCTTGGGGAAAAAGAACTAACAGAAATGCAGACAAACCTATGCAAAGAAAAGATGAACTTTCCTGGTAGAAACAAAAGAAAATCTGAGTAAGTGGGAGAGAAATCCCGTTCCTAAATGAGAAAACCGACGCTGTAAAAATGCCCATGATGCCCAGCGATCTATTCACAGAGTGGAACCCCCATCACACTGCAATCACACCTTTTATGGAATTTGATGGACCTACAGAAATCCACGTGGAAAAGAAAACGCTTGGGCGGAGCAAACCCAATTTTGAAAAAGAACAACGAACACTGGGCTTGCAGACAAGGCACAAATTAGTCCAAAAACAGACCCGTGCACCTACCAGCAGTGAGGACCTGATGGGCATCTCACTCGGGGGAGGGCGGGGGATGTGGACACGTCTGGAACAGGCTGCCCAGGGGGACAAAATACAAGTACATTTCTAAGTCATGAACACAGGTAGAGTCTGCAGATTAAAGAAATAGGTACAAAGACACGCGCGCGCACACAGAAAGATAAATAATGCTTGATTTCACTGGTAACCAGGGGTCAGCCAGTGAAAGCAACCATGAGATACTGTTTTTCACCCATAAAATTGGGGGAAAAGGTAAAGGATTGATACTTTCTAACGATGACAAATGTGTAAGAGAAACAGGCCCCCTCCTGTGCAGCCAGTGGGGAATACTTTTTACAGCCTCCTCAGGAAGCAATTTGGGACACTATCCATCAGAAACATCCGTGTCCCCCTGGGCCCAGCCCACCCTCTGAGATCCCTGCTCCAGGGAGGGAAGGACACACAGGACAGTGAAAAGTCGCGGGCAGTGCCTGGTGATGGAAAACAAATAATTAGAAAGAGAAGGAAAGAGAAGCAGCTCAATTCTCATCAGCAGAGGAGAGCGTATTACACGGAAATATTGTCCACAGGACCCAAAACTCTGCAGCCACAAAAAATAAATAAAATAAAACAAGGTGGGGCTGTGAATGCCAGCCCCAAAGCTCCCTGAGACGTCCTGTTAAATAGAAAAAAGGCAGTTGAAGGCAAGCGGTGAAATATGTCTGGTTCCATTTGTGCAGCAGCAGGACCGCCAGACGCAAGTGTGTGTTTTACCTTGTATGTACACACGCGCACGTGCATATAGAGAATGGTCTGGGCGCCTCCCCGCCCCGGGGGGGCAAGGGAAGTGAGCCTGCTTTGTACTCGGGATGCGGCCTCGCGCTCGCACGGTCCCCAGACGCGTGTCCCTGTGTGATCCGTACAATTCAAACAAATGACCGTGACAATGGAAAGGAATCGGCCGCTGAGTGCACAGGTCTGGAGCTCAAAACAGAAGGAAACGCGAGGAAAAGGGCCGGGACGGACGGGCCCCTGGAGCCCGGGACGGCGACGTGTCTGGGGAAGAAGCGGAGATGGGGGCTCAGGATGACCCCGGGGCTTGAGTAGAGCGGGGGGAACTGCCGGGTGAGCCAGGAAGTCTGGGGCGGGGAGGGGGGCGGTCAGGGGAAGACCCGAGGGTGGGTGAAGATCAAGGGGAGACCTGGGCCTCCTGAGACTCGGCGGGAACCTTGGAGAAACCGTCAGCAAGGATGCGGGCAGGGGAGCTGCGGAGGGCCGGGGGCCTGAGGGCAAGCTGGTTGGGAAGGGCAGGGCCGGGCCTGGCGGGCAGGGCCACGTCTGCCTCTCCCTTTGCCCTTTTGAAGACGGGCACCATGAGAGCTCGCCGAGCCCAGGGTGAAGAGAGAAGGGGTTGGTGGGGGACGGCCGGGGGCCTCCAGTGGCAGCAGGGGCCTGTCCTCTGTGCCTCAGCTCCGGCCTGGGGGAGGGTGACGCCAGCCTCGCCATCAAGGTGGAGGTGGAGGTGGACGGGCCCCGGGGACGAGAATGGGGGCGTCTCAGCAGACGGTGGGTGACGTGCCCTGAGCGGGTGGGGTCGCTGAGCAGTGCTTGGGGCGCACGGGGTTAGGCCAGCGTGACTGTACAGAGGCCGCCAGCCCGGCGCAAACGTCCTTGGTGACCTGGGCAGTGGGCTCCTCCGTCGTGGGTCCTTCCCGCGGCCGCGAGGGAGGGTGGGGGCCCCAGGAGAGTCGGGTAGTTCAAGGCAGTGAAGGCACCTGGGGCCGGAGGGCTGTGGGCCACATAGGAATGAAGCCCTGGGGGCCTGGGAGGAGGACGGGCTTGGGGGGTGGCAGCTGGGGTTCTGGGGATCCTGCTGGGGTCAGAGAGCCCAGCGTGGGGCCCTTGGGCCAGAGCTGGAAGCCCGGAGATGGTGCCCGGGGACCTCGCTGCGGCACTGAAATCAGCGCCCATGTGACCTCACCAGGACAGTGGAAGGCGGGTCGCCCCGGGTGGAAGCCCTGGAGGACCGAGGTGCATGGGACCCCTGAGCCCCGCACTCAGGGGGCAGCATCAAGAGATGGGGGACCCTGCAGCCTGGCCCCCCAAGAGCCTTGGCGAACAGACCGCCCCCCACCCCAGCCCACGTGTGGAATCAGAACCAAACTGGCTGTTTCCAGCCAATGGGATCTGGACTATCTGTCATACCAGCATGAGCCACCCGCCTTGCCCGACATGCGTGGTCCCCGAGGGAGGGCGAGCAGGGCCGGGTGACGCAGAGCTTGGCGGATCTGAGGGCGGATATGAGTGAGGAAGGGGACCCCACGTCCCACCTCCTCGGCCTGGTGGCCTTTCGTGATCGGGAATAATACTCCCAGAGCAAGACGTGAAAATTCAAACCCGGTTTTGGAAGGAATGTGGCTTCTGGGTTAAACATAAGCCAACACATTTTCTTCACACTCAGGTGTGTCTGCTGTGTTTTGGAGGACGCCAGGGGTGCGAATTTGCGTTCAATGTGGTCATTCAGGGAACGGCTGGAAATGGTAGATTTCTGAAGCATGGGGACCACCTGGGGAGTCTCCAACCCCAAGGCCCCAGCCCACGTCCCAGGAGGAAAAATGACACCACACAGAATCCACTGAAACCAGGAGGGGATTTTTCCTAATTAGAGGCCTGCTGTTACATGTGCGTTGGTTCTAGAAGATGCAGACAGTGCGTCTTCTCTGGTGGCGCAGTGGTTGAGAATCCGCCTGCTAACGCAGGGGACACCGGTTCAAGCCCTGGTCTGGGAAGATCCCACATGCCGAGGAGCAACTAAGCCTGTGCTCCACAACTACTGAGCCCGCTCTCTAGAGCCTGCGAACCACAACTGCGGAGCCCACGTGCCACAACTACTGAAGCCCGTGCACCCTAGAGCCCGTGCTCCGCAACAAGAGAAGCCACTGCAATGAGAAGCCCACGCACCGCAACGAAGAGTAGACCCCGCTTGCCGCAACTAGAGAAAGTCCACATGCAGCAACAAAGACCCAACACAGCCAAAAATTTTTTAAATAAATAAAATAAATAAATAAATAATAAAATAGAAGATGCAGACAGAATCATACCAGTCCCCATGCCTCACCAAGAAAAGTAATTAGAATGCAAGGTCATCTCTATATAATGCATTATGACTTTAATATCAGTAACCTCCCCTTAAATATTAGATGCAGTGAGGAAATATTAGTTAAATTATCACAGACTAATATGATCAGTTTCTTCTAGGATAAAATGTGATAAATGGGTTTTAATAAACTAAGGAGAATTATACACGTCCTATTCGTGGTTCCTGCCAGTTTTATTTAGAGTAAAATGCCATTGCAATAATTAGTTGGGTTTTACTGTGTTCATTAAAAGCTTTTCTAATGACCGCTTGGAGGAATAAGTACAATTAATTTCTTTCTTGAATATCGGAGAAATTCATCAAACAAACAAAAAGCAAACTCCAGGGCCTGTGCAAGACAGGGTGGGGGCTGGTGGGACTGCGTGCCCAGCCCTGGGGCCAGCGATTTCCTGTCTGTCACCGGCACTGAGACTGCCCCGGGATGCAGGATGCGGACCCAGGTGGAGGCCCCGGCTGGCCCTCTCAGGTGCCACTGAGCTGTGGCTTGAAGACCTCCTCTCAGCAGCAGTCCTTGACTCCTCCAACGCCAGGGCCCTCTCCTGCCCGGCCTGACTCCCAGACTGTGGCTTCTTCATCTCCAGAGGCTGAAGCCACCCTCTTCCTTACCTGTGGCCCGTCGGGGTCCAGCACAGGGACAGCACTCCAGAGGGCTCAGGGGCCAGAAACGTGGATCATACCCATCTCTGTCCCCTGGCTACCTCCTTCCAGCCCCTCTGGGGGCCTGCATGGTCTCCAGGGAGCGGGTGTGGCCAGAGGCGCTGGCGGGGGAGCTTCATGGTGGGACCTCAATACTTACCCCACTGAGGCTGCTCAGCAGTGAGGGGAGACCAGACCCGGACGCTATCTGGCTGCTGCTAAATGCCGCGTTCCTTCCCACCTACCTGTGCCAGGTGAGCAGATGCCTCAAGCCGCGGCCTGGGCACTCACGGCATTAGGATGAGCTGAGAACCATCCCAGTCAGCCCCCCACGGCACACGCGCTCACACACGGCACACGCGCTCACACACGGCACACGCGCTCACACACCACACACACGGCACTGACTCTCACACACACGCTCACACATTGCACACGCGCTCACACACCGCATACACGCTCACACACCGCACACGCACTCACACATGGCACAGACTCTCACACACACGCTCACACATGGCACACGCGCTCACACACCACACACACCGCACACGTGCTCACACACACGCTCACACACCGCACACGCGCTCACACACCACACACGCACTCACACACGCTCACACACGGCACACGCGCTCACACACGGCACACGCGCTCACACACCACACACACGGCACTGACTCTCACACACACGCTCACACATTGCACACGCGCTCACACACCGCATACACGCTCACACACCGCACACGCACTCACACATGGCACACACGGCACACGCGCTCACACACGGCACAGACTCTCACACACACGCTCACACATGGCACACGTGCTCACACACCGCACACACCGCACACGTGCTCACACACACGCTCACACACCGCACACGCGCTCACACACCACACACGCACTCACACACGCTCACACATGGCACACTCGCTCACACATGCTCACACATGGCACACGCGCTCACACACGGCACACTCGCTCACACACGCTCAAACACGGCACACACGCTCACACATGCTCACACACGGCACACACGCTCACACACGGCACACTCGCTCACACACGCTCAAACACAGCACACACGCTCACACATGCTCACACACGGCACACACGCTCACACACTGCACACGTGCTCACACACGCTCACACATGGCACACTCGCTCACACATGCTCACACACCGCACACACGCTCACACACCGCACACACGCACCCACATGCACTCACACTCCTCCCACCTGCCAGGTTTGGATTCCCTGGTCCTTCAACACCGGGCCGCACCTCATCCTCGTGGACGTCTCTCGGGGCCTGCCGGAACTGCCCAGGACCCCGCCGCATCCGCCTCTCACCCTTCGGGCCCCTGCAAGCAGCTGCAGAGCCTCACCTGACGCCCCTCACCTGGAAGGTGAGAGGGTCCCCCCACCCCTCAGGTGGTGGGAGGCCTGGAGCATCAGCGAGCAGGGCAGCCTCAGCTGATGCCGTCCTGGTCCCTGCAGGCTCGTGGAGTCCTCTCAGGTGAGCACACACAGGAGGGGGCTTCTTCTCCAATAACCCCCGAGTCTGACAGCCACTGCCAGGCCGCATGCTCTCCCTGGGCCTCATCCTACTTGGGATGTGGGCCCTGCATCACTGCAGGATTTAGGGGACATTTTCAGCCTGTCTCAGCCCCTCCTCCCCTCTCGGCAGCCCCCCTTCGCCCTCACCCTGGGGTGGGCTGGCAGGGCACCCATGGGAGTGGTGCGTCCACGCCCACTTGGCCGCCAGCTCTCCAGGGTGTTATCTGGGGGCGTGCAGGGGGCTTTTCTCTGCTCCCTGACCCATGAAGCCCCCCAGCTCCACCCCTACCCCGCAGTGACCCAGGCAGGCCCCCACCAGGCCCCTGGCCTCTCCAGGCTGCTCCCACGCCTGGGTGCACAAGCACGGCCCAGGCAAGCCAACGGGAGCCAAGCTCCCAGCAGTCTGGGGGGCCCCAGTCCCCGGCCTTCCTGGGGAGGCCCCGCTTCATCCCCTGGGGGGCTCTCTGGGAGCTGTCCCCTCCAGCCTTGCATTCTGCGTATGGCGGGGAGGGGAGGGGGGGCCGGCAGGCCAACTCTGAGGCCTCTGCGGAAACCCAGCTCGAGGTGGCCCAGCCCGCTGGCTGCTGTGCGGTACCCACACGGGGCGTCATCGCCTCTGCTGCCCGCCCCCGCCCCGCAGCCCTCCAGGCTCTGCAGTACCAGCACGCTTGCCGCCTTGAGCCACCTCTTCAAAGCCGCCCTCTGGACCAGCTTCTCCCACGCCTCGTGTAAAGCTGCAGCCCCTCCCTGAGTCCTCGGCTGCCCCCCAACCTCCCAGGGCACCTGGCACCCCAGCAGGCTGTGCAGGGCTTAGCCCTCTGACTCGGGCTTCACTGCCTGACCCCGACCCCCACCCCGACCCCGTCAGCTCCACGGCCCCCACTTTGTCTGGTTTCCTCGGTGCCTGGCTCAGAGCAGCTGCTCAGAGAATCCTTGGTGGATGAAGGTTCCGGCACGCCTGCCCAATTCCCTTGCAAGCCGCGTCTGTCTGCGCGCCAGGCTGTGCTTGTGTTCGCAATTACATTGGCACAAAGTGATCCACTAAAGTGCAGTGTTTTAGTGCTCGGTGGGGGGTCTCTGCAAATTTTTTTTAACTTTAAAAGCTGTTCGATACTTGAGTTTGAGAAATATAGCCTGTAATGGTCTGAATGTTTGCATCCCCCAAATTCGTATGTTGAAACCTCACCCCCAAGGTGATGGTATTTGGAGGTGGGGCCTTGGGAGGTGATGAGGTCCTGTGGATGGAGCCCCCATGAATGGGATTAGTGCCCCAATAAAAGAGACCCCCAGAGAGCCCCCTCACCTCTTCCACCAGTGAGGACACAGGGAGAGACGGCTGTCTATGAACCAGGAAACTGTCCTCACCAAATACTGAATCTGCAGGTGTTGTGATCTCAGACTTCCAGAATGGTGACGAATAAATTTCCTATTCATAAGCCACCCAGTCTGCAGCCTTTGGTTATAGCAGCCCAAAGGGACTGTGATAAGAAAACACCTGACCGTTCTCAGAGGAATTCAGATTCTTAGAAGGAGAGCTCTTAGCTGAACAGGGGGAACTGTGACGGAGGGGTGTCTTCTGATGGATGGCCCCACCGGCCAGCGCACGGTGGGGATGCGGGTGGTGATTCCTAGCAGGTTGGATGCTTGTCACGACAGCAGCATGGTACCCAGACCAGGGTGGAACCTGGTTTCCCCAGAGCCCGCCTCGGGAATGCATCTTGATTAGGGGAGCTCAGGGCTGGAAGGCAGGGAGATATTTTTGCATTAGAAGTGTTTGCCGAGGGTGACTCTGCAGACGGGCAATTTAGCTGGTAATCACGCCGGCACCTTTGTTTATTCACCATTAGACGGCCGCACCTCGTGACTGGTCAGAGCGAGGGAGAGACACACTCAATTAAGCTGGGTGAGCAGCGTGTGGGAGGCCAGAAGCGGCCCGCAGACCAGGTAGAGCGGCGAGAAGTCTCCACGCAGGCGAGTCAATCAGGGCACCCTAATTGGAAAGCAGTCATAAAAAGTAATTGAGTTTAATACATAATTTAGATTATTACCCGTTAAGTTAATGTCTCCCGTTTAGGTGTGAGGAGAAAATTATTTATCTGGTAGACGGGAGGGTTTCATTTGTTTTTATAATAGAATGTTCGCCAATTGACTTTAATAAGAGCAGTTTGTTCAATCAGATTCTGAATTGGTGCGTAGGTTGCAAGTTCATCTGTTAATTTCAACGTGACACGCCTGGTGCCGTCCTCCCCGGAGCGGCTGGTGTGTTCCCAGCGGGGCCGCTCATCTCCGCCATCACCCAAGGTCCTCGCAACGGAAATTCAGTCCCGTGTCTCCGGTCTCGCCGGGAGGCCGTTGGGCTCCTGACGTCTCCTTCCTCGTTTTTATGTTTAAAGGAAGAGACGTTAGAGAGCCTGCTGCTTCATTGAAGGGTCTTTTTCCTCTGGAACACGGTCCTGTGGCTGCAAACAAATGCTTCTGTTAAACACCGAGAAAAAACTGACGTCTTAGCTGTCTGTGATCCATTAGCTTGTTTGTTCTTCTCAGCAACGCTGTGAAGTTGGGGCGTCCTCACTAACCCCGTTCCCACAGCAGCAGGCAGAGGGGTCCAGGGCGGGGCTGGCGGTGAAGGGAGAGCCGGCCCTACACCCCTCGGGGCAGATGGGGGCTTGGATCCCAGCTCCCGGGTGTGCGGCCTCAAGCCAGTCGGGTACTCGCACCTCTGGGCCTCAGTCTCCAGATCTGTAAAATGGGGATAAGAGCATTAGGAGCTGTGAGGACAGAGGAGGCAATGCCGCTGACTACTGATGTCCTGGCCCCTTCCCTGCCCTCCCACCGGCTGTACATGAGGCAAGAAGCCACCTGAGCGAGAAGCAGGAGACCCCTGCGCTTACCCACTGTCGCTTACAGTGCTGGAGCCTTGGGTAGCGGCCTCTTCCTTTCTCGGCCTCCGTGCCCCGTCAGCAAACCAGGTGATGATGACCCCTTCCCAGGGGCTGTGGCTGCTGTGGCCTTGACACCCCCCCGCCCCGCCCCCCCATCATCACCGCAAGTCTCACCGACAGACTGCAGGGCTTGCCTCGGACTCACTGAGGGGCAGGGGGTCTGGGGACCCTGGACCCCCATCCTGGGCGGCTGGGCCTGGTCACTGACCCCTTGGAGCTCCTTGGACAGCATGGAGAGCAGGAGGCCGTGCACACCGACAGTCCTGCGGCCCCACCCCCAGCACTTCCATGGTTGCCCTCAGCAAAGGCGAGCCCTCGCCACACTGCTGCACCCTCCTTCCCGCTTCCTGTGGGGACAGCTCTGGAAGGGAGGTGTCGCTGAGACCAGGGGGGTCTCTACCCCGAGAGACAGACAGTCCCACGCAGCCTCCGAAGGAGCAGGCGGCTTGGGAGTCACCCCAAGACACAGGGGAGGCGGGAGCTGGGGGCCCAGGGGAGTTACACCCAACAGAACATTGGAATCAATATGTTTAGCTGTGAAGCCCAGACTTTACATAAACTCATAAAAGATAACCCTGGGCTAGAGGAGAGTTTTTAAAACCTGGGCCTTTTGAAACGGGCCTGAGCCCTGGAGACACATGACCAGGAGATGCACCCCAGTCCCTATCGGGCAGGACAGTGCGGGGAAGGGCTCTTCCACTCTCCCGGAGAATCTGCTGTGCAGAAGCTTCAGGAATCATCACCTCCCGTGGTGCCTCGTGGCCCTGGGAGCCCAGGTGTGCATGTCTTCCACAAACTCTCCCGGACCCCCAGTCTCCTGACACAGCCAGGCTTGGCCCTGGACACAGGGATGAGCCGGGGCCCATCCCAGAGGAGCCCCCCCACCAGGCTGGAGCAGCAGGGAAGGCCGCTGAGAGCTGGTCCTGGTGCGGGGGTCCCGGTGGGACACCTCCAGTGCCTCCATCCATCTCCCACCGCCCCTCCAGGCGTCCTGAAGGTCTTGGAGGGAAGCGCCCCTCTCCAAGCCTTGTCCATCTCTGTGTCCCGCTCGGCGCCACGCAGAGGCTCAGAAGCAGAGTGGGCAGGTCCCCAGTCAAGGGGCAGCGGGGCCTCTGGGCCCTTCCCAGGAGGACACAGAGCCACTGACACACAGCGAGGGAGGGCAGGAGACGCGTCGGAGCGCTGGAGAGTCATCACCTCCCGCGGAACCATCCCACACGCTCTGCCTGGCGCAGCGGCCACCGAGCCCTGGCCGTGGGGCTCACCCCAGGCTGGCTCGGTACCTTTCGTTCGCTTCCACGTAGCAGCCTCGCGGGCTGGTACGCCATACCGGTGTCATACAAGGTCACAGCCGACGCCTGGCAGACGGGCCAAGGAGGTGCAGCCTCCCGCCACTCAGAGGCCGCTGGCTGTGGCTACCACGCGGGAGCAAAAGGAAGAGCTTGTTTACAAATCGTCCGCTGAAGTTTAAGTTGCCGACACTGGCATCAGGCCTCGCCTGCCGGGCCACCCGGATCGGAGGGTAATTTATGAAGATTGCTTCACCTGGGCCCCTGGGTCTGCGCCTACGAGTAACTCACACCAGGCTCATTTCGGATGCAGTCAAAGAGCCCGTATTTCACCGTGACAATGTAATCACAGAGCCACATTAAAAAGTCATTATTGTTTAGAATCCAGCTTGGTTTGAAAAACACTTACTATAAAATTCAACAGCCTTTGTAAATTACCGAAAGGTTTACTCAAGAATGCTAGGTGCCTGGGATCCAGACAGGGAACTTACCGCGTTATTGATTCTGCGGGGTTTTGTCAGTTCCTGCATTTATGGGGAATGATTAGTGAGTAATCGGAATAATAAACCCCTCCCTGCTGGTTCATAAATAATGATGAATCGAACTTGCGTCCTCAAATCTCCCAGGCCAACCACTCCCGTTCCAAAGACTCGAGTCTCAGCTTCGGGGCTGTTTTGCAGGGAGTATGGAAATCAGTTGTCTCGAGGGCAGAGGAAGGTGAGAATTTGCTTCTCAGCTTGACTTGCTTCCCGGTGGCGCCCGGGAGGGGCCGGAAGCGGCATCTTCCCGGGGAGAGTGGCAGCTTAGCCGGGACTCGGCCTTCAGGCTGGCAACCGGCACACAGCTCTAGCGAAGTCTGCCCTTGGTGGAGGTCCAGACAGGACTTACGTCTGTACAAGCTCGAAGCCCCTCACACGCCGTGGGAGAGGCTGGGCTCGGGGACTCTGTCTCGGTTGGTCCCGAGAGCTGGGAGTGGCTGCAGGTGAGCCTGAGACACGGCGATCATGCGGGGCCCGTAGAGCTGGGGACCCCGGAGCTGGGCTGTCGGCACACACTTCCACCCCGGGAGACTGAGGCTGGGGCCCCAGCACACAACCACCATCGGTCAGCTTGGGCTGAGAACCCAGCCGTCCTGCCCCCAGCCCAGGACCTGCCCTCAGCAGCTGGGTTTGCCTGGAACTAGTAGAAAATTGCCGGAAAACTTTCCACATCAGTCCTTCCTCAGAAGCTCACGGCACATGTAGCGCATTGAAGACCCAGCAAAGGACTGCAGTGAGGAAGGTGATTCCACAAGTTCAGTCGTGTTTCCTGTCGGCTCAGACACAGCTTTGACCCGCAGGACACCTGCCCACTCTCACGGGGCTGCACCGACGCGCTAGGGGAACCGAGGGGACTTGGCATCCCAGTTGGCGGGTGCCTCGCACGTGGACACACGGCACGTGGCCTCTACACTCGCCCTGCTGCCCCCGGGACACCTCTGGGTGAGACCCACTGCCCACCTCGCCCTGCCAGACCCCACAGCTCATCTTGCCGGGGGACCCAGCTCGGGACCGGAGAACAAGAGCCACTCTCTGAACAAACGCTAAGCAAAATAGAAACTGAACTTGGAAATGAACTGGGTTAAACCGACAACGACTCAGACTGAACCGAAAATGGATGGGAAAGGAACAGAAGCCGCATACAAACTGAACCGAATTGAATTGAGTTGCGAGTGGATTAAAATCGAACTGCACTATAATCTAAACGCCAGGCGGGGGGTAGGGGGCGTAGAGGTAGACAGGCAGGCCCCTGCCCACCAGTCGGAGGAGAGGATTCAGACCAAGGAGGTATTAACCCTGTCTGGCCCTTGCCCTGGGGAATCCTTTTGTCGATATTGCTAATAGGAACTGAAAATTAAAGGAAACGTGTGCTGATGGATTTTCCTTAACATGCACTGAGGCAGTCCACAGAGAACGATTCTGGAAAAGCAAAGACCTAGCCTTCGGAGGCCGCCTGCGTGCCGAGCCCCTGAGGTACTCCTGTAATCAGCGCCTACAGGGGACGTAGGGCTGGGGCACGCTTCAAGCGTTAAGAGCTGTCCACTTTGAGCACGTGCCTTCACGCTGGAGGCCCTTGGCTGCTCCCTCAGGCCATCAACACACTGGGGTGGGACGCCTGCCCTGAGAGCCTCGGGGCCCTGGGGGTCGCCCCGAGCTTACTGTCTGGAAGGGACACACATGACCGAGGGGTAACGGCGTTCTGACGCAGGGTCACACCCGTATGCCCAGAGGATGCCAAGAACGCTGAGGGCTTTGCGGGGCCTGATGTGAACACCCAGTCGGGGTGGATGAGTTGATGCCCTCTCCCCGGAGCGAAAAGCGGCAAGGCTGACGGTCAGGAGGAGGGGCACAGGCAGAGCAGGGAGGCCAGCGGGGGCAGCCTGGGCTGGAGCAGGCAGGGCGTCGGGGGTGCTGGGCCCAGGGGTGTGACTGGAGCTGGGGTGGGTGGGGCGCACCTGGGGCACCTGAGCCGGCAGCGCCGCTGCCTGAACTCACAAACCATGAGGGCAGGATTCGTGGGCAGCAGGGCCTGCGGTCGGGAGAGAGTATAAAGGTGAGTAAAACCCGGACCGTGAATCCCCCCCACCCCGCTCAGCAGGGCGGGAAGAAGGTGCCCACCCACTGCATAACCTTCAGTGACAGTTAGACCTTCATTTCTTGATTTATAAACTTTGACTATACTTTTAACTTCCTGTGGTGAAAAATGGAGAAATAAATACATTTGTCCATCCTGCGTTCTTACGGTTCCCCGCCCCCTCAGTCCTCTGCTAACTATTTATACCCCGTACGTGTCCATCCATGACCGGGCCGCACGACTGTTTTGCCCTTTCTGTGTGGACGTGGGGAGCATCAGCGCCGGCTGAAGGTACCTCTGAGCTCTGGAACTTACGATCTCAGGGAGTCTCCTTCTCGGATGCATGTTTGGAAATTTGAGATCGTTGCCCGCTGCCTCTGTATCTGAGCGACACGTAGGCTGGGTGCAAACCCCCCGACCCCAAATCCAGGAGAAGAGGAGACCCTGAGGACGTTCTGACCTGTGAGCATGACTGCTCTGCCTAGGTCACCTTTTCGCCCCAGTCAGCACTCGCCCCCACGGAAAAGCTGCAGGAAGCACATGGGGACTCCACAGCCCTCCTGACATCCGCCAGGGGCGGCTATGTTGCCGCACTTGTTTATTTTTTTCTCTACTGGCAGCAGGTTGAATAAGGGTGACGAGGCCACTTCACGTAGTGACAGGGACTTGCAGCTGAGCTGAGGACCTCGAGACGGACGTCGTCCTGCATCGTCTGGTGGAACCACACGAGCCCTTCCCTGAAGTCGGACACACACGGACGGGACAGGAGAGACTGAGGGTGAGGCCTTGACCGGCGTTGCTGGCTTTGAAGGTGGCGCAAGGCGGCCCCAGGCCAAGGGGTGTCGGAAACTTCTAGAAGCCAAGAGCAGAACTCGCCTGACCACCAACGAGGACACGGGGGCCTCGGTCCTACAAACGCCGGGGACTGAACTCTGCCAACACCTGCACAGCCTGGAGGTGATTCCACCCCATCCCCAGACCTTCTGGAAAGGGACGCGGCCAGGCCGACACCCTCGATAGACCCAGTGAGAGCCAAGTCCGCCACCCAGCCTGCAAATCTGTGAGGTGGGAAACGGGCGTTCCTTGAAACCACTGAGTTTGCCGTGCTTTGTCCCGACACCTCTTACCAATGTGATTTGCTCTTATTTCTGCAAGAACTAAATCCGACCGAGGAGAGTTACACCCCGTTCCCATGGCCTCGCCCTCCACTGCTTCAGCCCGCACCTCCCGGCGGGACCGACATTCCTTACAGAATCGGACGCAGCAGTCAGATCCCGGGGACGCCACGTGGACCCGGCTCTGGTATCTTCACACATAAGTGTTCCCACGGCACAGCCGCGCTGGCCGCGTTCCGGGGACCGTCCCCCTCCCTCCCGCAGCCGCGGGGCTGAGCAGGCAGCTGTCCCCTCGGCATGCCCCCTCCTCCACTCTCGGGCTCCTCTGTATCAAGGAGAAGCCGGGAACTGCCCTCCCCGGGGGCAGGGCTGCCAGACCCGCGCGTCCCCTCCAGCTCCGGACCCACGGCAGGTGGAGGCCCTGCTTGCTCCCGCCTGGAGAGCCCAGGTTTGGGCAGTGTCTGGGGGCGGCCCTGCTCTATCACGTCAGGCTCCGGGCCACCGCGCCCTTCTCTCCCATACTAGACCCTGTCTTCCAGCTGCCTGGATGCCCCTGCCTTCACGACCGGCTGGGACATGTCATGCCCGACTGTGTTTCTGCTCCATTTATGATTTTTCCTCCCCACCCCTGTCCATCCATTCCAGAGGGGGAGCAGTGTGTCTGGTGGGCTCCCCCAGCCCCGTCTGCTTCCATGTCACCACCGTCTCCCCAGGCACGCTGACCTCTACGCCGTCTGCTTCCTCTGGGTGTCCCCTGCCCTGTCCTCTTGCCTCTTGTCCCACCCCGCGGGTGTAACGTCGACGCATGGATGTGACATCGCAAGGCTCACCTGTCCCAGCTGGCCTTTCAGCTCCGGGAGCCTCATCCCCTGCCTTACTCAGCCGCAGGTCGGTGGTCGCCCCAGTCTCTCCGCTGCCCCATCCAGTCCCACATAAGCAGAGACTGTCTGTTCTGACTCTGAAGAGATCTCTGGGTCCACATCTCGGCTGGGGGCCGACCCAGACTCACGCCCTGGATGCCCCACTATGCTCCTTGGTCTTCCCCAAAGCCACGTGCTCTTGCACCCTCTCCGCCACCCTGGAATGCAGGCTCTGCTGGCCCCCGGGTCCCAGCCTCCTCCCAGGCTCCCAGGGACACGTCACAGAGCAAGCCCACCGTTCGCCCCCTGCCCCTCCACCAGCCCTTCTCCCAGCCCTTCGCAGCAGGCTCTGAAATAGCCCCTCTTGGCTGCTTTTTTCCTTGTTTACGGCCTCCCTCGCTCCTTGAAGCGAGGGACCACTCCAAGTCCCAGGGCCCGGCTCTCAGCAGGTGTTCTGTTATTTGTTGAATGAATACGCGTCCTTGAGGCTGTATTCTGCAGTCTCCTCGCTTGCATTTCTGAAGTGGTTTCTTTTCCTCCTTCATTTCCACCCCGAGCTCTGCTGGCTCACTTTCCATCCTATTATCCTATTCTGCTATCTTAGCATCTTTTGTCTTCTCCTATTTCTTCTCAGTTGCACCCTCCTCCCTGATCTATATTCTTTGTCCCATTGTTTTATTATGGGATAGTTTGAACACTCGGAGCAAATGACACAGGATAATTTGTACCCACCACCCAGACCTAACAAACATTAGCATTCCGCCGCGTTTGCGTCACGTAGTGTTTCGAGAAGTGTTACATGAAAATCGAGGGGAGGCCTGTGCACCAACCACCCACCCAATTTCCCTCTCTCCCCCTCGACAGCCTTACCGATCATGCCTTGATATCTTTACTACAATATAGCGTGTTGTTTTTAATAAAGATATGTGTGTTTTAAGACTTCACACAAATCGGACCTGGTGTATAATTGCGTCTCTTGTCTTTTCTCACACTACATCACGTGTCCAGGTTGGCCCATGTCTGTGAGGCCTCCATCCTAAGAATGCCATGTGGTCCATCCCCACCTGACACATTCCACTGTTCTGACGGGCCGTGTCGTAAGAGGGGCCGCCCGACAGGCACATTTCCGGTTCTTGTGCAAAATGCAACAATGTCCCCAGAAGGAGAGATGGACTTGCCAGGGGGAGGGGTCTGCCAGGCTCCAGGGGTGGACGCATTTCTCTTCAAAGGGTGGAGCCAGTGCACCCTCCCTAGCTTTGTCCAACAGCTCATTCGCTCACTGCTATTATTACTGCTAGATCCTTAACCTTTGTTAATGGGACGATTGTAAAACTGCTGCTTTAATTTGCATTTCCCTGGTTCCTGGGGAGAAAGTACCTCTGTTCATGGTCATTGGCCGTTCAGTTACCTCTTCTGTTAATTGTGTGGTCACATCCTTGGCCTATTTTAATTGATTCTTTTTTTGTATTGTCTTATTGATTACTGTGAGCTCTTTATATATGCTGGATAATAATCATTTGTCTGTTAAGTTTATAGAAAATAATTCCTCATGGTCTGTGTCTTGTTTTTTTTTTTTTAACTTTATTAATGGTGGCTTTTGTTGTACAGAAGCTACTAATTACAAGGTAGTCAAATTTGTCAAACTTCAATTTTATGATTTGTGTTTGCATGTCTTGCTTAAGAAATTTTTCTGTCCCTGACGTCATAAAGCCATTTTCCTATAGTTTTTTCTCAAGGTTCTAAAGTTTGGCATTTCAAATGTAGGACCTTAACCCATATGAAATTTATTCTCTGTACAGAAATAGATCATGATCTGAATTATTTTACTTTTCTACTGGTGGCAAGTGACTGCCTGCTGATCTGTAGCTACCTCTGGTGCGTCCCGTTTTCATGTGTGCACAGGTTTGGTTTGGGGCTTTGCTCTGTTCCACAGACCTGTCTGTTCATGCAGTCTATGGTAGCCGTGGCCAGAGCCTTGACATTTGGTGGAACAAGTCCCTTGCTGCTCCTTCTTCAAACTTGGCTTGACTATACCTGGTCCTTCAGTGTTCCACGTGAAGCAGAAATTCACTTGAACAGGTACCATGAAGAACGCCGCTAGGATGAAATTGCATTTAATTTATAGATTATTTTACAAGAGAACCGAACACTTAAAACTGAGTTTTCCTACCCAGGCTACGTTTCTCCCACAGTTAAACCTTCCCCGCTATCCTCCAGTAAAACTGTACTGTTTTCTCACTGGAGGTGTTGCACATCTTTCTTTACTGCTAATCAATAGGTCTGTTGCTACTGTGGGTGGCACGTTTCTTCTTTGCACTCTTCAATTAGTAATGGCTGTTAGGTAACCATGCCGTGGATTTTTTTTATCTCCTTATATCAAACCTTGTTAGTTCTAACTGTAAAGTTTCTTAGGAAATTTCTTTATGTAGGAAGTTACGTTGTCTACATAAATGGTGACTCGTGTCTCCTTTCCAGTCCTCCTCCCCACTTTTCTTCCTGTCTGGTAACACGGGCCAGAGTAATAGCTGTGAGAGACCTCAGCTCCCCTGGTCCCAACCTCAGTGGGTTGCACCTGAAGTTTTCATGGAAGCCTGGGGTCTGCTGTGTTTGTAGCAGTTGCCCTTCACCTGTTAAGGGCGCCCTTGTATCTCTAATTATCCAAGAGTCTCCACCATGGAGGGGTGGGGTTAGATGCAGTCCGCACCCTCTGAAATGGCCCTAAGCTTCTCTCTTGTGATCTGCTGAGGAAGCGAACTACGCAAGACTTCCTGGCACTATTTTATGCTTACGTTCCCAGAAAAAAACCTACTTGGTAATAGTGACCAGTCAGGATGACCATGCGCCCATTCTCTGGTACCCACTGGCGGGCCCCTCCCCAAACCCTGTGGCTCTCGTTATCCCCACCCTGCTCCCACCCAGGAAGCTCACTGGACAAACTCTAAGAGGAGACGGGAGCCCTTATCCAAGGACTTATTGCCAAAGACGTTCCCATATTGAAATAAAAAATAGTAACCGGTCCAGTGAGGAGGTAGACTTATTTCTGTCCAAAGCAAAGGGTTGGTGGAAGTATGTCTGTTCCACCAAATAAGCAGCCCTGTTACTGCTGGGCTCAGAGCCCAGGGATCCCAGGCCCTTCTGGGGTCTCCGACTGCCCTCCTTCCCAGCCCCAGGGCCCCAGGGCTTGCCTCCTCTGCACTGCCATCCTCCACTCGTCTCTGGGAGGATGTGTCCACAGCACCCGCAGCGCACACTGTCTCCCCCACCCCACCCTGTGGCCCCCCTAATGGGCTGAGTTTTCCCAGACAACGGTACACAATGGGCGTAGCATAGCCATGGGGTGGGATGGTGGCCAGGCTTCTGGAACCTCCACATCATATCTCTTTCTTCTGCTCCCCCCAAAAGGAAGAGGTACTGTCCAGGGTAGAGGATGTGAGCTGAACTCATCAATTTGGGGTGCTTGGGTGTGCAGGTGAGGAGATCGTCAGATGTGTCCATGGGTCCACAGCTCGTAGAAAAGATCTGACTCATAAAAGAGATGTCTGACTCGCTTACGTACGGATCACGGGCCAAGGGTGAGTCGATGAAGGGAGAAATGAAGGAAGGAGCCAGGAAATAAACCAGTCCTTCTTAAATCCGACAGTACTGTGATCAATTGTTTATTCCCTGAGTCTCCAGCCATCTCTCCCTGACATTATGGGCTCACCATCGAGGTGCTCAGACCATGTTCCGGGAGATGGTCCAAGTGTCCCTGGGTTTCTCCCTCAGCCATTCTCATTACTCTGCTCCAATGGTCCCTGGCAGGGCACTGCTGTGGGAGAGAAAAGCTATCTCTTTATGTCACTTTGTTGCAGAATATGTGACTCACAAAACATTAACTGACTGATGAGTAGAACACGTCATCCTTGGTGGAATCAGAGATGTGCTTTCCTTTGGAAAGTTCCAGAAACAAGTGGCTTTGGCTTTGGTCCTCATGGGGACAACCTGGTCTCTTTATCTCATTCAAGGGCATAGAGTTGGCATGTCTGAGAGAGGTCTGATGTGACTTTCCAGGTTAAATGGTGGGAAGAATATTCTGGAAGCATAGCTTTGTCCTCTCCACTCTCAAATCTATCTACCCACCTCCCCTGAAATGGATCCTGCCTCCCAGGTGGCCCTGGGATGGTAGGAAGAGATTGAAAGATGGAAGCAGCTTAGGAGACCACTTGGTTGGCACCGTACCTATTTCTACACCACCGGCCACAGCAGAGTCCACCCCCTGCCGAACTGCTGTGTGTAGGTAACACAACAATCGCTTCTGAGACTCAGGGAACCAAGAAAGAAAATACCCCAAACAAGGCAGGTGGAGGAGGGCAACCGCAAGAGACAAAAATCAGTCTCTTGTGTCCCAAAAGAACACATGTTGCTGATAGAGAGGAGACAAGAAAAGTAGAGTAAAACGATGACAGTAACAGACACTTAAGTAGCTTCAAGGGCAGTGCACACTTGTTACTGGAGTTAACAAGAAGAATTTCAGTAGACACATTGAAGGATAGCATGGTCGTCTTTTAGACCCAAGTCAGTGGGCTGGAAGATGAAGTATAAAAAGTATGAGCCAAGAGCAAACATATAAGGAGAAAGAAATTATGATACAACAGATAAAGGACTTTGAGGATAGATGTAGGAACCCAAACATGAGAAAAATTAGAGGTATTTTATAGAATGACCCTCACTTGAAATTTGTCTGATGTTCTTCTCATGATTAGACTGGAGCTGTGGGTTTGGGGGAGGAAGACCATGGAGATGAAGAACGATCCTCATCACATCGTGTGAAGGGTACATGTTGCCAGCAGGACTTATCACTGTCAACGTTGACCTTCATCACCCAGCTGAGGTAGTGCTTGTCAGGGTTCTCCCCTATTTCACTTTAAAATGTACTTTTTTTCACACTTTGAATACTTTATTCTTTGGAAGGAAGTCACTATGAGCAGCCCATGTTAAGGAGGGAGAAGAACAAATTATTTACATTGTTATTTAGAATTTTTTTACACAGGACGTTTGTTTCTTCTTCTCCATTTATGTATTTATTCAATCAGTTACTTATATCAGTATGGACTCATAGATATTTATTTTATGCTTTGGGTTATAATCTTATACTGCTTTATTTTGGTGCTTAAATTTTTCCGGCTTTGCGATCAGAAGCTCTTTCAGTGGGCTCCTGTGTAACTTGGACATAAACTCATCATCGTGGGGTTTTTAAACACGCATTTACTTCCTGGCACTACAGGATACTCTGGGCTCCTCTTGTGTAAGCCCTGCCCCAACCCTATAATCAGCCTTTCTCCAAGGATCTCTGGTTCCTTCTGCTGGTATTAGAATGGTATTCGAAGCCAAGATCTAGGCATTAGGTGTGTTTATTGCGACTGGGACGCCACTGGAAATTCTTGAGTTAAAAAGTACAAGAAGTAAAATGAAAAATCACTAGAGGGGCTTAACAGTATATTTGGGCTGGCAGAAGAAAGAATCAGTGAACTTACTGGTAAATCAATAGAGATCATGCAATTTGAAGATCAGAGGGAAAAAATGAAGAGAAATGAACAGAGCCTCAGTGGAATGTGGAACACCATTAAGAACACCAATATATGTATAATGGGAGTGCCAGAAAAGGACAGAAAAAGTATTTGAAGAAGCAATGGCCAAAAACGTCCCAAATCTGATGAAAAACATGAAATTCATATCCAAGAAACTCCATATTACAAGTATAAACACAAAGAGATACACACCCAAATCCATCATAACCAAAACATTGAAGACAAAGGAAATAAAATCATGAAAGCAGCAAGAGAAAACTAATTCATCATATATAAAGGAACCCTGATAAAAATAACAGCTCACTTAGAAACTATGGAGGCCAGATTAATCAAAGTGCTGAAAGAAAAATCTGCCAACCAAAAGTCTCATATCCAGCAAACCTATCTTTAAAATATGAAGGTGAGGGGCTTCCCTGGTGGCGCAGTGGTTGAGAGTCCATCTGCCAATGCAGGGGACATGGGTTCATGCCCCGGTATGGGAAGATCCCACATGCCACGGAGCGGCTGGGCCCGTGAGCCATGGCTGCTGAGCCTGCGCGTCCGGAGCCTGTGCTCCGCAACGGGAGAGGCCACAACAGTGAGAGACCCGCGTACCGCAACAACAACAACAACAAAAATATGAAGGAGAGATAAAGGTATTCCCAAATAAAAACTGAGGTAGTTAGCTGTTAACAAATATGTTTTCTAAGAAATATCAAAAGAAGTTCTTCAGACTGAAATCAAGTAACACAAGACTGTCATTCAAATCCACACAAACAAAAGCATCAGTATAGGTAATTACTTTGATAATAACAAAAGACTGTATACTTGCATATTTTTCCTTTTTTCTTGACTTACTTAAAAAGAAATTTCATAACACAATATGTCTGTAGTTGTATTTTGGGGTCTAATCATAGACATGTAATATATTTGATAATAACAGCACAAAAGTGGTGGGAAAAAGCTGTATTGGGGAAAAGCTGCATTACAGAATATTAATTCAAATCCAAACAAAGAAATGAAGCAAATTTAAAAAGATAAATAAAAAGGTTAACATAACAAAATCTATAAATATATACTTGTTCTCCATTCTCTTAGCCTCTTTAAAAGACATAATATAAAAATCACATGATCATTTCAATAGAAGCTGAAAAAGCTTTTGACAAAATTCAACATACACTTATGAAAAAAATTCTCAACAAAGTGGGTATAGAGAGAACATAGAGAAAACAACATAATAAAGGCCATATACGACAAGCCCACAGCTAACATCATACTCAACAGTGAAAAGCTGAAAGCATTTCCTCTAAGATCAGGAAGAAGATGAGGATGCCCACTCTCACCACTTTTATTCAACATAGTATTGGAAGTCCTAGCCACAGCAATAAGAGAAGAAATAGAAATAAAATGAATCCAAACTGGAAAGGAAGAAGTAATCCTGTCACTATTTGCAGATGATATGATACTATACAAAGAAAATCCTCAATATGCCACCAAAAAATTACTATGGCTCAACAATGAATTTGGTAAAGTTGCAGGATACAAAATTAACAATTTATTGACCGGAGATGAATCAATACCTTTTTACAGAGTGATACAATTAACATCGCCACGCAAAGTTGTTAGAGCTTAAAAGTGATTGGAACTTCCCTGGTGGTCCAGTGGTTAAAGACTTCGTCTTCCAATGCAGGGGTTTCAGGTTCAATCCCTGGTTGGGGAGCTAAGATCCCATGTGCCTTGTGGCCAAAAAACCAAAACATAAACCAGAAGCAATATTGTAGCAAATTCAATAAAGGCTTTAAAAATGGTCCACGTTAAAAAACAAAAATCTTAGAAAAAAATTGATCAAGGGTTCATTATACAATTTATGATTGTCTTTGTCATTCACATTTTGCTCCATTAGGTTTTTATTCCAACCTTGTGTATATTGTAAGTGCAAGTTTATTACCATAAAATTTTCAAAAATGACGTATTGTAAAACTTTGAGTAAAGAATTTTGGGGGCAATTTTATGCAGATACTTTCTCTGATTGTCCGAGTGACATATATACTAGTGTCTTGGAAGATGATAGTTCTTCAGAATATAATTCTGATTCAGATGATGTGACTATTAGACCAACAAAAAGACAGAAAACCTTAATGATTGACTCCGATACGGAAAGTGAAAATGAAACTCATGGTGCTGGGGAATGCTCCTTTGCTTCTACAGAAGAGTGGATGGAAGACAACATTTCACGAAAATTAGAAGACTTTACAGATGTGTCAGGTACAACTGTAGAATGTAATCACCCACAAAGAGTGAAATAACAGAATTCATTTTTGGTAACATCTTTTTCGAGTTGGTCACTTCTCAAACAAACTTGTATCACCAACAGAATGAAAAGTCATATAAAAAGTGTGATAAGGCTTTAAAATGGACTGATGTAACCAATAGTGACATGAAGAAGTTTCTCGGATTAATAATTTTTAAAATAAATTTATGTCTTTATTTATGGCTGCTTTGTGTCTTCGTTGCTGCGCATGGGCTTTCTCTAGTTGTGTCGAGCAGGGTCTACTCTTCATTGCGGCGTGTGAGCTTCTCATTGCGGTGGCTTCCCTTGTTGCGGAGCATGGGCTCTAGGCGTACAGGCTTCAGTAGTTGTGGCATGCGGGCTCAGTAGTGCAGCTCGCAGGCTTAGTTGCTCCGCGGCATGTGGGATCTTCCCGTACCAGAGCTCGAACCCGTGTCCCCTGCATTGGCAGGCGGATTCTTAACCACTGTGCCACCAGGGAAGTCCCTGGATTAATGATTTTGATGGGACAAATAAGAAAGTCACACTGGAAAGAATATTGGTCAACTGATCCCTTACCTGAAATACCTATCTTTCCAAAGATTATGATGAGAGAAAGGTTCAAACAAATAATGACATTTCTTCACTTTAACGATAACTCAGATACTCCACTTCCTGCAGACAGATTTTCAAAAGTTAAGCCTCTTTTGGATTACTTTCTACCAAAATTTCAATCGATCTACATACCCAAACAAGAGCCATCACTTGAGGAAGCAATGATAAAGCGGAGAGGACGATTCCGATTCAAAAACTATAATCCCAGAAAACTTACAAAATATGGCATTTTGGTCAGGATGGTTAGCGAAAGTGAAACTGGATGTATATGCAACGTTGAGATTTAGATGGGTGAAGGAAAGAAACTGCAAGAAACAATATTATCAGTCCTACAACCTTGTCTTGGTTCATGGCACCGTATTTACCAAGACAATTATTACAACAGTGTGTTCACATCCGAAATATTATTGAAAAATAAAACCAGAGTTTGTGGGACTATAAGAGAAAATCATGGTCTACCAAACCAATTAAAAGAGAAATCTAAAAATCTACAGGGGGGAGAAATGACATTCTTATGGAAGGGAGAAGTGATTCTTCTTATATGGAAAGACAAGAGGCTCTGGTAACAACTATTCATGATGTCTCCATAGCATCTACAGGAAAAGAAGATAACTAAGGCCCCTTGTATATTGGAGTATAATAAATACATGAAAGGAGTTGATTGATCCAATCAATATCTGGTAAACTTCAATATCCTCTGGAAAACTCGAAAATGGTATAAGAAAGTGGGTTTCTATTTGAGTAATTGCAGTTATTCAATGCGTTTAAAACTTATTGTAGCCCTTAATGCACAGAATAAAATGACTCAGACAAGCAATTTTTGTTAGCAGTATCTAGAGAATGGGTAACTGACCGTCCTGGTGAATGTACTTGTAGTCCCACACCTGGTCCTTCTTGTGGTGTTTCTAAAAGAGCCCCCTGCAAAGATCCACCTTGTCAACTATCAAGTAAAATAAAAGAACATATTCTAGAGAAAATAATACCCACAGGACTAAAAAAAATGCTGCCAGAAAGTGTAGAGTCTGCTTTTCCAGGGGAAAACACAGTGAAACATGGTATATTTGTAATAGATGTTCTCTTCCCCCGCACAGAGGTGCCTGCTATACTGCTTATCACACTCTAATGAAATATTAGAATGCTTTAGTAAGACATGTACAAAGTTTCAAATAACTACATTAAATGCAAAAAAAAGTTGTTGATATTTACTCAAATGCAGGTATTTCAATATTCACTTACATAACAAATTGCTGGCCACAGGCACTAGTTTCTGCAAAAATACCCCAGTCAATAATGTGTTAATATACAGAAATCTGTTGCATTTCTATACACCGACTATGAACTATCAGAAAGAGAAATTAAGAAAACAATCCCATTTACAATCACATTCAAAAGAATAAAATACCTAGGAATAAATCTAATAAAGGAGGTAAAAGACTTGTCCTCTGAAAACTATAAGATACTGATGAAAGAAATTGAAGACAACACGAACAAATGGAAAGATATACAGTGTTCATAGATTGGAAGAATCAATATTATTAAAATAACAGTACCATCCAAGGTAATCTACAGACTCAATGCAATCCCTATCAAAATGCCAATGGTATTTTTCACAGAACCAGAACAAATAATTCTAAACTTTGTATGGAAACACAAAGACCCTGATTAGCCAAAACAGTCTTGAGAAAAAAGAACAGAGCTGGAGATACCATGCTCCCTGATTTCAAACTATACTACAAAGTGACGGTCATCAATACAGTGTTGTATTGGCATAAAAACAGACACATAGATCAATGGAACAGAACAGAGAGCCCAGAAATGAGCCCACACTTATATGGGCAATTAATCTACAACAAAGGAGACAAGAATTTGCAATAGGTAAAAGACTGCATCTTCAATAAATGGTGTTGGAAAAACCAGACAGCAACTTTCAAAAGAATCAAACTGGACTACTTTCTCACACCATATACAAAAATAAACTCAAAATGGTTTGAAGACTTAAATGTAAGTCCAGAAACCATAAAACTTCTAGAAGAAAACATCAGCAGTATGCTCTTTGACATCAGTCTTAGTAATTTTTTTAAATATGTCTCCTCAGGTAAAGGAAACAAAAGCAAAAATAAACAAATGGGAGGACTTCCCCGGTGGCCCAGTGGTTAATGCTCCATGCTTCCACTGCAGGGGGCATGGGTTCTACCCCTGTTTGGGGAAGTTCCACATGACCTGCAGTGCGGCAAAAAATTAAAATTAAAAAAAATAAGCAAATGGGACTACATCATACTAAGAAATTTTTGCACAGTGAAAGAAACTATTAAAAAGCCAAACAGGCCAGACTTCCCTGGTGGTTAAGAATCTGCCTTCCAATACAGGGGACACCAGTTCAATCCCTGGACAGGGAACTAAGACCCCACATGCCGTGGGGGAACTAAGCCTGCACACCACAACTACTGAGCCCACGTGCTCTGGAGCCCACGCACCACAACTAGAGAGAAGCCCATGCACTGCAACGAAGAGCCTGCGTGCCGCATCTAAGACCTGACACAGCCAAATAAATAAATAAATATATATTTTTTAAAAGTGTATCACTTTCGTTAAAAAAAAAAAAAAGGGGCCACCTACTGAATGGGAGAAGATATTTGCAAATAATATATTCAATAAGGGGTTAATATCCAAAATATACAAAGAACCCATACAACTCAATACCGAAAAACAAACAACCCAATTTAAAAATGGGCAGAGAAGGCTTCCCTGGTGGCACAGTGGTTGAGAATCCGCCTGCCGATGCAGGGGACATGGGTTCGTGCCCCGGTCTGGGAAGATCCCACATGCCGCAGAGTGGCTGGGCCCGTGAGCCATGGCTGCTGAGCCTGCGCGTCCGGAGCCTGTGCTCCTCAACGAGAGAGGCCACAGCAGTGAGAGGCTCGCGTACGACAAAAAAAAAAATGGGCAGAGGACCTGAAGAGACATTTTTCCAAAGAAGACAAACAGATGGTCAACAGGCACATGAAAAGATGATCAACATCACTAATCATCAGGGAAATGCAAATCAAACCACAATGAAATATCACCTCACAACTATCAGAAAGGCTATTATCAAAAAGACAACAAATAACAAGGTTGGTGGAGATGGAAATTGGTGCAGTCATTGTGGGAAACAGTATGGAAATTCCTCAAAAAATTAAAAATTCCACTCCTGTGCATTTATCTAAAGAAAACAAAAACAATAATTGAAAAGATATATGCCTCCCTATGTTCATTGCAACATTATTTTCAACAGCCAAGATATGGAAGCAACCTAAGTGACAATCGACAGATGAATGGATAAAGAAGACGTAGTGTATATATACAATGAAATATTATCCAACCAAAAAAAATTGTGAAATCTTGCCATTTGCGACAACATGGGTAGACCTAGAGAGTATTATGCTAAGTGAAATAAGTTAGAAAAAGAAAGATAAATACTGTATGATTTCACTTATATGTGGAAAAACATAACAAAACAGAAATAGAGTTATAGACACAAAGAACAAATAGGTAGATGCCAGAGGGGAGGGGATTGAATGGGGAAAGAAATAGGTGATGGAAATTAAGAGGGACAAACTACTAGTTGCAAAATAAATGAGGCACAGGTATGAAAGGTACAGTGTGGGGAAAATAGTCAATAATTATGTGGTATCTTTGTATGGTGACAGATCATAACTAGACTTTATCATAGTAATCTTTCTGAAATGTACAGAAATACCAAATCATTATGTTGTATAACAGGAACTAACATAGTGTTGTAGGTCAATTATGCTTCAAAAATGAACAAACTCATAGAAAAAGAGATCAGATTTATGGTTAGCGGAGGTAGAGGTGAATATCAAAAGGTACAAACTTCCAGTTATAAGGTAAATAAGCACTAGGGATGTGAGGTACAGCGTGATAAGGATAACCAACACTGCTGCGTGTTATAATGACAGTCGTTAAAGAGTAAACCTTAAGAGTTTTCATCACAAGAAAAAATTTTCCATTTCTTTAATTTTGTGTCTATGTGAGATGATGCTAAATTTATTGTGCTAATCATTTCATGACTAAAGCAAATGAAATCATTATGTTGTACACCTTAAACTTATATTGTGCTGCGTGTCAAATATATCTCAGCAAAACTGGAAGAAAAAAGACATGACTATATAAGTAATAATTTTAGCAATGTATTGTTGGGTTTACAATATATGTGGCTGTAAGATATATAATAATAGTACAAAAAAGGGGAGGGATCAGTAAAAAAAAAAAAAAGAGGGGGAGGGCATGAAGCAATGTAAGAGTAAAGTTGCTGTATTTTCCTGGAACTAAGAATAAATCTGAACTAGATTCTGATAAATTAAGGTAAATAACTCAAATATGTAATTTTTAAATTTTAAAGGAATTAATGATTCCTCATGTTGCATGAAAACAACCACTTTATACAAAATACAGCAGTAAAGAAACGAGGAACAAAAATAACATGAGACAGGGCTTCCCTGGTGGCACAGTTGTTGAGAGTCTGCCTGCCAATGCAGGGGACGTGGGTTCGTGCCCTGGTCCGGGAGGATCCCACATGCCGTGGAGCAGCTGGGCCCGTGAGCCATGGCCGCTGAGCCTGCGTGTCCAGAGCCTGTGCTCCGTAATGGGAGAGGCCACAACGGTGAGAGGCCCGCGTACCACAAAAAAAAAAAAAAAAAAAAGAGACATAGAAAACAAAAAGCAAAATGGCAGATGCAAATCTAATCGTATCAGTAATAACTTTAAATGTGAATAAGTTAAACAATCCAATCAAAAGGCAGAGATCGTCAGATTGTCTAAAAAATAAACCAAGATTCAACTATATGTTGTCTACAAGAGACGCATTTATATTCAAAGATGCAAATAGGTTGAAAGAAAGAATGGAAAAGGTAACGTGTAAATAATCAAAAAAGTGCTGGCGTGGCTGTACTATAATCAAACAAAATAGACTTTAAAACAAACAAACAGACAAAAAAACATTACCAGAGATAAAGAGGACCATTTCACAGTGATAAAAGGGTCATTCCATCGGGAACATATAAGTACTTTAAACACATATGCAACTAGGAACAGACTCCAAAAATATGTGAAGTAAAACTGAGCAGAACTGAAGGGAGAAATGGAGAAATAGACAATTCAACAGCAAAAGTTGGAGACATCAATACCCCACTTTCAAAATTGGGTAGAACGAATAGGCAGAATATCAATAAAGAAAAGAAGACTTAACAACACTATAAACTCAACAGACCTAGAAGACATCTGTACAACACTCTACCCAGAAACAGTAGAACACACATTCTTCTCATTACACATGAAACATTCTTCAGAATAGACCATGTGCTAGCCTATATAACAAACCTAAGTAAAGTTAAAAGGGTTTAAATGATACAAAGTATTTTCCCCAACCACACTGAAATTAGAAATCAATAAGGAAATTCGGAAATTCACAAATACATGGAAATTAGTCAATACATTCTTAAATAACCAATCAATCGAAGAAGAAATCTCAAGGGAAATTAGAAAATACGTTTAGATGAATAAAAATGAAAACATAATATACCAAAACTTATGAGATGCAACTAAAGTAAGTAAAGATGCTCAGATGGAAATTTATAGCTGTAATCACCTATAAGAAAAAATATGATCTCAAATTAATAACTTACCCTTCCACCTTAAGAAATTAGAAAAAAAAAAAGTAAACCAAGTCCAAAGCAAGCAGAAGGAAGGAAATAATAAAGATTATAAATAGATGAAATAGAGAATACAAAATATTAGAAAAAGGGAATAAAGCCAAAAGTTCTGTTCTTTTGAAAACAAGTTTAGTTCTTTGATAAGATAAGCAAAAGTGACAAATCTTTATATATACTGACCAAGAAAAAAAGAGAGAAGATTCAAACTAATAAAATGAGGAATTAAAAGGGGGCATCATTACTGATCTGTAATGATAAAAGAGTATGGGAATACTATCAACAACCATATGTTAACAAATTAGATAACTTAGATGAAATGGACAAAATTCTAGAAAGATAAACTTCCAAAACTAACTTAAGATGAAGCAGAAATCTTAACAGACTTATAACAACAGATTGAATTAGAAATCAAAAATTTCCCACAAAGAAAAGCCCAAGTCCAGTAGGTTTACTGGTGAATTCTACCAAAAGTTCAAAGACTATGAATCCTTTATAAACTCTTCCAAAAAATGGAAGAGGAGAAAACACTTCCCAACTCATTATATGAGGCCAGTTTTAACCTGATACAAAAACTTGACAAAGACATCACAAGAAAATTATAGATCAATATCCCTAGGGAATTCCCTTGTTAATATAGATGGTAAAATTCTCAACAAAATAACAGCACACCGAATCCAGCAACATATAAAAAGGATTTTACACCATTACCAAATGGGATTTATCCCAGGAATGCAAGGTTCACTTACCATACAAAAATCAATTAATGTAATGCACCATATTAAGAGAATAAAGAGCAAAATTCACATGATCATCTCAATAGACACAGAAAAAGTATTTAGCAAAATCAATACTCTTCTGTGATTAAAAAAAAATTTCAACATTCTAAGAATAAAAGAGAATTTCCCTAACCTGATAAAAAGCAAGTTCAAGAAACTCACAGCTAACTTCATACTTAATGGTGAAAGATTGAAAGCCTTTCCTCCTAAGATCAGAAATAAGACAAGGATGTCCGCTCTTGCTCTTTTTATTCAACATTGTACCAGAGGTTCTAGCCAAGGCAACTAGGCAAGAAAATGAAATAAAAGGCATTCAGATTAGAAAGGAAGTAAACTCTCTTTATTTGCAGTACTATGTGTATTTTAAAAAATCCTAAGGAACCCACAAAAAGCTGCTATAGTTAATAAACAAGTTCAGCAAGTTTGCAGGACACAAGATTGATATACAAAGATCAATTGTTAATCTGTACACTAACAGCGAACAATCCAAAAACAAAATTAAGAAAACAATTCCTTTTATAGTAGCATCAAAAAATAAAATGTTTAGGAATTCATTTAACAAAAGAAGTGCAAGACTTGCACACTGAAAACTACATTATTGAAAGAAATTGAAGGCAATCAAAAGAAATAAAAAGACATTCAAAGCTCATGGATTAGAAGGCTTAATATTGTTAAGATGGCAATACTCCCAAAATTGATCTACTGATTCAACATAATATCTATCAAAATCTCAGCTGACATTTTTACAGAAATTGACATAATTGAAATCCTAAAGTTCATATATAAAGGCAAGGGACCCAGAATATCAGAGGTAAAAAGTTTTGAAGATAAGTAGAGTTGGAGGACTCACACTTTATGATTTCAAAACTTACTACAAGCCTATAGGTATAAAGACAGTATGTTATTAGAATGAGGATAGATATATGGATCAATGGAATAAAACTGAGAGTTCAGAAAATAATCTTTACATTTATAGTCAACAAATTTCAATCAAAAAGTTGATTTCCAAGACAATTAAGTAGAGGAAAGTATAATCTTTTGAATAAATGGCGTTGGAACAGCCATATGTCCATTTACAGAAGAATGAACTTGGACCACTAATTCATACCATACATCGAAATTAAAATTCAAAATGAGTCATAGACCAAAATGTAAACGATGAAATTACACAACTCTTAGAAGAAAACGTAAGAGTAAGTTTTCATGACCTTGCATTAGGCAATGATTCCTTAGAGATGACACCAAAAGCACAAGTGGCAAAAGAAAAATAGCTGAATTATACCAAAATGTACCACCTTGAGAATTCCCTGGTGGTCCAGCAGTTAGAACTTTGTGCTTCCACTGCAGGGGGCACGGATTCGATCCCTGGTCAGGGAACTAAGATCCGGCATGCTGCTCAGCATGGCCAAAAAATTAAAAATTAATTAATTAATTAATTTAATTTTTAAAATTGGCTTTTAAAACCTTTATGCTACAAAGGATACCATCCAGAAAGTGAAAGTACAACCCACAGAACGGGAGAAAATATTTGCAAATCATATATCTGATTAGGGACTTGTATTCATAATACATAAAAAACCCTTACAATTCAATAATAAAAAGATAAATAGCCTAATTAAAAACGAGCAAAGGATTTTAACTGACATTTCTCCAAAGATGGAGAATGTCATCTCCATGGCCAATAAGCACAAGAAAAGCTGCTCTATATCATTACTCATTAAGGAAATGCAAATCAAAACCACAATGAGATTCCACCTCACACTCACTAGACAGCTAGAATCAAAAACACAGATAATAACAAGTGTAGGTGAGGATGTGGAGAAACTGGAACTCTCATAATTTGCTGGTGGGAATGTAAAAGTGTGCAGTTGCTTTGCAAAACAAAATCTGGAAGTTTCTGAAAATGCTAAACATAGATTTACCATATGATTCAGTAATTCTATTCTTAAGTGTATATACTCAAGAGAAACGAAAATATATGTTCACAATTTTTACATGCAAATTTTCATAGCAGTATTACTCACAATAGCCAGAAATGGAAATAAGCCAAATATCCACTAATTGATCAATTAAATGTGTTATAATCTGTACAATGGAATATTATTTGGCAATGAAAAAGGAATGAACTACTGATACATGCTACAAGGATGTTTACAAGAATGAAACTTGAAAACATTATTCTAAGTGAAAAAAGTGAGTAAAAAGACCACATATTGTATGATCGCATTTATAATGAAGTGTCCAAAATAGGCCAATCTATAAAGACAGGGAGTAGACTAGTGGTTACCTAGGGTTAGGGGTGAGGTAGGGAGGAATGGGAGTGACTGCTAATGGGAAAGGAGTTTCTTTCATGAAGAATGAAAATGTTCTAAAATTAGAATATGATAATTGTTGTGCAACCTTGTGAATATACTAAAACACATTGATTTATACACCTTCAATGAGTGAGTCATATGGTATCTAAGTTATATCTTAATAAAGTTGTTTCTATTTTTTTATTATTTTACAAATTTATTTCTCTATTTATTTTTATTTTTGGTTGCATTGGGTCTTGGTTGCTGTGCATGGGCTTTCTCTAGTTGTGGCGAGCAGGGGCCACTCTTCATTGTGGTGCTCAGTCTTCTCATTGCAGTGGCTTCTCTTGTGTGGAGGGTAGGCTCTAGGCATGCAGGCTTCAGTAGTTGTGGCACACGAGCTCAGTAGTTGTGGCTTACGGGCTCTAGGCGTGTGAGCTCAGTAGTTGTGGCGCACGGACCTAGTTGCTCCGTGGCACGTGGGATCCTCCCGGACCAGGGATTGAACGCGTGTTCTCTGCACTGGCAGGCGGACCCTCAACCACTGTGACACCAGGGAAGTCCCTGTTTTTTTTTTTAATCACCAGGACTAGAGTGGTCAAAGCAGCTTTATCTATCATACAATTCCCATGTTATTTTGAACATTCTGGCACATGGGAAAAGATGGAAAACTTCCCAATTTAATTCATGTGGCCAGAGAAACTTTAATTATCTAATTAAAAGAGAACAGAAAAATATAACTAAAAACCTGAATCACTTTGCAAACAAATTATAAATAAAATATTAGTAAATAGAATGGAGAAAAATATTTATTTTACATTTTATTCCAGGCATACAAGGATAGTTCAGTACCAGGAACTCTAGCTACATAATTTATCAATCAACCTTATAATCCCACCAGTAGGTGGTGTTTGATAAAACTTATCAGTCTGACAAAAAAACAAAAACAAACAAAAGAAGACATCCTGAGTAAAATAACCTTACAAGAAAACTATTTAACTCAAATAAAGAAATCTAGAAAACCAGCAGCAAACTGTAGGGGAATGGCTCCACCATGGTCTCTGGAGACCCTGCACATCTCCTCATGGGCCACCTAGACAAGGTTTGACCACAGTCTGACCTGAGTCCTGCCATGTGGACCCCCCTGGATCAAGGAGATGTCCCTCTGGGGGCACACAGGCTTCTGTGTAAGTCTACATAAATGTTTGACCATAGTTTAGGGGCTCCTCAATGGCAGAGCAAGCCATCACTCATGCCAGCTGTCACCTGGCCCCTCTGGTTTGGTGTCATTCTGTGGGATTAGGGACATAGGGAGCTGACACCATGCTGATATAACTTTTGCTGCCTGTGTAAAGAACTCTGATCTACCTGGGCACACTGGCTCCCTACTGGCAGGTCTACAGGAGTGTGGCCAGCTGACCTCACAGCTGCCAGGCTGCCATTGAGGGACAGCATGACTGTTTCACACAGATGAGATCTAAATTGTGAAACACCAAACTATTTCAATTAAAATCAGAACTTCCTCAGGGAGGCCCACTATTATTATTTGATATTGCATTAGAGGTTCCAGCATATGTGATTAGACAAGAAAATGAAACATGTCGTATAAATGTTGAAAGAGATAAAAACTGTGAGTTTTTGCAATCCTAGACATTGTATTAAAAAATCAGAATTAACAGGAAAAATATGATAGAGTCAGAGAATGTCATATAATTATGAGATCAATATATCATCTCTTTTCAAATAATAAGCCATCTAGAAGGGAAGAGGAGAAAAAATAGTCTATTCACAATAGTAAAAAAACCATGACTACTTGGGGATAAAATGGAACAAGGAAGACAGGGGAGTGTGTGTGCTGTGTTCAGACACTTCCTGCTCCTCTCCTGCTCTTGTCAGGATTCCAGGTCCCCTCCCTCTGCTTCCAGGTAGTTTGGTCAATGGCAGGTGCTGACCCAAGATTGAAGGGTGGGGGGAGGGAAGAGCAAGGGTATTTCTCTCCCTCCCTCTCTGTTTCCAGTGGTCTCCTCTGTGGCTGCAGCTCCCACCTGAAAGCCCCTCCCTCCATGGTCCTGGATGAGGCTGGGGAGCCCTTGCTGTGGTCAGAGCTCTACCTCCTCCCATTGTCCCTCCAGTCCCAGCCCTGCCTGGGGCAGAATTGACCTCTTGGTGTTCACTTCACCATGCCCTGGGCGGTTCCTCCCCTCCTGCAGTCCAAGGAACCACTCCCGATGTTACATTCCCTCTGCCTGAGAGACCTGGAGTGGTTTCTGTTTTCCAGAGAAGACCCTGACTCTACAATCAGTGTGAAGAAAACTATCACATCTTGTTTAAGAACACAGAACAGACATACCATTTTCCAGGATAAGAACTCGTAAGATTAAAAAAAAAATCAACCTAAAATTTATGATTAAATTTAATGCAATTTTATTATATTCCCAACAGGGCTTTAGGGGTTTTGGTGTTGCCTTAGTTAGGTAAAATTATTTTGAAGTTTATCTGGTAGGGGCTATAAACTGAAAGTTTGTGTCCCTCCCCCTAAATTCAGATGTGAAGCCCTAAACCCCCAGTGCAATAGTATTAGGAGGTGAGGCCTTTGGGAGGTGACTGGTGTTAGATGAGGTCACGAGGGTGGAGCCCATGATAGGATTAGTGCCCTGGTAAGAGGAGGGGACCAGAGCTCTCATTCCCCACCATGTGAGGACGTGGCTGCCGTCTGCAAGCCAGGAAGGGGGTCCTCACTGGAACTCGATCGTGTGGCACCCTGATCTCAGATGTCTAGTCTCCAGGACTTAGAAATAAATGCCTTCTCATCTTGACAAAGAAAAAAGGAGTTGGAGGAATCAGACTCCCTGACTTCAAACTATACCACAAATCTACAGTAATCAAGACAGTATGGTACTGGCACAAAAACAGAAATATAGATCAATGGTACAAGATAGAATGTCCAGCGACAAACCCACACACATATGGGCACCTAATTTATGACAACGGAGACAAGAACAACAATGGAAAAAAGACAGCCTCTTCAATAAGTGGTGCTGGGAAAACTGCGCAGCTACATGTAAAAGAATGAAATTTGAACACTGCCTAACACCGTACACAAAAATAAGCTCCAAATGGATTAAAGACTTAAATGTAAGACCAGACACTATAAAACTCTTAGAGGAAAACTTAGGAAAAACACACTTTGACATAAACCACAGCAAGATCTTTTTTGACCCACCTCCTAGAGTAACGGAAATAAAAACAAAAATAAACAAATGGAACTTAATTAAACTTAAAAGCTTTTGCACAGCAAAGGAAACCATAAACAAGACAAAAAGACAACGCTCAGAATGGGAGAAAATATTTACAAATGAAACAACAGACAAAAGATTAATCCCCCAAATATACAAACAGCTCATGGAGCTCAAAAAAAACACAAACAATCCAGTTAAAAAATGGGTGGAAGACCTAAATAGACATTTCACCAAGGAAGACATACAGATGGCCAAGAGGTACATGAAAAGATGCTCAACATCACTAATTGTTAGAGAAATGCAAATCAAAACTACAATGGGGTATCCCCTCACTCCAGTCAGAATGGTCATTATCAAAAAATCTAGAAACAGTAAATGCTGGAGAGGGTGTAGTGAAAAGGGAACCCTCTTGCACTGTTGGTGGGAATGTAAACTGGTACAGCCACTATGGAGAACAGTATGGAGGTTCCTTAAAAAACTACAAATAGAACTACCATATGACCCAACAGTCCCACTACTGGGCATATACCCTGAGAAAACCATAATTCAAAAAGAGGCATGGACCCCAATGTTCATTGCAGCTCTATTTACAATAGCCAGGACATGGAACCAACCTAAATGTCCATCGACAGATGAATGGATAAAGAAGATGTGGCACATATATACAGTGGAATATTACTCAGCCATAAAAAGAAACGAAACTGAGTTATTTGTAGTGAGGTGGATGGACCTAGAGTCTGTCATACAGAGCGAAGTAAGTCAGAAAGAGAAAAACAAATACCGTATGCTAACACATATATATGGAATCTAAAAAAAAAAATGGTACTGATGAACCTAGTTGCAGGGCAGGAATAAAGAAGTAGACATAGAGAAGGGACTTGAGGACATGGGGTGGAGGGGAAAGCTGGGGTAGTGAGAGTAGCATTAACATATATACGCTACCGAATGTAAAATAGACAGCTAGTGGGAAGCTGCCGCATAGCAGAGGGAGAGCAGCTCGGTGCTCTGCGATGACCTAGAGGGGTGGGATAGGGAGGGTGGGAGGGAGGCTCAAGAGGGAGGGGATATGGGGACGTGTATGCACATGGCAGACTCACTTTGTTGTGCAACAGAAACTAACACAGTATTGTGAAGCAATTATACTCCAATAAAGATCTATTTTTTTAAAAAAGAAATGTCTGCTCTTTAAGTCCCTTGCCTGTGGCATTTCGTCAAAGTGGCAGGAGCTGACAGAGGCAGAAGGATAAATGCTCAAGCAGACAACAAAAGCATGCAAAATGGAAGAAAGGGCGTTGTCTGGCCTCTGTGCACAGCTGAAGGCATTGGTGCAAGAACAGATGCACGTACCACGGAGCAGGCTAGAAAAGCCGGAAGTGCCTCAGCACGGCCGAGAAGCTACCCTGGGTAAAGAGCTTTGTTTCGGTTACTCTGAAAGGAAGCATCATTTCATAAATGGGGTCAGAACAGCTAGTACCTCCTGGAAGAGTGTAAAAGTACAGCCGCTCCTACCTCTTAACCAAAAGTAAATTCCAAGTGGATAACAGACTCAGATGTAAAGTAAAGTAAAATGAAAAAGTTACTGCAGGAAAATCTGGGAGACTGTGTACAAGGTAGCAGTAAAGTGTCCTTACTAAAGCAAGACTGGAAACCCCAAAGTACTTAAAATAAGTTATGAACATGCTGGACTATAGAACAGTGAAGAGCACATCTATGGACTGACACCGAAAACAAAGTCAACAGACAGAGGATGAGTTCAGAGAAACAAAAGCTATCTAGAAGGAAAATGACAGTCCAGGGCTGTTACCTGTGAGATACACAAACAATCCGATAGAAAAATGGGCCAAGAGTATGAATTCACTAGAGAGTAAATTCGAATGGCAAAGAGCACACGAAAAGTGCTCACAACCGTTAATAGTCAGCGAAATGCAAATCAAGTACCAGTGAGCTCCCGCTTAGAACTAACAGGAATGACCTAACTGGACGCAAAGCAAGAGCGAGGTCCTGCCCCGTGGGAGGGAGACGGACATCTGACAGCATGTGTGGAAAGTCCTCTAGTAACAGCAGCGCAAAGAACCATCTGTGCTCTTTCACCCCAAATCCCAGTCTGTACTGGTTTGCTCGGGCAGCTGTCACAAAGTGCACAGACATTTATTGTCCCCCGGTCCTGGAGGTTGGAAGTCCCCAGTGTGGGCGTCGGCGCGGCTGGTTTCTCCTGAGGCCTCTCTGCTTGGCTTGCAGACGGCCATCTTCTGCCTGGGTCCTCACACGGACATCCCTCTGTGTGCGTCTGTGCCCCAATCCCCTCTCAAGGACACCAGTTGTGTTGGATGAGGGCCCACCTTCCTGTCTCTACTGAAACTTAATCAGCTCTGTCTCCAAACGCAGTCCCATTCCGAGCTGTACTGGGGGTTAGGACTCCAACATGTGAATTTGAGGGGACAGAATTCAGCCCACAGCACGTTACCTGGGCTTGCTTCCACAGGACTGAAGACACTGGCGTACTGAGATAGAAGAGAAAGGGTGTTACTGCTCATGACATTGTTCACAGAGGCAGGAAAAGTAACCCTAAACCTGAAGACCAGAGGAGCCCACAGAGGCTGTCACACAAATGAGTGAGGGAAGGTCTGCGTGGGGCGTGGAACGTCCGGCCTCCTTTAACAAAGAGACGGGGGGCCCTGCCAGGTGCCCTGGAGGACTTTCCTTCCTTTCTTTTTTGCCAGCTTGATTGACATATAATAGACATACAACATTACGCAAGTTTAAAACATACAATGGGGTGATTTGATACACATATACTTCGCGAAATCTTTACCACAGTAAGGTTAGCTAACACATCCTTCTCACATAATTACCATCTTGTTTTGTTGCTGTCAAAGAGAATTAGAGCTTCCCCTTCATAGCTACATGTTTGTGTAAAATACAGCATTATTAACTATAGTCACCGTGCTGTACATGAGATCCCCAGAACTTACCCATCTTAAAACCAGAAGTTTGCATCCTTAGGCCAGCATCTCCCCACCTCCCCCAGCCCCCAGTTCCTGGCAACCACTCTCTACTCTCTGTTTCTGTGAGTTCAATGTTTTTAGATTCCATACAGAAGTGAGATCACACAGTGTTTGTCTTTCTCTGTCTGACTTATGTCACTTAGCCTGATGCCCTCAAGATTTATCCGTGTTGGTGCAAACGGCAAGATGTCCTTCTTTTTATGACTGAATAATATTCCATTGTAGGTACATGCCACACTTTCTTTATCTATCTGTCAGTGGGCACTTAGGTTGTTCCCATGTCTTGGCTATCGTAAATAGTGCTGCTATGAACATAGGGGTGCAGGTATCTCTTCAAGGTTGTGATTTCATTTTCTTCAAATATATACCCGGAGGTGGGACTGCTGAATCATACGGTGGTTTTATTCTTAATTTTTTGAGGAACCTCCATACTGTTTTCCATAGCGGCTACACCCGTTTACATTCCCACCAACAGTGCACAAGGACTCCCTTTTCTCCACACCCTCACCAACACTTGTTACCTGTTGTTTTTTTGGTTAACAGCCACTCTAACAGGTGTGAGGTGAGGTGACATCTCATTATGGTTTTGATTTGCATCTGCCTGGTGGTTAGTGATGTTGAGAACATCTTCATGTGCCTGTTGGCCGTTTGAATATCTTCTTTGGAAAATGTCTGCTGAAGTCCTCTGCCCATTTCTTAATTGGGTTGTTTGGTCTTTGCTGTTGAGTTGTATGAGTTCCTTATGCTTTGGATATTAACCTCTTATCAGATGTATGGCTTCCAATTTTCTCAGTTTAATAGAGTGCCTTTGCATTTTGTTCATGGTTTCTTTTGCTGTCAGAAACTTTATTTTGACACGGTCTCACCTGTTTATTTTTGCCTTTGTTGCTGTGCTTTTGGTGTCGTATCCAGAGAACATGGGAGAGGCAGGACAGGAGGTCTGGGTGACCTCGTAGGGGTCACCAGGGGCCTCTTGGGGCACACCTGGTGGGGTGCACGCACCCCTAGTGGAGACCCTGGTTCTCCCCCCAGCCCACTGGGCTGGCTGCCCTGGGGCTGGGACATGTGCCCATGAGCAGCTCTGTCTCTCCGTGCCCGGCGGGCTTGGCAGGAAGCAGGAGCTGGGGGTGGCCAAGTCAGGGTCCCAGGCCCACACCTCCGCCATACGTCTCCCAGTCAAGCTCCCCCCCAACCTGGGTGGGGCCTGGCTCTGGAGCAGGGTGACCCCTGTAGACCTCCTTGGGCCAGGCCTGCCCCCTCTGTGACCGAGACGGGGAGACTCCGTGAGCTCCCAGGCCCCGAATGCCGGCTCTCCTGCCCTGGTTGATAGGGTGCATTGGTCCCCGATGCTGCGTAACAAATCACTTAGCAGCTTAAACACAAATGCACCAAATGAATGATCTCACAGTTCCCGCAGGTTAGGAGCCCAGCCGTGGGGCGGCTGGTCATCTGCTCAGGAGCTCGGAAAGCTGCAGTCAAGTTCGCTGGGTGAAGCTGGAGGACTGCGGTCCTCGTTTTCTTTCTGGCTATTTTCTGGGGACGCTCTTGGCTCCCAGAGGCTCCTGCAGTTCCTGCTGCGCGGCTCCCGTGCACTGCTCTCAAAGGCTGTTGGTTTCCTTCCTGCCCGACTGCCGGAGGGCGTCTCTGATTCCTCACCCTCTGCGAAGGCCCTTCTGAGTAGGACGGGCCCCCTTCCCCCCGACTCGGACAATCTCCCTGTGGATTCAGTAACCCTTCCTCGGGAGTGAGATCTCGTCTCTCCCAAGTCCCTCCAGGATGTGCACACCAGGGCTTGGGGGCCCCTGAGAATCCTGCCAACCACAGTAGGGGAAGGAGAGGTGAGGATGAAAGGAAGAGAAAGAGGCACGAAGATGGCCCGAGAAAAGGAAAAGGGAAGTCAGGTGATGCTCAGCCCTCCTCCCCTCCCGGCCCGGGGAGTCCTCTTCTGCAGCCTGGTGCCCCACCCAGGGGGGAGGTGGGGCTGTCAGAGAGCCTTTCTGAAGCACCGTCCTCCAGGTGACGGCCAGACCCTGCCCTTAGCAGAGGCCCAGGGCCTCACCCAGCCCCTCTCCCGTCCCCGGGAGCCTAGGTCTGCAGGTGGTCCGGGGCCCGCAGCCCCTGTGCTTGACTCCAGCCCCTGCGAGAGAGGGGGGGATGTTGGCAGGTGTGCTGGCACAGCCTCTGGCCAGGAGCTCGGTCCCTGCTCATGTGGGCACGACGCAGGCTTCACACACACACCACCGCCATGTGACTGCTCTGTCCCCCACCCTGTCCCTCCGCAGCCCTGCTTTCTGGGAAGTGTCCACCGCCCAGTGGAAGTTCTTGCAGCCGGAGGTCACCCAGGCCGTCTGGTCCTCACTCATAATGTCCTCATAGCCCCCAGGAGGTGTGCCCCATGCCAGCTCCCAACACCCTTGGGCAGGCCAAGGCTGGCCCCACGGGGACATGCAGGACCCCCCCCCCATTTCCGTCCAGGCCAGTCAGCTACCAAGGCCCTACACGTCGGGCCAGACCGGTGGCCGCCTGACCTGCCAACTCCTGGCAGCTGAGACCTAACTGGCCTCTTCCAGCGTGAAAAAGGCGAGGCAGGGAGGACACATGAATGAATTGAGTCCAAGACCCTTCCTCGTGCTGCCCGTGGAGCACAGAAGTGTGGGCGCACCTTCAGACAGGCGTCTTGTTTTGTCTGGGGGCAGGAGGGGTTCTGACGATGCCTGGACTCACTCTCTCCGTCCCACCCTGAAGGGCTTCCTCCCTGGGTCAGAGGTCGGCACTCAGGCCAGGGCACAGCGCTCACAGCATGGGCTCCAGTTCTGGACTCCCAGGTACCAGCTGTGTGACTTCAGGCAGGTTACTCAGCCTCTCTGTACCCCTGGCTTCCTGGTGTATAACGCCTGCCTAGCGGGACTGCGGGGCCGTGCCCGTGCAGAGTAGGGGGCATGTGTGGCAGTCCCAGCAACGAGTCAGGGGCCATGCCGAGGGCGACTGCTGGAGCCCGGAGGCTCTGCCTCCCTGACTTTGTGACCCCGGGTGGGTGTCCCCACCCCCTCCCCAAGGGCCCGCAGCTGGTGAGGGCACAGGGTTGGGCTTCCCCAAGGTGATGCCTGCCAAAAGAGGGGATGCCGAGAGCAGCCTGCACCCACCGGTCTCCCCCGGGCCTCCGCTGCCCTGGGCCCCTTGGACACTGCCCTCCCCAGGCCACCACTCACCCCTTCTCCAGCACCCCCGAACAGAAAGGCCACCTGCCAGACTGGACCCAGCGCAGAACCAAGGAAGATTCTCCCCCTCTGCAGCCCTGGGGACAGCAACCAGGGGGCTCGGGGAGGAGCTGGGCCTCCCCCCGGGCATCAGGCCCACACCGCCTGTGGCAGAAAGAGCTGCTGGCGGTCAGGAGGTGGCAGGTAACTTCCCGCCGTTAGTGAAGCTGAGCTAGGGGACCAGATGGGCCCGAGATATGCAGAGGGCCCCGCGCGAGGACAGGCACATCTGAAAGCAATTGCAGTGAGAATCGGCACATCAACCCCCCCCACCCCGGCCCCCCCACCCCCGGCTACTCCGCACTGCACTGTGTTTGCAAGTTGATTCGTGTTGTCTGCCTCTATGAGCGCCTGGGGTGGGCGGCCATGGGGTCACGGGAGGTGGCGATGGAAACCCGGCCTGGCAGGTGGCCACCCCGATGGGCCCAGCCCCGCGTTTCCTGCAGAGAAAACAAACCTCAGAATTCTGGGGAAGAGAGGACTTCCTGGACTCCCGCCAAGGCGCCCAGGATGCGGGGGACAGAGCAGGGGTGCGGGGAAGGCACCTCCTCTTACAAACTCCTGGGGGTGACCGTCAACAATGAAAGGATAAATAACCAGGCAAAAAAGGGTGAAGGGCTCGAATAGACATGACTCCAGGGAAGATGGTTAAACGGCCGGTGAGGCCATGGAAAGACGCTCACCACATTAATCACAGGGAAATGCAAGTTGAAACCACAGTGAGACACGACCTCACGCCCACCAAGATGGCTGTTGTCAAAAGGAAAAACCAGAGAGCAAAAACCAAAAACCAGAAAACAACAAGTATCGGTGGGGATGTGGTGAAATTGGAGCCCTCATCTGTGGTCGGTGGGAATGTGAAGCGGTGCAGCTGCTGTGGAAATCAGCAGTTTCTCAAAAGTTACACATAGAGCTACCCGTGACCCTGCAATTCCGCTCCTGCTCAGGGGCTCCTGCCTCACTGCGGCCGCCAGGAGGAGAGGCTGATTGCTCCACGTTCAGGTAATTGAGTTTCCTCCAAGTGGGACGAGCCAGCGATATAATTTCTAGGATGATCAAATCCTCGCGGGGCCTGAACAAAGCTACTGAATCATGGGATTGGAAGGAGTGAGTCTGCACAGCGAGAAGATTGCTCCCCGAGAGGCCCCAGGGCAGGCTGTCTGCATGTTGAAATAGACAGAACATCCCATTCCTGTTCCCCTGCAGACGGATACGGGCAGCTTGTTCGGAGCAGTTTCCTGCCATCGGTCAGAACGTTGGTACCTGTGTGCGGTTCCCCTGTTGGACTCGTCTGCAGGTGCGACAGGCCGGGGAGATGCCCCAGCACATCCGCCTTGTCTGGCCTCCAGACTGCAGGTGCCGAGCAGGCCAGGGCCCTGGGTCTGCCCCCAGCAGGTAGGGGATCAGAGTCCCTGCCCTCCACATCTAAGGCAGCGGCTGTGCTGGGCACACACACCCCCCAAGGCGTCCAGCGGGTACAGCTGCAGCCTGTAGGAGCAGGGTTCCCGGCAGGGACCGCCCATCACCTGGACATCCAGCGTTCCAGGCCCAGCAGGGGATCAGAGAGAAATGAGGCACCGGCGGGAGGTCCAGGGGTTGGGAGGTGACCGGGCCCCTCCCAGGCCTTCCGTTCACCCCTGCGTGGATTTCTAGGAGAGCACAGCTCGCGAACAGGCAGCAGAGGGTGGGCAGGCTGAGCGGAGGCCTGGATGGGGAGGAAGCCCAGGGGTGGGAGCACAGATGTGGCAGGAGATGGGGGGTGCTTCGCTGAGGCCGGCCTCGCGGGCTGTGCCGAAGGGGCTGGACCCCCTTCCTGGCCCTGGCGACAAGCATATTTAGGTCACTTCTCTCTAGGGGTCCAGGGCCTTCCCTCTGCCTCCAGGGAGCTCTCAGCCCAGTTCCTGAGACCAGCTGGGCTTACAGGAGGGACACGCTGACGGGGTGGACAGCCTCACGCAGGGCCCCTCTGCAGGGTCCCCCAGAGGAGCCTCTGTCTGGAGACCACTTGTCTGCCCCTTCTTGTTGCTCCTCCGCCTGCCCTGGCCCCCCACCGCACCCCAGTCTCCCACCCACTGCCCTGTCATCGCCCAGTTACGTCCTGGCTGCTCAGTCCTCTGGGGGCTGGGGGTGAGGGGTCTGGGTTCTCCTCCAGGGTCTGCCACTGAATTTCAGGGTGACCTTGGCAAGTTTTCCCCTCCCCAGTTGGGGATTCTGCTTCTGCAAAGGAGACACGTAGACCAGAGTCCCCAGGACCCTTCAGGTGTCCCCAAGTCCACAAGGACACCCCAGGGAATGGACCTGAGGCCCAGAGAAGCCCTCCCCAGCGGATTTGAAGGTCAGTGGACCTGTCAGCCCTGTGGGCAGCGGGGCTGCTCAGGGCTGGCGACCTCAGGACCGCCGTCTGTGAGCCCAGGATGTGTCCTGCATCCAGCTCTCTGTGACCTTCCCGGCGAGATTCATCTGGTTACATAAAGACACCCCATCACCCTACACGGTCCTGTATAATCCCGCAGCAGAACTGCCCACCCCACAGCCTGGAAAGCAGGCAGGTCTCCGACTTCCGCTAACACGGACGCTCCAGGAGACCAGGTTGTAGCGAGCTTGTGTATCAGACGTAGTTAATGATCACCCAGTTCCATAATTAGATATTAAAACTCTCACTGTGCCGCCACAAAATAACACAGGACGAATAATAAAGTATCGTAGTTACAAAGCCACCAAAGTGTAATAAAACAGTGTTATTACAAAGGCTTAAAATTTAACGACGGTTTTTTAGTGCGTCACTTATTATACAATTAAAGTTACAGAATAAGATAAGAGTAACTAAAGCAGAGACTTGAAGCTCTGCAGGGGGCCCCGACTCTCGCCTCAGTGGGGAAGGGAGAAGCAGTGCAGCCTGCTGCGGGCCGTGGCCTCAGTCAGGGGTCTGGCTGGGTCCAGGCCCACCTTCTGCTGTCCTGGAGGTGGGGGCAGAGGCATAGCTTCTAGAATTAAATGACAGCCCCTTCGCTCTGCACCGAGAATAGCTGTCCTGTGCAGAGGCTGCCCACAGCTGAGAAGAAGGTCCTGGTCTCAGATTGAACTGAGAATCCTGATCTAGACTGAGCCCTGCTTCCGGCCGCAGCATTTCCAGATCTGTCTCCGCTTTTCATTGGCAACCTGCGCTCCCTCTCGGAGGCTTCACTGGCGAGTGACCACAGCCCCACGTGCTCCGAGCTGTAGAATGTGGGCTCTGGAAGCACGCTCACTTCCCAGTGCCCTCAGCCGTGTCCCCTCCCAGCCCCCTCCTCCAGCCTGAAGAGGCCTCCTGCTTCCAGGCCGCACACTTCTGCAGGGGCAGCTGGTTTAATACACGAGGCATCCCGAGCCCAGGTGACCTCAGGGATGGAGGTCTCTGCGGTGTAACTCAGACCGGGGATGGCCCGCCGTTGCCTGCCCACCAAGGGGGCCGGGAGGAGAGACCCACCCCCTGGGGCTCCCAGACCCTGTGCTAACCACGTCTTGTATTTTCTGTGTTCTGATGCTTTGACATCCGGGGCCTTGCTGACCCTGTAGGGACCGTCCCTCCCAGGGCCACTCAATTCCTAGCGATAGTAAACAGCCCACCCCCACCCCTTCGAGTATGTCTTTCAAATGCAAACCAGTCGGTCCAGAGCCCACACCCCCAACCCACCTCTTTGGACCACTATCCCAGGTCCAGGTACCTGGGGACAGTCCTGCGCCCCAGAGCCCACTGACGACATTGTTCAAACCAGCCAATCCGAACCTTGCTTCCCAGCCTCACCCCCTTCTTCCCAGGGAAACCACAGTAAAGGTCCCTGTCCTCGGTTCACCCCCCTCCCTCTGCCTCCCGACAGGCCCTGGTGCCCCTGAATGTGGCCCTGCAGAGTACGGCCCAGCCCCTCCTCGTGGGATCTGTGAGCAGCAAACTACCCTCGAGTGGCCGTCATCTCCTGAGCCGTCGGCCTCCCCATCCCTGAAGGAGGGTGAGACCTGCCTTTAAGAACACGTTCCACCCTCACCTTGCTCTGATTGTCATAAAATTCTTTCGCTGGGAAGCCCACACCTGCCCCTGGGTCACCTCCTGGCTCAGCCTCTGGGTCAGCCCAGTGCTGTCTGCGTCCCTGCCCAGGTGAGTTTGGAGGTGGAGGCTGGGTGCCCTCAGCCTCCCTGAGGCCCCACCAGCTGCTCCCCACGGACCAGGGTCCCAGGACCCTCCCCCCCGGCTCCCTTCCGTAGGTTCACCTTCGGTCTTCATCCGTCTGGGGGCGGGATCCTCAGACAGGACCAGAGCTGGCAGCGGAGGCAGGCCTGCAGACGGGGCTCCCGGCCAGCACCTGCCAAGGTGCCCTCAGGGGTCCCATGAGCCAGCGCCGGCCCCTCCCGTTTCAGGCCGCGGTGGTGGGTGAGCACAGACTTCTAGGGAAGAAGGGGCCTGTTGCCTCACTGTAGATCATCCTTAAAAAAGAAACCAGAGACACCCCGGGTGCCTCTCTGTGGCCCCATAAATCTGGGGAGGTGGGAGCCGCACTTAGAGAACACAGGCTTTTGAATTTTAAACGGCCAATTTGGTCAATGAATCAATTTCACTGGGCTGAGGCAGGCGCGTACATGAAAGCAGTCTTAAGACCTAGTTAAAGCAGTGAGAGCCTCTTTGTTCATGCTTTTTTCATACTGTCGCCCTCTAATATTTCATCTATATTCATTTTTATGGCTTTCCAAATTATAGATGTCAGCTAAAAACTGAGGAAAGGAGGAGGAGGAAAACTCCGCGTTGAAAAGAAAAGCTAAGTTTCCTGTCCAAAGCCAGGGTGTTGGGACGTGACTCGACCGCTCTCAGCCGTCCCTGCATCCCGCCCGTCCCTGCATCCCGTCAGGATGGGCCTCGTGCCGCCTTGGGGCACAGAAGGAGGCGGACTTCCCTGCCAGCGGGGGCTCATGTTCTGGTGGGAAGAGACAGCCCTAAGAGCCAGCAGGACGAAGACCCCAGTGCTCAGGGCCCAGGGTGAGTGAGGCTCAGCGCCTGGCGTAGCTCGGAGTGCGGGGAGCGGCCACTGGCCCCGCAAGACTCTCCCCAGTTCCCACCGCCCCCAGAGTGTAACCCAGGTTACCCATCCCACCCCGGGAGTTCACGTTCTACTGATTAGGATTCCCTCTGACCCACTGGCTTAAAATTAATATCTGCATTATCTTTGCTCTATAATATGTGGTGTGAATAGGTCACAAAGTAAATACTTGAAACTAGGGTCAGCCGACTTCTTCTGTAAAGGGCCACACAGCAAATACTTCAGCCTTTTTGGGCCACACGATCTCCCACACAACTCCTCGGCTCCGATGTGGCAGCGTGAAAGCAGCCGTGGGTGTCGCCTAACAACAGGTCTGGCTGTGCGCCCACCAAACTGTTTACAAGAGCAGAAGCAGGCCGTGTTCTGCCAACTCCTGCTCTTAATACTAATGTGAGCCCGCTGGTTTTTCTGTGGTGTCCGATCCCTTCCCGTGAAAATGCGCACTCTAGGATTGTATTTTCCATCCGTATCGTGATTTCCATTTGGAATTTTGGAACCTCATTTCTCTCCTCATTCTATTCATGTTTTCCTTTAAATCCTTGAGCCTATGAATCTATTTTCAAGGGGATTTGACACCCTTGTCGCCTTTTCCATCACTGGCATTTCTGGGTCTGTCTCTGTGCACTTTTCCATCACTCTGTCATTTCTGGGTCTGTCTCTATGCACTGAGTTTTCTCCTGTGTGTGGTTCGCGTCTCGCTGGGTCTTTGCTTTTCCGGTGGTTTTGGACTGGCTGTTGGATGTTACATGTCGAGTGTGGAATCCCAACACAGCCCTTTGAAGAGTGTGGACTTGGCTCCGGCAGGAAGTGACGCCACCTGAAGATGAGTCTGGCCCTTTGGATGCTTCTGGGGACGGTCGTAGGGTCAGCCTTCCTCCAGGATGAGTGCAGCCGACCGCTGAGGCAGGACTCTCGCGGGGTCCCTACTGAACGCCCATGTATTCAGTGAGTTCTCTCCTCTCCGGCTGGGGGAAAGGGTCCAGGCTGGTGTGAGCTCTGGACATCATACACCTGGCAGCCCCTGGTAAGTCGCTCTTGGAGCCTCACCCCCATGGATGGGACACTGGGCATTCAGGCAATGACTCCTCAGGGGAGCCCCAAGGCAGAATGCCGGGGCTCCTTTTCTGTCTTCCTCCCTCTTCTCTGGTCTTCTGTCCTGCAAGTTCTAGCCACCTCAGTCTCCCCAGACTCTGACCCCTGTCTGCTCGACTCGTGAAGACCACCAGGCCCTGTGCGCCCCACCCCCTGCGCGCGGAGGTGGCTCCAGGCAGGAAGCAGCACATCGGCTTGTTCGCCTCACCTGCTCCCGTTATCAGGGTTCTCAGCCCCAAGCTCCCCACTGTCTAATGTCTGCGAACAGTTGCTTCGTATTTTCCGTCCAGTTTTCTGTGTCCAGTTTTCTGGTTGTTTAGGACAGGAGAGTAAGCCCAGATGCTATGGTAGAGACGCCACCCAGTGATTTTTAACACTAAAAACGTGCTCCTCTCTATAGGTAGCTGATAAAAAAGAAAGACAGAAAAGGGAAGCGAATGAGCTGTGCTTGCAGTAATTTCTCCAGACAATTTATGAAAAAGCAGCGACATCCCCGGGCGTGCGGGACCCCATCGCTGACACTGGAAAGGAGACCCTGCTGCAGCCGGGCACAGAGCACCCACCCGACTCAGAGCATAGCTGGTGGCAGGCAGGGAGGGGCTGTGGGGCCCCGAGGCTTTCAGACGAAGCCTCGGGATCCCGCCTCACATGGGGGAGGTGACCTTGCCTGAGAGCGGGGGCCCTGAGGGCTGCAGCCCGCCCACCCTCGGCCTGCACCTGACCTTGAGTTCCGAGCAGCCTGCAGACCCTCGGCCACCCTCAGTTCCCCCGCAGCGTCAGGGCCCCTCTCTGAGGGTCACCCTAAACGCTGAGGGCGCCATGAGGCTGGAGATGATCTCTGAGCAGAAACCCACTGGGCTGGCCAAGCCCCGCACGCCGCTCGGGTGTCTGCCCACCCACAGCGCACACGTGCCCCTCCTTCTGCCCGCCGCCCTGGTCAGTGTCTCCCGTCCAAGGCTCTTTGCCCAGGCTCAGCTCTCTGTCCCACCCCAGGTGAGGCTGGCGACCTCAACCCCCTCCCTGCACCCCTACCCCGCTCTCTCGGAGTTGAGTGCCGCCAGGACACTGACATGCCCAAATGCCGTCTCAGCCCGGCCCCTCCCCCAAACCCCAGTCTCGTCTGGAGTCGGTCACGTCTCTGCCCTTGGAGGTGAGCCCTTCTCCCCAAAGCTCCCATCCATCCCCAGTCCAGACCCGTGTCCTCCTGCCCCGTTCCCCAGCACATGCAGCCACCACGGTCAGCTGGTCAAGGTCACCTTGGCTGTGTTAGGCCATTGTTGTCACTGGCTGGGCCAAGACCTCAACCGAAAGCGGGAGGCGGGACCCCAGCGGCCTGTTCCGCATCTCCCCGCGGGGCTGGGGGCCTCGGATTCAACACCCCGGAGATGACTCCGAGCTGCCCCCTCCCACCGTGGCCCCCTCAGCAGGACACCGGCGTCCTTCCAGCTCAGGCCCCACACCTCGGAGGTGGCCCGGGCTCCCCTGTCGCTGATGCCCCACACCCCACGAGGAGGAGAAAGGAGGCCTTGCCCAGTGCTGGCAGAATAAGGACAGTGGGGGCCAGAGTCCCACTGGGTCCCTGGGTCAAAAGAGGAGAGCTAGCCTGCGAGCTTGGGATGAGCGGGCCCCTTCTGTGACCCCAGCCCTGGCAGCCCCACCAAAGAGCAAAGCAGGAGATTCTCTTCTCACGAGGTCCAGGCGGCCTTACGAGCTGGGACCAAGACGATTCGGTGACCAGTGCACCTGGACAGCCGAGGAAATACCCCAGCCCACTGCTCCCCTCCTGGGCCGCAGCCCCTGCCCCCTGGCTCCCCGACCAGAAGCCCTTGATGTGCCGCTGGCGCTACTGTCCATCTCCACTCCACCCCTTGCCATTCAGGGCAGGGTCAGTGGTCAGTGGGGAGGTGGGAGTCTCCCTGGAGAGCACGTGCCAGGTCGGGTGCAGGTCCGGGTGCAAGCGGGCTGGCCCCCTGCGGGAAGCAGACCACCTGCCGCCAGCCCGGGCTCGGTGCTGGGCTCCCTTCCAGCCCGCGTCCACTCCCCACCCCCCTTCCCCGGCCTCCTGGATCTCTTGTGATGTCGTAATCTGGCATTTTGGAGAGAATGAGGTAAAGGCAATTTTACAAGCGCAATAAAACCGGCAAAGTGATCCTCTGATGCTTGTTAATGAGGTTCATTCTATCTCCCCGACGAAGCGGGCAGACTTTAACCCCATGTATGAGGTCAAAATGAATGTCACACGGTCCCCAGCAGGCTAGGGGACATCACCATGGTGCTCCCCTAATCTGCTCCTGCATCCGACACCAGTGATCAGAAGATACCTCACAGGAAATTATCTTCCCCTTCTTGTAACCATAACAACAGATGAGAACTGGGTTTTGCTCAGCTTTCTGAGGGCCTTTGTCAACACGCAACCAAGCCCGGGGGGCAAAAGCAGAGACCAGGGTTGGGTGCTGGCGCCTTTCAGGGATGCCAGGTTTGGGGTCCTGTGGGGTCCTGTGAGACCCCTTTCTTCCCCTTTCCTCCTCCAATAAGGGATAACTTGGAAGGTTCCAAGGGTGGGAGGAGGGCAGCCCCCATGGAAACGTGTGTGTCAGTGTCACCAAGAGCTTTTCCTTTTCCAGAACCTTAGCACGTCCAGGTAAGTTTTAGAATCATCTACGAGCTTCTGTCAAAAAGCCTGTTGGGGGGCTTCCCTGGTGGCGCAGTGGTTGAGAGTCTGCCTGCTAATGCAGGGGACACGAGTTCGAGTCCTGGTCTGGGAAGATCCCACATGCCGCGGATCAACTAGGCCCGTGAGCCACAACTACTGAGCCTGCGCGTCTGGAGCCTGTGCTCCGCAACGCGAGAGGCCACGACGGTGAGAGGCCCGCGCACCGCGATGAAGACTGGCCCCCGCTTGCCACAACTAGAGAAAGTCCTTGCACAGAAACAAAGACCCAACACAGCCAAAAATAAAAATAAATAAATTTTTTAAAAAGCCTGTTGGGGTTCTGATGAAGGTCATGGGAGTCTATGGGCCAGCTGGAGGAGCCTGAGCCCCACAGGCCCTCAACAGAAGCCAAGTCTCCACTGCCCAGAGCCCGCCTGGGCCGGGATCCTCCCCTTCCAGGTGAGAGCCTGACACTCTGCCCGCACTAACTCTGAAATGAGCAGGTCCAGACCCACCCCAGAAACATCTCTGGGAGAGACGAAAGCAAAGCAACCTGGCAGGAGGAGGGACAGCTGTGTGGGTGGGGGAGGGGGTGTGTGGCTGAGATGTCCAATCCCCTCGAATGGGTCCACAGACTCAGCGCGATCCTCATCAGAATCCCAGCAGGCTTTTTGATAGACATTCACAGATGGATTCTAAAAACGTATCTGGAAGTGCCAAGGATCTGGAAAAAGAAAACCCGTCTTGGAAAAGACAGAGTTAGACCCACACCACCTGATAATGCCACCGAAATCGAGACAGGGAGGCACCAGTGAAGGGGTGGATGTACATAATGGAGCCAGACAGACTCCAGAACCAGGCCCAGAAATAGATGGCCCACTGATTTTGTTTGTTCGTTTGCTTGTTTGTTTTGTTTTGTTTTCGCGGTACACGGGTCTCTCACCGCTGTGGCTTCTCCCGTTGCGGAGCACAGGCTCCGGACACGCAGGCTCAGCGGCCATGGCTCACGGGCCCAGCCGCTCTGCAGCATGTGGGATCTTCCCAGACCGGGGCACAAACCCGTGCCCCCTGCATCGGCAGGCGGACTCTCAACCACTGTGCCACCAGGGAAGCCCTGGCCCGCTGATTTTTGACGAAGGGTCCAAGGCAATTCAATGAACAAAGGGAAGTCTTCCCAACAACTGGATAAATGTGTGGGAAATAAACCCCTTCCTCATGCCGTATACAACAATTACTAAAGATGGATCACACATCACAGACTAGGTGATGTATAGAGGACTTGGGGGAGAAAAGCTTTGCAATATCGGGGGAAACAAAGTGTCCTTGGAGAGGATATAGAAGACCCTGGCATGGAAAAGAAACAATGACAGATGGAATTTCATCAAAATTGAAAACTTTATGTCTTCAAGACATCATTGAGAGAACCAAAAGTTTATCGAATTATTACGTGGTACACTTGAAACTAACATAATATGTCAATTAAACCTCAGTGAAAAAAAGAAATAAATGTCTAATCCATGTAACACAGCTGTGGCCATGCATAGGAAAGTGCAAGCCCACTGGGAGTTGCTGGCCAGGTGTTTCTGGACTCAAGCGTATGCCCCTTCACCTTCACCTTTACCTTTTCCTTCCTGCTTCCTCCTTTATTTTTCTGCTGTAACAAGGCCCTAGTGACTTAAGTAAGCAGCCACTTCCAATCACAAGCAAAGAAAAGATCTCACCCCAAGAACCCGGATCTTGCTGCTGCGTAAGGAAAAAAAACAAACAAACAATTTGTTTAAACACCATTTTGCTGAGTTTCCGTCACTTGCAGCTGGACAAATCCCTACCTGATGCACTATCTTTCAAATCCAGCCCCAGCCCGGCTCCTCCAAGGCCTCCGCTCAACGATCCCGCTAAGCTTTGAGCACCCAGAACACAAGTTAACGTTTCCTGTATGTTGGTTTGCATTGCCTGCTCCCTTCCCGATAATTTCATGCGTATAAATTGTGTCTCCCCATCACCCATTCAAACAACGGAAGAGTTCCTTTGGTCTTAAGAAAAAGGAAAAAAAAGGAAAGGAAAGGAAGGAAAAGAAAAAAAGGAAAGAAAAAGAAAAGAAAACAAAAAGGCACAGACTGGGAGAAAAAAGAATGTGGATGTCTATACATACACACACACATACATCTTATGTCCAGAATGTGTAAAGAATTATTATTTCAAAGCAAAAATAAAAAGACAAGCAGAAGGCAGTCAAAAGGTACAAATTTCCAGTTATAAGATAAATAAGTCCTGGGGGTGAGGTGTCCAGCACGGTGACCACAGTTAGCACTGCCGTGTGGTGTCTTTGAAACTTGCTAAGAGAATACGTCCTAAAAGCTCTCATCACAGAGCAAAAACATTTTTATAACTATATGAGGAGATGGATGTTAACTAATTATCGTGGCAATGATTTCACGATCCATGTTAAGCCTATACTCCTTAAACTCACTCAGTGCCACGTCTAAGTCATAGCTCAATAAAACTGAAAGAAAAAACAGAAAATCTAACGAAAACCTGCAAAGACGTGAACAGATGCTTCACAGAAGAAAGTAGACGAATGGCCTGTAAGCACGTGAAAGGACGCTCTGCAACATGATTACTCATTAGAGAAACGTACATTAAAACCTCAAAGAGTTAGGACTTTTGCCCCCCGGATTAATAAGGCCAGATGTTCGGGTTCCTGTGGGGAACCAGACCCTGACACTCTGCTGTGTGGCTGCAACGCAGTGAGCCACTCGGAAAAGAGTCTGGCGATCTCTTACGTACTTACACCTACCCTGTGGCCTGGCCACTCCACGCCTGGGTGTTGACCCAAAAGAAATGAAAACTTATGTCCCCAAATATACTTGCACAAGCAGGCAGCAGATTTATTTGTCATAGTCAACGCCGGAAACCTCCCAAATGGGCATCAACAGGAAAAAGCACCAGTGCATTCTGGAATCAAATGGAACACTACTCAGTAATAAAATAGAAGAGACTGCACGAGCGGATCTCAAAAATGTTACGTTAAATGAAAGAAGCCAGAAACAGGATCCACGCCGTATAATTCCGTTTCCTTGAGGTCCAGTACAGGCAAAACCAAAAAGGATATGGCCGTGGCGTGGAAGGGCTACCCCTCCCCTTGGACAGGGCCAAGTACAGGCGGTGGTCTCTGACTCCACCTGGGTCTTCTGGCCCTGAGTCTCCGCCCCGACTCTCGACAGTGCCCCCCGTGGCCCAGCTGCACCCCGTGCCTTTGCTCAGATCCCTTGGGTGGTGGGCTTGGGGGTCAGCGGGCCTGAGTGTGAGTTAGTGCACCCACTCGGTGGCCCGTGGCCGAAGCTCAGTCCCCTCCGTAACCGGGGCCCGAGGAGCACCTCCCCAGCCCTGGGGCAGGAGCCCCGGGCAGCGCACACGCGGAGCACCTGCCTGGAGTCTGGCCGCAGGAGGCCAGGGCAGGGCGGCGGCCTGCAGCACGTCACTCCTCGCCCGTCTCCCCCAGACCCCGTGCCCCCTGCAGCAGCGTCGGGCTTGCTGGGCCCCAGGGTGGGTGGCTGTCCCCCCTGCCCCGCCAGAAGGATATAGAATGCGCATGGGCCTCCACATCCTGGCCTTACCCCAACTTCTGACCTTTTCCAAACACACAGTCTCTCTGTGCCTCTAGCTGGACCCTCCCTCTGGAGTCCCTGCCCCTCCAGCCCCACCTCCAGCACTCCTGTCCCCCCCAGGGTCCTCTCGGGCACAGCTTCCCTCCGCCCACCTGAGACCTCTCCACACGGGAGCCTGGCAGGGCCCATCCTGCAGGGAACCCGGCTCCTGGCCATCCAAGAGCCGTGGCACAGTCTCCGTGGCAGACGGGGGCTGGGTGGGCCTGTCCCTTCCCACCGGCCCGGACCCTTCCGTGGGCAGCAGCGGGAAGCCTCCCGAGCTCCCACCTCTGCTGATGGCTGCAGCCTCTGTCCCCGCCACCCGGCCTGGGGAGCGGGGAGCCGGCTCAGGCCAGCTGAGGACGCACAGGCAATTTTCTCCCGAAACAAATGCAGAGAAATTGCTCTAACAGGCGAACAGCCTCTGTTTCAGGCTAATTTCCACATAATAGAATCAGATGACTTCCTTTCCCTTCTGCCGGCTCCTCTGCATTTGACAAATTGCAAAAGAGATTTGATTCAGGGGCTCAAATGTAGGGACAAATGACAGGCACGGGAGGGTGGGGAGAAGGCAGAGGGTCCCCCAAAAGTGCCGCCCTGGGGAGAGGACATTGCAGGGCGTCTCTGAGGCTGCTCCAGAGCCCCCCAGGAGGCAGGGGAGGGGCAGGGCGGCCGGGGGGCTGGACGCCCCGCGCCTCACATTCCACCACCGTTTCCTCTGGCAAGCAGAGGCCCATCTGCGCAGGCTGCCGTCTGCGTGTTTGGGGCTCAATATGTCCTGCGGGGCTTGCCAGGGGCTCCTGGCTCCGAGCTGGGTCTGGCACCACCAGCTCTGCGCCCAGCCAAGACCTCGGCTGGTGCCTGTGCAGACGATTCCGCTGCGTGGTGAGAAGGAGCTGGGCCCAGCCAGCAGAGGCAGCTGGTGCCCTGGCCCGCAACTGGCGAGGCCGCCAGACCCTCCCCCTCCCCCAGCTCTGCATGCTCCCGGCCCCGTCGCTCAGCTCCAGCACCCCAGCCCGGTGCGTGTCACCATGTGGCACTCAGACCCGCCCCCCTACACCCCCTACGCCTGCCGAACGTGCAGTCCACAGCCTGGCACACAGGGGGCGGGCACCCCGTATGCAGTGGACAGAGGAATAAACGCACCTGTGCAGCTGGGGTCGGTGGGCACGGAATCCAGCAGCCAGAGAGGCCGGGCCACCCTCCCATCCGGCCTCCACGCTGTGCAGGTGTGCAGGTCCCAGGGCACAAAGGGAAACAGCAGCGTTAACTAACGGGACTTTATTTTAAGGTGTTGCTTTTAAAGTTGTATTTGTTTCAAGAGTACTTATTTTGAAATATACAAATAACACGTGAAACAGGCTTAATATTTTAACGTGAGAGTCTCCCAGCCCCAGGTCTTCCCCAGAGGTATTTCTGCTCTGGGTTTGATGAACACCTTCCAGGTCTCTCCAGGCATTTTCCTGAAAGGTGCGTGTGAAAACAGACCCATGTCAATTCGGGCGGTGACTGGATGCGCCCACATTTATCCTGTGCTCCCCTGACTGGCATTTGTGTTCCATTTATTTAAATGAGCAGAGGCTTTTCTAACTCAGGGGACAGTATTTCCTGACGTCCCCACCGTGGTGGAGCGTCCATGTCTGAGCTGGGCGCCCGGGCTGGAGCAGGTCAGGCCCCACTCAGACTCTCGTCAACTGTTCTTGCCCAGAACGTGGGACAGTGGACTCCGTGCAAGGTCCGGGAACACTCAGCCCAGCTTCCTCCCCCGGGACTGTGGTGTATGGATCAATCGCCCGCCCCCCGGTCCAGGCCAGCAGGAGGTCTGCCAGGGGGACCGCAGGTCAGCTCCAGGCACCAGGGGCTCTCAGGGGCCCTCGGGGGGCCGAGGATGTCGGGGAAAAAAGATCAAAAGAAATCAAAGCACGGGAACCGGACAGGTGTTGGGTGGCTGAGAAGAGCACTGCAGGGGCATCATGACGGCGAGGAGGCCGGTCACGTGTGGAGCTCGGAGACCACCTGAGCCAGACGGTGGGGCCTTGAACGCCAGGCCAAGGGGCGGGGCACCCCCTGCGCTCTGTGCAGGGCCAGGCACCACGGGGGGATGGAGGACGGGGACAGGGGACCCAGCTGGCGTGGCTCCGGCCTCCTCCAGGCCCACAGGGACAAGGGCTAAGCCGTGGGAGGGGCAGTCTCCAGCCACCCTCAGAGATGGATGTATTCTGGAAGCTGGCATATGCTCAGGGATCGCAAACTGATTGAAATACCAGCCTGAGAGACATAATTAAGAAGGCAAACCTGTTGCCAAAACATCTACCGTGTTTCAAAGCCAAAGACGCATGGTAGGGGGACGGTCTGCTCCTGTGATAACTCTGCCCTCCAGGGCGGCTAACTGGGAACCAGTGCGGTCGCCACATGTTCAGACCGTCCCCCAGGCATTAGTCGGCTCGGGGGCCCTGACACCCCGCCAGGCCTGGGGAGGAGGCGTGGCCGAAAGAAAACCCTCCAAACCCTCGCTGCTGCTGAGAGCGAGCATCCAGGAGCAAGGGCCCTGAGCTGCAGCACGCTCGCCAGAGCACAAGGGTGCTGGGGCCAAGAAGGAATCGGGGCTGAGCTGTTCTGGAAGGCCTCCAGGGAGGAGGGGCTTGTGCAGAGTCTCACAGGATGGGAGGACTGGGGACTCAGCAGGCCCTAAGAAGCCAGATGTTTTGGAGAAGGTGGCGATGGTGCGGGACCGGGCTGACGGAGGCTGAACTACCCCCTGTGGTCCACCACAGCCCCTCACAGCAGCAAGGCTTTGGTGGACTTTGGTTGTGCAGCATCTCTTCATCCCCAGGTGCAAGAATCTGGGGGTTTCAGATGAGTCTTGGGACCACCAGCCCCTGGTGGCTGTCCAGCCTGGACCAGGTTCACACAGACAGTGGCTGGTGGACCCCGCCGAGCAGAAGGGCCTCAGCCCTCGAGGGTCATCCAGAAAGTAAATCAGCTCCCACCCAAAGGGGCTACCCAGCCCTGCGCTCCAGGGACTTCAGATTAAGGGATGAAAATATCACCCTCTTGGTAGTCAGGGGGTTAATGCAGTCGCATAATTGCTGCTGACAGCCCCAGAAATGATTTATTGATTTTTTTAAAATAAAAATATGTCATATTCTCTGGGGTGGGTATAGACCAATTGTGTGCACAGGCCAACTGGATAGAAGCTTAGTGGTTGATACCAGATGCCAGCTTAGATCGGACGCCAAGTAGGTGCAGCGCGGCCGTGACAAAGCTCTGCTACCTGACGCCTCTCGTGCGCTCCCGGACACCCCCCTCCAGGAACACACACAACCCGCGGTGGACGCCCGCCCTGTGCCACGCACCCTGGCAGAGCGCGCTGGGCGGATGCCAAGACCCGCCGGGCTGTCGCTCCCCCTGATGGGCTCAGGGCTGCGGAGGCAGGGGAGCGGGGAAGTCGGCCACGAGGCTGGGCTTCGACAGGGTCCACAGTCGGTGCGTGTGGCGGGCACAGTGTGGCTGGGGCAGGGGGGCGCCATCGCCTGAAGTGACAGTCAGATGGGGACTCAGAGGATGAGGACAGCCCTGTCGGGGGAAGGGCAGAGGAGCGTGTGGGAAACCAAGGCGACACAGAGCATGTGAGCTGCAGGGACGGGAAGATGGCAGCGGGCGTGGAGCCCAAGAGGACTGGGCCCGGGGTGTAGGAGGGTCCCCAGGGGTCCCCAAGGGGGGCTACACAGGATCCTGTGGGTCTTGCCCTGCCCTGGAAGGTTGTAACCAGGAGAGGCTTTGCCGAATGCTGTGCTTTCAGACGCTCCCTCTGGCCCAAATATCCATCACTGGACAGATTAATCAAGAGACTGTGGTCTATCCATACAAGGGAATATTATTCAGCCGTGAAAAGGGAGGGAATTCTGGCACATGCTGCATTGTGGATGAACCTCGAGGGCATCAGGCTGAAAGAAGCCAGACACAACAGTCCACATATTGTCCATTTATATGAGAAATCTAGGACAGGCAAATCCACAGATAGAAAAGGGACCAGGGGTCCCCAGGGACTGGGGGAGGGGGAAGGACTGCTTAACGGGTAGGGTGCCTCTTTACGGGATGTCAGTACTGGTTTGGAGCTGGATGGTGGTGGCCGTTGTACAACACTGCGAATGTACCAAACGCCGCTGGAGGAGCAGGAAGGGGGAGACCATGAGGGGAGAGAGGCGGAGGAGGCGGGAATGGGTGGTCCTAGAGGGCCAGGGAGCAGGGCCCTCGGGGCAAGGCAGGAAGGAGAAGAGAAGCACTGAGGACCTTCCTGGATGTCGAGATGGAAAAGGTGACACCCCACGAAGAAACAGAGACGGGTGGGAAACCCAGAGACTGTGGGTCCTGGAACCAGAGCCCAGCGTTTCCTCACTTGGGGGCCGTCACCGTCACCGTACCAAGCGAAGCCGGGAGCAGAGGGCGGGCTGTGAGGTGTGCGTGTCGGATCCGCCCCGCAGGCTGGGGGAGGATGGAGCCCAGGGTGTGCATGTGAGGGCAGCCTTCGCGGTTGGGGTTGAGGGTAGAGTCCAATTCTCCACGTGGCAGAACACGTGCTCCTGCAACAATGGGAACAAACGAGGTGAAGAGGAAAATGCAGCCTCCCGCCCCGCGCCCTCCCCTGCCCACCATGGGGTAATGCGCGCGCCTCCCGCCACTCTTTCTCCTTCCCGCGCCTTAAATGCACCCGGGGGGCGCCTTCGTCTTTCTCGTCTGTTGGTTTCAAGAAGCGGTTCGGCGGGAGGGCGGGGCGTAACCGCGTAGTAAACACGCCCCGCTCGCGGGACTTCACCCAGACGCAGCCGCGTCGTTGCGCCGCCACCTGCGCGCGTGCACGGTGGACGGGCTTCCTCCTCCCCGAGGGCAAACCCCGGGCAAGGGTTTCTTAACCCTCAGTTCAGGCGCCCTGGTGTGAAAAACAGCCTGAGAAGAATTCTTCATCCTCGCGACCATTGGGCTGATACTGCTGGGAATTGGAACAGAATGTCTTGTAGCGCCTGAGAGTAAGGAGATGCTCACGGCACACACACACACACATCACACACATACCACACACACACAGGTGGGGCACGGCAGAGGGACACAGGAGCCATCGAAGAGCTCCCAGTGGGCAAAGCTGGAAAAACATGAGTGACTGAATACAGTGTTGGATTTTAACCCAAAGTATAAAATGTCCATAAAGTCCTACTGATACAAAAATGATCACGTACATAAATTGGGACAAGGAAAAGACTAAATACCCTCCTGAGGTAGAGCCCAGCTCCCCGTCCTGAGATGTGGGCAGCCCAGGGACCCCTCCCAGAGGACAGTGTGGACAGGAGGTAGGGGAGTCACTGCCCACTGAGACACCTGACCACACCCCTCACCACGTGTCCCATGCTGTGACACGTCGTGTTGACCAATGTGATGTCACGAGAAGGCGCTTCACTTCTGGGCTCCTCCTCCCAAAAAGGCACTCGATCCCAGTCTAATCATGAGAAGAACATCAGACAAACCCCACCTGAGGAGCATCCCACAGAACGCCTGAGCTGTTCTCGACACTGGCAAGTCACCAAAACAAGGAAAACCTAAGAAAGTGTCACAGCCAAGAGGAGCCTAAGGAGACAGTGTACCTGTGATGAGGTGTCCTGGGTGGGATCCCGGAGCAGGAGAGAAACACGAGGGAAACTCGGGAGTCTGAATAAAGTGTGGACTTGGGTTACTAACAGTGTATCCATACTGGCTTATTAATTATAATAAAGGCGCCCCATTGCTGTAAGATGTGATGTAAGGGAAAGTGAGTGTGGGGTCCATGGGAACCCTCTGTAGTGTCTTCACAATTTTTCTGTAAACCTAAATCATAAAATCTCCTTATGCAGCTGGCTGAATTGCGACGTCAGTTGAGTCCACAGCCTTGCCAAGTTTATTGTTAAGTGTCCAGCAGTGATTAGAAAAGATTGGGACCCAGAAGCTTGTCATGAGGACCCCTGGGTCACTCTGAGATCACCTGACACTGGACCATCCTTACTAGTCTTGAACCCGTTCCTAGGCCGAGGTCAGGTCACAGCCCCAAGGTCCCTGAGGCAGCTCCTGCGAGAACCCACTGCACACACGCCCCAAACCTTTCCCAAGGGGCCTGCAGCCATTTGCTGGAGTAACTGAACTACAGGAACTAAACACTCAGCCTTCTGAACACCGGCTCTGAACTGACAGTAATTCTGGGAGCCCAGGACATGACCTCAGCCCGTCAGTCAAGGAGAGAACTGCCAGTGGTCAGGTGACTGGTGGAGAAGCAGCTCAGGGCTGACTCTCGGCGGTGAGCTGTCCATGGAGCCGCACTTTGGTTATTTCCCGGGTCCGGCACAGCCTGTTGGGATAGATGTACTTGGCAACAGGCAAAATCCCCAAATTAGTTCTCCGACCCGTGGACAGGGGGTCATTACAGTGATTCCATTACTCCTTCCTCAATACGGTGGGAGGGACTGAACGGAAACCCTGGGACTTCCTCTCCCATCCAGACAGAAACCAGAAGAAACGCCATGTCCCTGGAGGGGCTGCGGAAATTAGTGCCTCATCGAAGGCTTGAAAGCAGCAGCAGCAACGATGCCTGACACCCCCCAGCACGCTTAATTCACGTGTACAGCCCATGCAGACGCTGGACCGATCTTGAAGAAGGACGGTGCACCTCTGGAAACTCACTCAGATGGTCCATCCATCGCACCTGCTGCCCTGTCAGTCTTCACTGTGCCTTTACTGGAGCAGACAGACATAGCCCCTCACACTTGGGACGCCACTGTTGACCTGGTAAGGTCTTTTTCTCCCCAACAATTTGAAAGGATGACCAGAGCGCTGTTTTACCTGGCAGGGCCGGTGGTGCCCATTCACAGCCTTGCCCCAGGACCGCATCCATCCTCTGCTCTCTGCCGTGACAGGACCAGAGATGTTCCCCCGCACAGAGCATCACACTGGCCCGCCACACAGACGGCGTCACGCTGACTGGATCCGACCGGGAAGTGGGAAGAGCCCTAAATGCCTTAGGAAGATAGGCAGTAAACCCCACAGAACCTCAGGGCCATGTCAGTGGAGGCTCTGGAGGCTCCAGGACGCTCCCTCCGAGGTGGAACACGGGACGCCGCGCCTCACAGCGTCAGTTTGAAGACGCTGCCGCCGTGCCTCACAGCATCAGTTTGAAGACGCCGCTTTTCTCTGCCGAGAGTGTTGCCTGCAAGGCTGCAGTGTCGGGACCAGGAGCGAGAGACAAGGGCGCAGCAGGTCCAGGACGCAGCAGTGGCTGCGCTGTGTCATGATCCTACGATGCGGATAAGCCAACATCCCTGAGCGCTCGTAGCCGTAGGGGTGCTGCATGCGGTCTCTGGCAGACACCAGCCGGGAACCACAGCGCAGCACTGCAGGATGTGGGAGCAGGTCCATCCCCTCTCCTGCAGGTAACTAGTCTCCTTTTGAGAAATAGCTTCTGATCCTGCTGGGGAGACCTCACCATGAGACGTCAGGTGTTGCCTGACCCAGCCGGCCATAGGGCAGATCCTACAGGCAGCCGGCGCCGGCTAGGAACGCTGCGTAAGAGCCGCGCTCCGGCAGGTCTGGGGTTTGTGGGCGAGGGGGTGCGTTAGGGGATCAGACCCCCTTCCGCGCAGACTTCGGCCGCATGGCCGCTTTGGTTCTGCCAATGGCACCCTGGGGCGTTCCTTACAACCCGCTGATGGAGGGGGACAAAAGCTGAACCCGGTTTACAGACGTGTCTGCATGATTTGCTGGTACCGTCCACAAGCAGACAGAGCTGCAGCCCCACTCAGGTGGCCCCGGACACAGCCGAGGAACCTTCTCCAGGTGGCAGAACTCCGGAACCTTCTCCAGGTGGCAGAACTCCGAGCAGTATGTTTGGTCTGTGCACGATTGAGAGGCGTCCGAAGGTCCAGATCCACACTGAGTCACGGGCAGCTGCTACCACATTGGCTGGGTGGTCAGGGACTTGGAGGAACAGAACTGGAGGGTTAGTGACCAGGAAGCCTGGGAAAGAGACACGTGGGTGGAACCTCTCAAAGGGCACAGACTGTGAAGGGTGCCCAGCAGAGGGCAGCCACTGCAGAGGAGGCTCTTAACAACCAGGACGAAAATCCCACCCTGCATGTGAACCCGTCAGCCCTGCCCCAGCCGGCCCTGTGCTGGCTTCAGGTGGCCGGGGTGTGGAGGAGGGACCAGCACAGCCTCCCCGACTTCGATCCAGTGCAATGAGCAAACAGCAGAGACCAGCCCGACCCCCAGCTAAGGCCCCACCCCCGGGACCCCTTTCTTGGGGGGTATAGCCACGCCCCCTCCTGGAGGCCTTGCTCTCAGCCGGGGCAAGGAGAGGCGCAGCCCCCATCTGCCTCTTCCCCTGGGAGGCGCCGCCTGTCTCTGCTGTTTCACTGTAGGCTTCCCCCACCCCGCCCCCAGTGGCAACCCCCTTTCCACCCAATAAGTCTTTTTTACTGAACATCCACGTCCTCAAACAGTGGCCGAAGGCAGCTCTGAGCGGCGCCTGGATCCCGACTCACCCTCCTTTCAGAGTCAGTTTCCTTCATCCCTGAGAATTCCCTTTAGTGTTTCTCTTAGTGAAGGACGGCTGATGGCAAATTTGTCTGAAAATGTGTTTTCTTCACCTGTATTCGTGAGAGTATTTTCCGCAGGTAGAATTCAATTTTGAGCTGTTCCCCTCCGTCCTTTCAGGATAAGATCGCGTTGTCTTCTGGGCTCCAGCGTCTCTGTGGAGAAGCCAGTGGGGTGTATTTGCTGCTTTTTAACAAATTGTCTGTCTCTTCCAGGGAGTTCAGCGAGTTTCTCCTTGTCTCTTGTTTTCTGCGTTTTAATATAATTTTCCCAGGAGATTTTGTTGGTTCTGCTGGTTTTCATCTAATCTGGGGTTTGCAGAGCCTCTTAAGTCTACGCCCAGTGCTGTAGAGTCAGAACTCTACACCTGCCGCTCTCGAGGTCCCCGAGCCCTGCCTCTCGAGGCAGAGTTTCCAGAGAGTCGCGGGAACGGGACGTATCCTCAGGGCAGGTGTGTGGAGCCAGGCTGCTGGGCCAGACAAAACGGAGCATCCTTCGGGTCATTCTCAGAGGAGGCCTGGGCCGCTCTGCTTTAGCTCCTCAGAGCAGTGAAGGCCCAGCCCCACCAGTGCCAGAGGGCCCCGGCCCCCGGCCCAGCCATCTCACCTCCTCCCTGGCTGAGGGTCCTTCTCTCCTCAGGCTGCTGCTGTGTTTCGAGAGGATAAATCTCCCCTCTGGGCGAGGTTCCATCTGCTGCTGGGTTCCTCACTGAAGCCTCCAGGCCACGTCTCCACCCCCCCCACTTTTACCCCCGCCCCTTCTCCAGGTGGCCTCCCAGAGGGAGACTGGGCTGCGGCCTTTACCGTTCCCTTTTCTGGACTTGTCCGGGGTGCCCTCCATCCCCTGGACTCAGAGGGGAGAGGTGGGGAGCAGAAGAGGTTCCAACCATAGCAGGGAACCCGCTCTAGTAACATGCGCTCTCCCACTGGGACCAGGCCCAGTTCCTCACCCCGAAGGTCCAGCCGGGCACAGCATCCTGGTGAGCCCAGGTGGGCAGGTTGTGTGTGGGCCTGGCCCCCTCCGCTCTTGGCAGGACCTACTTCTCCATCACCACCCCCTCCATTCCCAAGGGCTGCTGGGGTGGAGACTCGTGACATCACAGTGCCTCATTTGCATGGGCCTGTCGGATTGGCTAGGAGGAGACCCGGCCACCTGCGTGTTCCCAGGGGTTCTGATGGTCATTCCCCATTGTCTGTACGGGCCTCTGATTGGCTGGCCCTAGGGAGGCCCACTCTGGTGGTCCCAGGACCTACAGGCTCACCAGCTCCACTTGAAGGGAAAGGGGTCTGCAAAGGGCAGCTTGGACCAGAGGGCTGCCAGCTCGCTCGGTGATGGCCGAGGCCTGAGTCAGGGCTCTGTGTGAGCCAGTGAGCCCACGTTGCCAGTCCGGTCACGGCTACGGGATCACTTTCTGGTGAGACCCGCTCTCTGATTCTTAACCCCTCCTTGAGGACTGGGTGAGAACAGAATGACATGGATGACTGGTCTTTCCCTGGGGGCTGTGATGGACAGAGCCTCTGTGCCAGCCCTGGTGTCCCCAGTTGTAGCCCGGGGACGGCGGGAAAGTCACTGGATGGCTCTGCGCCCCACCTCTCAGTGGGCCCTCGGGTGGGGGAACAGGGATGTGGTCTGGAAGGTGTGTCAGGGGGATGGGTCACACCCTTAGGGGGTCATGATCGCCTATGAGGAGGGGCTGCACCCCTGTCCTGTGGTCCCGGGTGCCTGGGAGGGTCGACGCCACCTCACGCGTGCAACGTACCAGGGCTGCTGCGGCCACTGGGCCAAGCCCTGTCCTTGTTAACCCCGTGTGGGAGCCCAGAGGAGGCTCCAGAGGGTCTCATCTCAGTGCTGGGGAACCGGGAGAGGCTCAGAGGTTCCGGGCTCCCCCAGGTCAAGGCTGGCGGGAGGCAGGGCTAGAACTGTCCAGTCCCTCCCCCGCTCCCCGTAAAGGCCAGGTCGGGGAGTACCTGAGCGCAGCTGTTGCGCGAAAGCCTTTCTCCGCTGCTGGCGGCCCCTGCTGGGCCTCCCCGGGGGGCAGGGAGGCTGGCAGGCCAGCTATGCCGGGAATGATGTACCAACAGCACAAACATGCAAACAGCTTCAAGCTGTTGGTTCAGTAGGAAACAAACCAGCACAGGCTTGAAAGCCGGCCACGGGGCCTGTGGCGGCCGCATCGACAGCGCCACGCGGGGGCACCAGGCTCTGCAGGCCTCCTGGGCAGCCGGGCCCCTTCCCCTGCATGGTGTGCGCACGGCCACCGCCTTCACACCAGCCCAGGGTCTCCCTGTCGCCCTTGGAACCCAGAACCCGGAGGCTGCCTTGCCACAGGCGTGGTGGGGTCCCTTCCACGAACCCCTGAGTGAACCGGAGGAGGAGCTGGGGTCCCGCTGCTGCTCTGTGCCGGGCCCGGGCCCCGCAGGAAATGACTGTTCACCGCAGGGCTCCCGACAGCACACATTCATCCTCTTGCCACTCTGAGGCCAGAAGTCCAAAAGCAAGGTGTCCGCAAGGCCGGCTCCCTCCGAAGGCTGCAGGGGAGGATCCTTCCTGCCTCTTACAGCTTCTGGTGGCGCCAGGCGTCCCTGGGCTTGTGGCCAGTTCCCTCCATCCCCACACGACCTCTTTTGTGAGTCTGTCCTCCACGTGTTATAAGGACCCTTGTCATCGGGTTTGGGGCCCAGCTGGGTAATCCAGGATGGTCTCATCTCAAGTGATGGGGAGCCGGGAGGACCAAGCCCCCCTCAAAACCCTAAGTCCAAGGGGTGGGGCGAGTGGTGGTGGAAAACCCCAAGCCTTCATGTCCCCCAACCTCCCAGCCACGCCCACCCCAGCCTGGGCTCTGCGTCATCCTGGGGACCCGTGTGGGGCTCTGGGACCTTAGTCCAGGATTATGGCAACGTCCAGATGTGGGCTTGGCAGTGAGCAGACAGGTCACGGGGCCGAGAGCCCTCAGGGTCAGTGTGCCACTGCTCTCGGCCCGCCCTGCTTCCCGCCCACCCCCTGGGGCTCCAGGGAGCCCTCTCCAGCTTTGTGATCTCTGCTCCCTTGTTCCTTCACATTCCCGGCTGGGAACACCCCAGCCCCCCGATGAATCTGCTCCCTCGTCTCTCTGTGTCCTCGTGCAGCTGATGAGCCCAGTTCAAAACACCCCACAACCCAGCGATGGTGCCTCACCCACGTGTGACCATCCCACAGTGGCCGTGCGCCCCCCACAATCTCCCCCCGCTCCCGTCTCCAGTGAGCTCACCCCCTCCACAGCGACTCTCAGACAAACCCGAAGGGAAGAGCATTCTCATTTTTAAAAAAGTGAAAGAGGGGCTTCCCTGGTGGTGCAATAGTTGAGAGTCCGCCTGCCGATGCAGGGGACACGGGTTCGTGTCCCGGTCCGGGAGGATACCACATGCCGCGGAGTGGCTGGGCCCGTGAGCCATGTCCGCTGAGCCTGCGCGTCCGGAGCCTGTGCTCCACAACGGGAGAGGCTGCAACAGTGAGAGGGGCCCGCGTACCGCAAAAAAAAAAAAAAAAGTGAAAGAGGGGCTTATTCCTTTAAAGTGTCCATGTCACAAGAGACAAAAGCTACAGATGACCAGGTGAAAGGAGACTCAGGTACCTGACGCACCTGCACAGACCAACTGAACAGCCAGACTGAAGGGGCCCAGGACACAAAGTGGTGGTGAGAACGTGGGGCAACGTGGCACAGCCAACGGACGGGGGATAAAGGGCCGCGAGGGGTGGGGGGGATGGTTAAAGGGCACACTCACTGGGACGTCACCTGGCGGCCCCGCTAAGGCAGCACGCACCTCTGTGACCGCCACTCCTCTCGCAGCAGAAACAAACATGTCTACACACAGATCCGCCTATGAACGCTCACGGCCGAAGAGGAAACTGCCCCAACACCCATCAGCAGGGGATAAACCCCTGTGGGCCATCCGTGCAGCGAGCGGTCCATGAGCAAAGCAGAGGCACGCAGTGCCCGTAAAGGACGCGTCGGAGCCTCACAGGCGGCTGTGACACAAAGGGATCTATGTGACTCCATCCAGCCAGATGGAACGGACACAGTGAAAGGTCTAGGACAGCAGTTGCCTCCGGGTGGGGGAGGCTGAATGGGAAGGGACGGGAGCATCTCTCTGGGGGGGGGGGGGGGGGGGAAGGGACGGGAGCATCTCTGGGGGGAGGCTGAATGGGAAGGGACGGGAGCATCTCTCTGGGGGGGGAGGGACGGGAGCATCTCTCTGGGGGGGGGGGAAGGGACGGAAGCATCTCTCTGGGGGGGGGGCGTCTTCAGTGTCTTCACAGGTGTGGGTGATACCGGAGATGCATTTGTCACACTCCTCAAACTACACTTAACATACGTGCATCTCACTTCGATTTAAGCCAGTGTGCTCCACGTAAGATCCAGCGTGGTAGCCCTGCCTGGGCGAGGCACTCCCGAAGCTGCTGGTGTGAGCACACGTGGGGCAGCCCCTGCGGAGGGCAACCTGACAAATGGACATTTGGGAAATGCCATCTATAAGTACAGTAGTGAACATGCATAGCAGCAGGGCAGAAAGCCGGCCACTGCAGCGTAGCTTCTGGTGGCAAATTGAACAACGCGTGCAAAGGAATACAGTGGGCTGCCTCTTGCATCAAAACAGGGAAATAAAATATATTCAGATGCGCTTATGATTGCCTGAAGAAACTCTGGAAGACACTGACGATGTTAGTAATGATGGCCATCCACTGACTGCATAAGGGCTGGCTTAGTCCGTTCAGGCTGCTGTAACAAAATACCAGAAACTGGGTGCCTTCTAAACAACAGGAGTTTATTCCTCACAGCCTGGAGGCTGGACGTCTGAGATCAGGTGCCAGTGTGGCTGGATTAGGGCCTCTTTTGGGTGGCAGGCTCCTCACATCCTCACTTGGTGGAAGGGGCTGAGGAGCCCTCGGGAGCCTTTTATAAGGGCACTAATCCCATTTATGAGGGCTCCATCCTCATGATTTAAGCATCGCCCAAAGGCTCACCTCCTCACACCATCACCTTTGAGGGTTAGGATTTCAACATATGAATATGAGGGACACAAACCTGCAGACCATAGCAGGGGCTGTCACCTGAGTGCATCTGAGTCACCTGCCAAAACTGAAGGCTGAAGGGGAGTATGTCTACAGGGAAAGAAAGGGGATGGGAGAGGGCTTTTGGGAAAACCAGGCTGAGTGCAGCTTGGACAGCTGAGTGTCTACACACACTTCACAGAAAACCCATTTGTGTTGCAGAAGAGTTATCATTACAACGGAAGCAACGTCACACCTGTACATGAATACTTCAGAACATAAGATAAGGGCTTCCCTGGTGGCGCAGTCATTAAGAATCCACCTGCCAATGCAGGGGACATGAATTCGAGCCCTGGTCCGGGAAGATCCCACATGCCTTGGAGCAACTAAGCCCATGAGCCACAACTACTGAGCCTGCGCTCTAGAGCCTGTCGGCCACAGCTACTGAGCCTGTGCTCTAGAGCCCGCGAGCCACAACTACTGAGCCCGTGTGCCACAACTACTGAAGCCCACGCGCCTAGAGCCCGTGCTCCGCAACAAGAGAAGCCACTGCAGTGAGAAGCCTGCGCACTGCAACGAAGAGTAGCCCCCGCTCGCCGCAACTAGAGAAAAGCCCACACGCAGCAACGAAGGCCCAATGCAGTCAAAAATAAATAAAATTTTTTTAAAAAGAAAAAACTTATTTAAAAAAAAAACACATTAAGATAAAAAGGATCTTGTATAAAAGACTGATGAAGAATATCAACAAGAGGAATTACCCCAAGAAACACAGGGACATTGAGACCAAAAGGCTTCTATTGCTTCAAGACAACCTGATCTCCCTGAGGGGGAGGGGCTTAAGGAAGACACGTGTGGTTTCAAAGAGGAGATGATAAATGTAACAGAAGTCGTGAGCATCCGAGCTCAGAAAAGGCCGGGATAGAGAATCACTGTGGAGATGACAGCCACATCTGAAAGAAAAGAAAACTAAACACAACCGGAAATGCCTTTAAAGACAGAGGGTTTGGGCTTGAGGAAATCACACAAAATCAAGTGAAAATAGCTACAGTGTAAAAATAATTGAAAGAATGGTAGGGACAGAATTCAAACCAAGAAGATCTAACACATGCATAATTGATGTTCCCGAAGAGAACAAAACACACAGGACAGAAAAAATACTCTAGAATGTAACAAAACATGCGTTCCTTCCCTTAAGCTTGAATCTGCAGTTCAAAGGAGCATGTGTCCTGGGGACATTCTCCTGTAGTTATTAAATTTCAAGGATATAAAAATGATCAGAGGAACCATCATATAAATATCAGGAGACAGGAGCTGCAAGGTTCTGAGAACAAAAATGTATGATCCAAGGATTTTTCCAATCTACCTTTAAGAATAAAGTCAAAAGAAACTCTGCTGTATATGAGAGCTTACAGCATAGACAGGACCCACCATAGGAGAGCAGCGAGAAGCTTGGAGAGCCTGGGGCAGCCCTGGATGCCTGTGTACCAGCATAATTGTTAATAGCACGCATGTTTGCTCCCCAAAGTGGTCAAATGTGAGAGGGTAAGGGTGCTAGAAAGGATGTGACGGCATCAGCTGATAAAACTGGAACGTGGATGGTGCATTAGATAAACATATTGATATAAACTTGTGAGGCTGTGTAAGAGAGTACCCCTGTTCTTAGGAAACACAGTGAAATATTTCAAAGGGTCACCTGATGTGTAACTCACCCCCAAATTGTTCAGAAAGCTTAAGGGAGCATGTGAGAGAGATCAAATGATAAAGCAGACGGACTAAACAACAGGTGAATCTGGATGAAGCGTGTATAGCTGTTCCTTGTACTATTTTTATTTTTGCAACTTTTTCACAAGTTTGAAATTATTTCCAAATAAGAAGTCTAAAGAGAAGAAGTGCTCCAGGTTGGACAAAAAAGGATGTGGTCAGCCAGCCCACGAGCCGTCTTCACCTCCAGGGGACAAAAGCCAGACGACAAAGGGCTGAAAGATGATAGAAGTCAAGGATGCGGAAGCCACGGCAAAAGCCTGGGTGAGCTTTCAGGGTATGTGTTGCTGTCACGTTGGAGACCCCGCGTCAGGAGCAGAAGTTACAGATTTGATCATGTAAAAAAGATAAAATTAAATTAATAAACTGAGGGATGGTGGGCAGGGCTGGGAGTCAAGAAATAACTTCGAACCTTGAGGCACTGGGTGTAAGGAAACATAATGGCCCACGTTAGATTTTCAAAACCATTTCAGGAGGAGCTCCTGGTGCCGTGGTCTCGGGGGATGAGGAAAACTTTGTCCTATGTTGGTCATTCCTTCAGTTTCCACTTCGGTTTACTTTTGTTCAATGCAAACCCATGACACGCAATGCTTTTTCTTATAAATTATGATCCCACGATTCGTAATTCTATTGATGTCTCGCTCCATCCACGGGGAGAGTTGCCCTTTACGGTACTGAACAGACTTTGAACAGAGCTGGTTATCTGGAAAGGGAGCTCAGAACGTGCTTTCAGTTTCCTCTGTTACTCAACGTTTCAACAATGAGGATGCACCTGTTGACTAAAAAAAAATGCACAACCTAAGAGTTGGGAGTTATGTTTTATTCATCGGGCAAATCTGAGAGCTCAAGCCCAGGGACACAGCATCTCAGATAATGCTGAGAAAACTGTTCCGAAGAGGCAAGGAGTGGGGGAGCCAGGATATATAGGAGTTTTTGGTTTTTTGTTTTTTTTGTTTGCAACAAAAGACCAGGTAGAACATCAAAAGATTACAGTTAATAAAAGAAAACCAGATATCTCAAGTTAAGGAGGACTTTAGCCCTTTCCTCTGTATGGGAAGATGCAAGCGTCTGGGCTCACTGAAGGAATTCCTTCGAGGTGCACCTCAGCTGTCTGGGGCCAGCACCCTGCGCTTCTCATCCTGAGTCTCTTCTGGGGGCACCGTCAGGGGTGGCCACAGCGGCTGACTGCTAGATGGGCTGGGCAGTGGGCAGCCCATTTCTCTCCATCCTGAGTTCCCTCAGGGCTCACCATCCAAGTGGCTGTAATGTGATGGCTTGATGGTTGCAACGTCCTCTTTTTACTGATACAGCGGGCAATATTCTAGTTCACACACCTTTCTTACCAAAGCGGAACCATTATTCCAGTTTCGTAAGGGGAGAGGAAATGCACCCGCGGAGGTCTGGGAGGCCAGGCCATGACCGAGCCTCTCTGATTCCAGCTCTTTCCTACACGGCTTGGAGGACGGGGGTCTCTGCATGTAGCCCCCTGGATTTCTGCCAAGGAGTGGGGGGGGGGGCTGACCCATGACATTGAGCCACTCCAGGCCACCTACACTTAAACATGCCACTTCTCATGCCAAAGGACAGGCATGATGTCCTGGAATTAACACATGTGAACAATGGGTTGTACTCATGTTTCAGCTCCACGGAAGAAGAGATGTGTGTTTTTTCTTGACGCTGGAATTCTAAATACAGACCTTTGAATGCCTTCTGTTATTATCAAATCAACATATTTCATGCAAAATGCCTCTGTGAGGGCTGCCACTCATTCTTCAGAGACTTCACCCACTGGCAGAAAGCATGTTGTTTCTAATTTTTAAAGAAGAATAGTTTTTAGAACAGTTTTAGGTTGACAGAAGAATTGAGAAGACAGTACGGGGCATCCTCATACAATCCACCCTTCCCTATTATTAGTATCTTCCATTACTGTAGCACTCCTGCTAAAATTAATGAACCAGTGTGGGTATATCAGCATTTACTAAAGTTCATACTTGATTAAGATTTCCTGAGTTCTCCCCTAAGGTCTTTTTCTGTCCCAGGATCCCATCCAGGATTCCACATAACATCTAGTCACCGAGCCTCCTCAGCCTCCTCTTGGCTGTGACAGCGTGAAATGGTGATAAAATAAGAAATATATATTTAGTCCCCGTTCCTGGTTCCTGGCAGGGAGCTCCCAGAACCCTTAATCTCCTGGGTGCTGAGGTGGAAGGAGCATCTTTGTTACTCATAATAAGCCCTTTCAACCACACCTGAGCTTATGCTAATGAGGTGACCCTTGCTGAGGCACTAGAAGGCTGCAGGATGGAGGCTGGTGGCCAGAGGGACCAGCTGTGCGATCAGAGAGGGGGCGCTTCCAATCCCACCCCCCCCCCGAGCACCATGGAGCCGATGGGGGCTGGGCATTGAGTGAATCACCCATGGTCAATGGTTTAATCAATCGTGCCTCCGTAAGGGGGCCTCTATAAACCCCTGAACAATGGGCTTCAGAGAGTTTCCTGATTGGTGATCCCAGCCATGTGCTGGGGGGCGGTGCTGCACCCCAGACTCTGAGGGACAGAAACTCCCACACTCAGAACCCTTCCAGACCTCGTCCTAGGCACCTCTTCGTCTGCCTGTTCATTCGAATCCTTTGTAATATCCTGTCTAATGAACTAGTAAATGAAAGTAAAGTGTCTCTGAATCCTGTGAACTATTCTAGCGAATTATCCAACCCCAGTACGGAGTCGTAGGAGCCCCTGATGTGTGGCTGGTTGACCAGAAGTACAGGTGGCCTGGACTTGTGGTTAGCCTGGTGTCTGAGTTGGTGGCAGTCTTGTGGGACCGAGCCCCTAACCTGTAGGGTCAGCACTAACTCCAGGGAGTGTCAAAACTGAATGAAATTGTAGGACAACCAGCTGATGTCCACAGAAAGTTGGAGAATCGCTTGGTGTGGAAAACCCACACATTAAGTGTCAAAAGTGTTCTGAGTAGGTAAAAAAAATCACAGTGGTGGGAGAGAGTTGATCTCAGACTGTCCTTGTTTTTGTTTTTGTTTTTTTTTTGGGGGGGGGGGTACGCGGGCTTCTCACTGTTGTGGCCTCTCCCGTTGCGGAGCACAGGCTCCGGACGCGCAGGCTCAGCGGCCATGGCTTACGGGCCCAGCCGCTCCACGGCATGTGGGATCCTCCCGGACCAGGGCCCGAACCCGCGTCCCCTGCATCGGCAGGCGGACCCTCAACCACCACGCCACCAGGGAAGCCCCTGTCCTTGTTTTTGATGACCTTGACAGCCTGAGGAATACTGGTTCAGTATGGGAATGCGTCTGATGTCCTTTTCACGGTTGACTGGTGTCGCAGGTTTCGGGAAGATACCGCAGAACTCTGGTGCCGTGCTCGTCACACATTAGCAGGTGTTCCTCCTGTTAACACGACGTGTCGCTGTGCATGTGACACTGATCGCCATCAGGCTGGTTGTCAGGTTTCTCCTCCATAACGTGACCCTTCTCCTCACTTTCCGCATTGTCCTTTTTGGAAGGAAGTCCCTCTGCAGCCCACACTTAAGGAGCGGGGAGCTGTGTCCCTCCTCCCGAGGACAGAGCATCTACGTAAAATTTGAAATTCCTCTTTGTTACCAAGGCTGTCACCCCAGAATCATGCCCCTACCCCTCCCATGAATAGAAACCAGTTACTCATAATCTAAGTTTCAGGGGGAAGCTGCAAAGAGAAAAAAACAACTGGTTAGAGCCATCTAGGCCCCAAATGCAGAAGACTAAACCGCCATTAGACTTCGAGCCTCGTTATACTCTCATTACAATGCATTAGCTAAATGACGCACCAGCGCCATGACAGTTGGCAGTTGCCATGACAACCACCAGGAAAAGCCCATGCAAGGACTGAAAAGGAGGGCTGCATCAGTTCTGGGTCCAAACCACACCCTCGTTCTCAGATAACTCATGAATATCCCTCCCATTCTTTCCAATTCCCTCCCACTTACCTCATCCCTCCTATATATGTGGGGTCTCTGCACACACTGGGTTGAGAAGTTGATTTGAGAACTAGGTTCCCGCTTCTCCATTCTTTGGCCATTGAATAAAGCCTGTGCCGTTCCAGTCTCAGCATCAGCTTCGTTACTGGCTGCGTGAATCCAATCGGAAAAAGAACCTCGCTGGCTGAGACAGGGGGTCTCCGTCTGAGCTAGGACCCCAGCGTGGGTCCAGTGAACCAGTTGGGTAACATCTTCATGGGAGATTTGTCTCCTCCCCCATTTCCTTATTCAATTATTTATCTTAATCTGTTTAGACCCGTGGGTAATTATTTTATTCTCTGGATTATGACCCAGTGCTGTTTATTTTGTTGTCCAAATTTTTCCATCCTTGGTCATTGGGCGTCCCTTCAGTTGGCCCCCGTCCCTTTAGCCTGCCCCCATCAACGTAGGGTGTGTTTGTTTTTTAAAGGGCTTCCTTACCACGGGTTCATCTTGTACATTTCTTGCCCCTAGTCCTAGAATCAGCCATTTCTCCGTGGAAGCCTGTTCCTTTTTATGGAGAACAGTATTAGAAGCTAAGATCTGGGCACAAGGTGTGCTCACCGCTACTGGGATGTCATTGCTCCTAGGCCTTCTCAACTGACAGAGCAGAGATATGCCCATAGACTCATCCATATATATAGACACCTATCTATAAATAAATCTGTGTGTAATCATTTGTATCTATATTATGCTAAACACGAGTTCATGCTGACGTCCCCAGCTCTAATCCACTGTCACTAATCCACTAGCCTCCTCCCTTTGTTTATCTGTAAATTCCATCCAACAGTGAGAAGTCTGACTTGCCATCCACTGACTTAATGGTTCAGTTGCAGCCTACAGGTTGTGGCATCAGATTGTGAATCTGTACCTCCACGGAAAACAACTTTACCAAGCAGAGTACAGTGCTTGTGGACAGCTCCTTTTGCCTTTAGTCTTACCGACACCACTCGTTTCCAAAGTTGCGTGGGTCAGCAACTTCTCCCACTCTCCTTCACTGAGGTTGTGTCACACATTTGCGTGACAGTTAGATTCTCTCGTCACAAGGTTCCCTCCTGGGAACGCTTGACCACCTGAGTTCTTTATCTGCATACACTAAGGGTCTTTATCTGCATACATTAAGGGTCATTCTGGGCTGTAAAGTTCTCTGGGTTTTGACTAGTGCATAATGTCAGACATCCATCACCACAGGATCCTATAGAATGGCTTCACTGCCTACGCTCCATCTGCATCCCTCCCTCCCGCCAAGCACCTGGCAACCACTGATCTTTTTAGTAGATTGGTGTTTTCCAGAATGTCATATCGTTGGAATTATATACCATGTAGCCTTTTCAGACTGGCTTTTTTCACTTAGCCATATGCATTTAAGTTTTCTCCATGTCTTTTCACTGCTCGACAACGATTTTTTGTTGTTGTTGCTGTTGCTGAATAATATTCCATTGTCTAGATGTACCACAATTGATCTATGTACCTTTTTTTTTTTTTTGGCCGCGCCACGTGGCTTGTGGGATCTCAGTTCCCCGACCAGGGATTGAACCCGGGCCACAACAGTGAAAGCCTGGAATCCTAATCCCTAGGCCACCAGGGAACTCCCTGATCTATGTACTATTTAAGGACACCTTCATTTCTTCCAGTTTTGGGAGATTATGATGAAAACTGCCGTAAATATTCAGGTGCAGGTTTTTGTGTGGACCTAAGTTTTCCAGTCAGTTGAATAAATACCAAGGAGTGCAGCTGCTGGATTCTATGGTGAGCGTATGTTCAGTTCCGTAAGGAACCACCACATTGTCTCTTAGCGGCTGCACCGTTTTGCATCCCCGCCAGCAATGAATGAGAGTTCCTGTGGCTCCGCGTCCTCGCCAGCATCTGGTGATGTCAGTTTCTAATGGGCGTACAGCGGCATCTCATTGTTCACTTGCATTTGCAGTTGCATAATAAGAGATGGATATGCATTTCTGCTATCTCTATATCTTCTTTGCTAAGCTGTCTGTTTAAATCTTTTGCTCATTTTTAATTGGGGTGTTTGTTTCCTTGTTGCTGAGTATTAAGATTTCTTTATCTCTTTCAGAGAGAGAAGCTGAGAGACTGAATATACAAATGGACAGGCCATATATGAAAATACAACTCTGACCCACACCCTGCAGCAATCAGCCCAGAAAACCAAGCCATCATCTACAGTAACCAGCCCAGGGAGCCATCCTGCTATAGGCTGGACTTCTAGGAAGTCAGACATCTACCTCTAGCAACAAAAAGGAAGCCAAGTAATAGCCCTCGTAACAATCGACCCCAAATGGCCAGGACTTTTTTTAATAACTGAAATTTTTCCTAATTGTTTTTCCTGCTTCCAACTTAGGACCAACCAGAGGAAACCAAATCTGCTCCCCTAAGCAATCATAGGATGTCTTCCCCAGGCTCACAGCTGCATCAGAGAACCACTGAGCCCCCTTTTTCCACAATAAATGTTTCCGAGCCTCTCCCTTCCTTTGAGCCTCTGTGAGACACCGTAGTGGTGGCCGACTCCCTGCTACAGCAGACTCTGAATAGTCTTCGCCTCTTCTCATTTGCTTGGTCTTCACTTATTTCCACAAAGTCCTTTATCGGATATGTGTCTTTTGAAGATTTTCTCCTCCATCTGTGACTTGTTTGTTTATTCTCTTAACGGTGACTTTCACAGAGCAGAAGCTTTGAACTACACTAAAGTCTAACTTCTCAAAATTTTCCTTCATGGATCACGCTTTTGGTGTTTTATCCAAAAAAATCATTGCCAAACCCAAGATCACTTAGTTTCTTCTATCTTATCTTCTAGAAGTTTTAAAGTTTTGCATTTTCCATTTAGATCTATGACCCATTTTGAGTTAATTTTTGTGAAAGGTGTAAGATCTGTATCTAGACTCAGTTTTCTGTTTGTTTGTTTGTTTTTGACACGTGAACGTACGGTAGCTACAGCACCACTTGTTGAAAAGACTATTCACTTTCCATGTATTCATTTCTGCCCTCGTAAAAGAACAGTTGACTGAATTTGTGTGAGTCAATTTTTGAGATCTCTATTCTGTTCCATTTATACATTCTATACATTGCTGAATTTCATTAGTTAATATTTTGTCAGGGACTTTTGCATCTAAGTTCGTGAGAGTTATTGGTTTGCAGTTTTCCTTTCTTGTAATATCTTTATCTGGTGTTGGTATCAGGGTAATGCTGGCCTCGCAGAATGAATTACGAAGCATTGCTTCTGCTTCTATTTTCTGGAAGAGAATGTAGAAAATTGGTACCATTTCTCCCTTTAATGTTTGGTAGAATTCACCAGTGAAGCCATCTGGGCCTGGTACTTTTTTTTTTTTTTTTTTTTTTGGCTGCGTTGGGTCTTCGTTGCTGCGCGTGGGCTTTCTCTAGCTGTGGCGAGCGGAGGCTACTCTTCATTGTGGTGCACTTCCTTCTCATTGCGGTGGCTTCTCTTGTTGCAGAGCATGGGCTGTAGGCAAGCAGGCTTCAGTATTTGTGGCACGTGGGCTCAGCAGTTGTGGCACACGGGCTCTAGAGCGCAGGCTCAGTATTTGCGGCACACGGGCTTAGTTGCTCCACGGCATGTGGGATCTTCCTGGACCAGGGATCAAACCTGTGTCCCCTGAATTGGCAGCCGGATTCTTAACCACTGCAGCACCAGGGATGTCCCCGGGCCAGGTGCTTTTTTTTCAGGTTACTAGTCATGGGTTCAGTTTCTTTAGGCCTAGTATCTATGTCTCCTTGAGTGAGTTTGGGTAGCTTTGTCTTTCAAGGAACTGGTCCATGTCATCTAGGTTATCAAATTTGCTGGCATAAGTTGTCCATAGTATCCTTCTATTGTCCTTTTAATCTCTGTAGGCTCGGCTCACGATCGGTAGGATTAACACATTGAGACCCCACCCTGACCTGGATCCAGGGACTGGGCGTTGGTCTCAGGGGATTTGAGGCCATCTTCCCAAAGTTTAGCATGGGTTACTGGGATGTACTCTGACCTTGCTTTGTTGTTGAGTTCATTTCATTTCTGACTATGGCCTCCCTGTCTGGTATAAGCTTCTGGTATACGGCTGTGTTAGAACTACCCTTCAGTTTCATGCAGATGAAGGTGGTAGACTGGAGTGCCAGTTGTTCTATTCTGAAGCAGAACTATTCTCAGGATCTGGGAGCGCAGCCAGGAGCATAGAGATCTGGGTCAAAGAGACGGCAGGGCTTCTCTGTGCCCCAGAGGAGGGAGCTGTTCTTTATTAGGGTTACTGGCTGATGCTGTGGAAGCAGAAGCATGGGAGACAAGGCAGCCCCACCCAATGGGGAGTGACTGCAGCTTGGAGCAGTGGTTCTTAAACTTGTCTGCATCCTGGAACTTAGGAAGAATACTGATGTCCAGGATCCATGCCAGAGACGCTCACTTAACTGGTTTGGGGTGCAGCCCACATTCAGGTACCTGCCCAAGCACAGGCATTGCCTACGTCTTGGAGTGTTCCACCCATAGATGTCACCAAATACTGGAAAGAAAAGGGATGAATGGGTTGGGGCTCCTTGGATCATCCCAACTCGGGAAGCCAGGGAGCTTCATTCACCATTGACAATGCTGCTTTATTCGCCTGTGAAGTCATAAACCATCACCAGGAGAGCCTGGCAGAGCCTGGTGTGGACCATTCCATCCCCGTGAGGTCACTGATATAAGTTACAACAAGCTAAAGAGAACAAAACCAGCCTGATGGCTCCCACTCAGCCAGCCGTTAAACTTCTCGCTGGAAATTAAAGGAAGCCTCTGCCTAAGGGCCCTGAATAAGGAAGAAGTCTTGGCTGTCATCGCTGTCAACCCCCTTGGACATAAAAGAAACATCGCCTGCGGGAAGGAGGAGCGGTGGCTGGGCTGTTTGCGCAAGGCTTGACTGCCGGGACGCCTCATTTTGCCCCTTCCTGCCTGGAGTCTACAGCTTGGCTTCAGTCCCGGGTAAATGTCAGAAGGAGCCCAGAGCAAGCTCTAGAATGCCTGGGTGCAGCCAAGCAAACAGAAACGCTCCTGTGGGTTTAAGAAAACAGAACAGAATGTACGGGCTTGTCTAACTAAAAAGCCTGGCAGGAGGGGGACTTCAGGCATGGCTGGATCAAGGCGCTCCCTGATTTGTCATCAATCTTCCCTCCACCTTTGCTTTCTACTGTCTTCTACATTGGCCACCTCCTCTCAAAGGCTTTCCATTCATGGCAACAAATGGTTCCTGCCATTCCCAGACTCGAGTCTTCCCAGCTTGGAAATCCAAAGGGGGAGGAAGTGTACAAACGGCTTCTTGCCTTTCATTTCCCCTTCCCTCATAGACTGGAACTTTGAGTGGGGTCCACATGGCACAGTTACCTACTGACTGCCTACCTGGGACTGCTGGAATCTTCCATGTGCTCCTCCACAACTATTTGTTATACCTCTCCACACGGCTCTGTTCCCAGGGAGGCTGACCTGCATGAACAGTCGCCCAGGCTCCCTTGCCCTTTGCATTCTGGGTGGGGGTTGGGGGAGAGGTCTGGCCAATGAGAAGCTCTGGCAGGAACCTGTTGGTTGTGTTATCTATTCCCAGCTCTCTCTTGTCAGCATTGCCTCACATTGGCTGTGTCATTTCTCCCGAGTTCACATCCTTTCACAGCAGCCCTCTCCTCTGACTTTCTCCTTCCCGGTTCTGCTTCCTCCTCTCACACTTCAGACTCAGGGGTGAAAACAGTCCTCAGTTGTTACTAGCCCTGGGCACAGCACTATCACGTGAGGCTCCCTGTATCTCACCCACAGTTAGAATATGCTCTTGGGTTCTTTCCTGAGCACTGATAGGTAGATGCACTAGGTTTGGTTATAAGACAAGGCTCTGGCCAATGGGATGTGAACAGAAATGATGTGGGCGACTCCCAGGTCACACCCTGAAAGGAGGAAGTATGCCTCCCACCATTTTTTCACCCCCTCACCGTCTGGAAATTGGATGAGGTGGTGAGCTATCTCAGACACGTGGACAATAATAACATCCTAGGAATGGTGGAACAAGAAGATAAAGGGGCCAGGGCTCCCGGACGCTCTGTGGAGCAAAGTCACCAAACCAAGAAGGACAAGCCCGCTGTTAAGGCATTGTAGCCAAGGTGATTTAGGGCCTCCGTCGCTGCAGCTGAACCCATATTCCAACCATACAGTGACGCGTTCTTTCTCAATAGTTCCTGTCAAAGTTCCAGAAGTTCTCTCTGGCCTTCAGCCGCATTTCCAACCACAATCCAATCCCTGTTGCCATGGAAATGAATGACCTTACTGATCCGCTGGGTCCACCCCTGAAGCTGGAGCCAGGACAAAACAGTCACCTGGCAAACATGGGCTGGGAGTGGGGGTTAGGTGATTCCCAAAGGGAACTTGGAAGCCTGTTACCAGAAGGGGGAATTTTGCTGGGTGAGGAAAAGCAACCGCTCTCATTAGGAGTCACATCCACAGCTACCATCTGTGAGCACCTTCTATGCACCAGTCTTGTCCTATTCATGCTCTCATCCTTGCAGCCTTTTACTCTGAGCTCTTGTCATTCTGTGGGCAAATAGGGTTTAGTTGGACAGTTCTTGCTTGGGTCTTTGATGCAGTTGCAGCAGAGGGTGAATGGGGCTCTGAAGGCTCAACTGGGAGGCCATCCAAGATGGCAAGAGTGGAAGCTGGCTATAATCTGGGAGTTCAGCTGGGGCTGCTGACCGAAGGGTCCACAGGCAGCCTCCTGCCATGGTTTGGGCATCTCGCAGCAAGGGAGTCGCAGTGTAATCACATTTCTTACGGGGTGGCCGGCTTACAAGAAGCAGAAAGAGGAAGCTACCAGGTGAGCTCTGAGAGGCCAGTTAAAGGCTATGCCAACAACTAGCATAGTGTCACTTCTACCATGTGCTTTTGGACAAAGCAGCCTCAGGGCCACCCGGTTTCAAGGGTGTTCCAAAACGTACTTCATTTCTGCAGGGGAAGTGGCAAACTCACATTGCAAAAGAGAATTGTATGATGGGGAATATTTTTGCAGCTATCTTTGGAAACTACAACCTGACACAGCCTGCCCTCTGGGCACAACAATTCTTATCCCTCCCACATGCAAAATATGCTCACTCCTCACCCAAGAGCCCAAAATCTCATTGCATTACGGCATCAGCTCAAGCTCCAAGATCCTATCGTTAAATTAGGTCCAGGTGTGCCTGAGACACCTCAGGCTCAGCCCCTCAAATATGCTTCCCCTTAGGAAGACCCGTATGAGACAAGTGATCCATGATCCCACACCCAATATCAAATGGGGGTGTGGGTAACTGCCACTGCACTACCAACCAGAAATGCGCCATCACAACTCTAAACTCCAGCCAGTACCTTGTACCAGTTCCTCGATTAGGACCTGTTCGGTTCCCTTTAAGTGATTCTCTGTGGTTCTGGTTTTGATCTTTGAGCTCCATTAGGCTCCATTCTTTGAATCATTCTTCATTTTCCATAATAAATGACCCATATTTTCAGCTGAGGAGTTTTGTTCAGCCTACTTTCTGCCTTAGGAAGTCGGGGGCTCAAAGGTCTCTCTCGGTTTTAAACTCTGTTTCCCTTCCAATCCAAGCTAATATAATTTCTCTATAAACTTTGTGGGTTTCCTGTGTATCAGCTTAGAGACACCCTTTTCTACCCTGGGCTGAGAAACAGATTGCTGTGAAGCACCATCCCCAGCACCGTTTAAAACTCTGTTTATGGAAAAAGTCTATAGAAGTGGTTCTCAACTGGAGGTAACCTTGCTGCTTCCCAGGGAACATGGGGCAACGTCTGGAAACATTTTTGGTTGTCACAAGTATGGGGGTGCTGTCCTCTAGCGAACAGAGGCCAGGTAATTATGCTAAACATCCAACAGTGCACAGCACAGCTCCAAACAGAAATGAATTATCCAGCCCCGAATGTCAATAGAACCGAGGTCAGGAAACACTGGTCCTGTAGGAATTATCCTAAAATACTTCAAAATCTCAAATAAGGGTCTTATGATCATACGCTCGTCTTCATTTTTACCCTGAGACAATGTTCTTGCTGTCCTGGATTTGATATTCACCTTAAAGCAGCTCTTTATTTTGACAGTATTTTGCTGCCTGGAGAGGCTGAAAATAAGAAACAGTTTTATTTTCAAATCCAATGTCCTAACAATAGCATATGACCACTCACTTCATGAAACCCCTTTAAAAGTTTTGTCTTATTGTGTGATACTAACATACAAAATATTTGTAATACACATAAAAGTTACAGACCGTGATAATAAACCGTCATGAAATAAAAACCAACTTAAGAAATAAACATGGGCTTTTCCCCCCACCGGATGGATTGTGAAGATGCCATCACACAGAACTTGACAATGAAGTCATCCCCAAAGAACCAAAGTTAACACATGTATTCTGGCGACAGAATTTGAGAAATAAATTCATTACAGTGTGCTGTCAGCAAGACGTACAATGGGGGTTCCCACCATTATTCCCCACAGAACAGCAATTCTGACGATCACCCATGGATGACAGTACCTTTGTGGGAGCCTGAGAGTCACGTGGAGAAGTTCCAGCACACTGCGGGAGAAAAAAAAGTGCTATAATAGACATGTTGAAGAAGGCGTGATCTTACCTGCACTGCCCCTCCCATAAGGCTGTACAGCTCAGCGCCGAGAGAGACCCCCTCAGCCAGTGATTTCTCCCACAGGGAAAAGTGAGAGCATGTGAATGAGTGCCCAGCTTCCCCAGCTACGTAAGATGCTGCCCAAGGGGCCCAGTACTTTCCTCATCCACCCAGAATACTGAGGTGACCCGCAAAGCTGAGGGGATGTGCGAGGCTGCGCGCACAGCAGCCAACACTCAGAGCTCATCAAATGGGCACAGATCACACTGTCCACTTCACAGACTCCATTAGGAAGCCTGCCCGTGAGCCCGTGGGGACACCTTGTCTACAGAACCCCCCAACTGGCCCATGAGCACCCCTGATGTTGCACATACCTCACACGCCCTCCTCCTCCATAGCAAGACACTTTAGTTGACAGACACTTAAGTTGTTTCCATATCTTGGCCGTTGTAAATAATGTGGCAAAAAACATGGGAGTGCAAATATCACTTTGAGATACTGATTTTATTTACTTTAAGTATATACACAGAAATAGGATTGCTGGATCATATAAAAGTTCTATTTTGAATTTTTTGAGGAACCCACACACTGCTTTCCATAATGACTATACAAAGGTACATTCCCACCAACAGTGCTCCAGGGTTCCCTTTTCTCCACATCCTCTCAGCAACACCTGTTACTTCTTGTCTTTTTGACAACAGCCGTCCTAGCAGGTGTGAATTGGAATCGCATTGTGGTTTTCATCTGTATTTCCCTGGTGACTAGTGATTTTGAGCACATTTTCATGTACCTGTTGGCTATTTGTATGTTTTCTTTGGAAAATTGTCTACTTAGGTCCTTTGCCCATTGAACAATCGGATTTTTCTTCTATTGAGCTGTAATAGTTTCTTATATATTTAGGTATTAGATTCCTATCAAAGATGTGGTTTGCAAATATTTTCTCCCATTCCATAGGTTCTGTGACTGTTCCACGGGTCACAGATTTGTCACAATAACAGAAGGAATTTTCCAGCTTTCTTTTTGTTATTGATTTCTAGTTTCATGCCATGATTGTCAGAAAAGATACTGGATAGGACCTCAATCTTCTTAAATTTGTTAAGACTTGCTTTATGACCTAACACGTGATCTATCCTGGAGAATGGCAAGTGTACACCTGAGAAGAACGTGTGTTCTCTTGCTGTTGGATAGAAAGTTCTGTAGGTCCATTGGCCTGAACCATAGTTCAAGACCAATGTCTTGTTCTGATTTTCTGTCTGGATCATTTATCCATTGCTGAAAGTGGGGTATTGAAGTTCCCTACTATTATTACATTGCCGTCTACTTCTCCCTTCAGGTCTGTTAGCATTTGCTTAATATACTTAGGCACTCCAATGTTGGGTGCATATATATTTGCAATGGTTTTATCCTTTTGATGACTTGAACGCTTTATCATTATATAATGACCTTCTTTGTCTCTTGTTACAGTTTTTTATTTAGTCTATTTTATCTGAAATAGTAGAGCTCTTTTTGGGTTTTCATTTGTACAGAAAATCTTTTTCCATCCCTTGCCTTTGAGCTTATGTGTGTCCTTGAAGCTGAATTGAGGCTCTTGTAGGTAGCATATAGTTGGGTTTTTAGAAAATCCATTCACCTATTCTGTGCCTTTTGATTGTAGAATTTAATCCATTTACACTTAAAATAATTATTGTTAGCAGTAAGGACTTGCTATTGCCATCTTGTTCATTGTTTTCTGACTGTTTTGAGTTTTTTATTCCTCTCTCACTATTTTCCTTCATGATTTGATCATTTTCAACAGTGGTGAATTTTGATTCCTTTCTGTACCTTTTGTGTATCTGCTATAGATTTTTGCTTTGTGGTTACCGTGAAGCTTACATAAAATATCTTACAGTTATTACAGTCTATTTTAAGATGATAACAACTTAACATCAACCATGTACAAAAACTCTACATTTTTATTCCCCACCACATTTGTATGTTTTTGAAGTCACAGTTTACATCTTTTAATATTTTGTATCCATTAACATATTATGGTACGTATATTTATTTTTAATACTTTTGTCTTTCAACGCTTTTACTAGAGTTAAGTGATTTGCACACCACCTTTACAGTACTAGAATATTTTGAATTTGACTATATACTTATCTTTACCAATGAGTTTTATACTTTCATGTTACTAGTTAGTGTCCTTTCATTTTATCTTGTAGAACTCCCTTTAGCATTTTTTGTAAGGCAGGTCTAGTGGTATGGAACTCCCTCAGCTTTTGTCAGGAAAAGTCTTTATTTCACCTTCAATTCTGAAGGATAGCTTTGCTGGGTAAAGTCTTCTTGGTTGGAAGTTTCTTTCCTTTCAGCACTTTGAATATACCACTCCACTCTCCTGGCCTACGACGTTTCTGCTGAGAAATTCACTGATCGCATTATGGGGGTTCCCTTGTATGTAATGAGTTTCTTTTCTTTTGCTGCTTTCAAAATTCCTTGTATTTGAATTTTTTTGACAGCTTTATTATAATGTGTTTCGGCAAAGTCTGCCTGGGGTTGAATCTCTTTGGGGACCTGTGAGCTTCATGTACCTAGATGTCCATGACTCTCCCTACATTTGGGAAGTTTTCAGCCATTACTTCTTCAAATAAGCCTTCTGCCCTTTCTCTTTTCTTCCTCTGGGACTCCCATAATGTGTATATTGTTCATCTAATTGTGTCCCATAACTCACATAGGTTTTCTTCCCTCCTTTTCATTATCCCCCCACACCTGCAATTGGAAAGTTACAAATGACCTCTTTTTGAGTTCGTAGATTCTTTCTTCCACTTAGTCCAGTCTTCTGTTGATGTTCTCTATTGCATTTTTCATTTTATCCATTGTTTTCTTCAACTCCATAATTTGGGGGTTTTTTTTAATAATTCCTATCTCTCTGTCCTCATTTTGTTCATATATTCTTTTCCTGATTTCTTTGAGTTATCTGTGTTCTCTTGTAGCTCGCTGAGTTTCCCTAAAACAATTGTTTTGAATTCTTTGTCAGGCAATGAATAGATCTCCATTTTGGGGTGGTCAGCTGCTGGAAAATTATTGTGTTCCTTTCACGGTGTCATGTTTCCTTGTTTTTTTCATGTTCCTCGAAGTCTTGTGTTGCTGACTTCACATCTGAAGAAGCAATCTTTACTGCCCTCCAGTCCTTACTGACTGGCTTTGGGAGAGAAATATCTTCACCAGTCAGCTTGGCCAGGGATTCTGAGGCTTTCCATCCTATGAATTCACCCACTCCACACTTCTTGTTCCCTGTTGGAAGGAATTCTTAAGATTGCATGACTTCTTTTAATTCTGCAAAGCCAGGCCAGGTGCTGAGAGTCTTCTTTCTGTTTGTTCTCCCTGGTGTGATGCTCTGAAATGTTCATGTTTCTGTGCCTTCTCCTAATCCCACAGAATTGGGCTGGTTTTCTGTGCATATATATACACACACACACACCATGGAATATTATTCAGCCATAAAAAAGAAGAAAATCCTGCTGTTTGTGATAACATGGATGAACCTGGAAGCTATTATGCTTACTGAAATAAGCCAGACAAAGACAAATACTATATGATCTCACTCATATGTGGAATCTTAAAAAAAAAAAAAAAAGTAGAACTCATAGAAACAGCAAGTAGAATGGGTGTTGTCAGGGGTTGAGTGGGGTGGCTGGGGTGGGTGGGGGGGAATGGAGAGATGTTGGTTAAAGGACATAAACTTCTAGTTACAAGATTAATAAGTCCCGGGGATCTAATGTGCAGCATCGTGGCTATAGTTGAAAATGCTGTGTTATATACTTGAAAGTTGCTAAGAGAGTGTTGTGTTCTCACCACACACACACACACACACACACACACACACACAAAATAGTAACTATGTGAGATAAGTGTGCTACTTAATTTGATTGGAGTAATCATTTCACAATGTATATGTTTATCAAATCATCACATCGTACACTTTAAATATATACAATTCTATCAGTTACACCTCAATAAAGCTGGAAAAAAGAAATAAAATAGGGCTTCCCTGGTGGCACAGTGGTTGACAGTCCGCCTGCCGATGCAGGGGACATGGGTTGGTGCCCCGGTCTGGGAAGATCCCACATGCCGTGGAGCGGCTGGGCCTGTGAGCCAAGGCCGATGAGCCTGCACGTCCGGAGCCTGTGCTCCACAATGGGAGAGGCCACAACAGTGAGAGGCCCGCGTACCACCAAAAAAAAAAAAAAGAAAGAAAGAAAATAAAATGACCGATACCATTAAATCTTCCTGCATACTGCACCCTCATCGCATCACCTTGCCCTCCCACCCCCACACCCCTGGAGAAGTAACTATCATCCTGCACATAGTGTTTACCACACTTCTGCTTTGCTGTAGAGTTCAATCACACGTGCATCCCTAAATGCACATTGCTTTATTTTGCTTGGTTTGGAGCCTTATAAAAATTGTATCATGGGGCTTCCCTGGTGGCGCAGTGGTTGAGAGTCCGCCTGCTGATGCAGGGGACGTGGGGACGTGGGTTCGTGCCCCGGTCCGGGAAGATCCCACATGCCACGGAGCGGCTGGGCCCGTGAGCCATGGCTGCTGAGCCTGAGCATCCGGAGCCTGTGCTCCGCAACGGGAGAGGCCACAACAGTGAGAGGCCCGCGTACAGCAAAAAAAAAAAAAAAAAAATTGTATCACTTACCCCCCACCTCTGGTAACCAAAACTCTGAACTCTTTTTCTATGCGTTTGGTTTTGAAGTATAATTGACCTATAACATTGTGTTACTTCCTGGTTCATAACATAGTGATTCAATATTTCTGTATATTTCAAAACGATCACCACTAGAAGTCTAGTTGTTATCTGTCATGATACAAAGATATTACGTAATTATTGACTGTATTCCCCACACACTACATTTCATACCTGTGACTCATTTATTTTGTAACTGGAACTTTGCACCTTTTAACCTTCCTCACCTATTTCCCTTCCCTCCACCCTCCTCTCCGGCAACCACCTATTTGTTCTCTGAATCTATGACGCTCTTTCTCTTTAGTCACGTTTGTTCGCTTGTTTTGTTTATTTACTGGCCGCGCTGCACAGCTTGTGGGATCTCAGTTCCCTGACCAGGGATTGAATCCACGCCCTTGGCAGTGAAAGCATGGAATCCTAACCACTGGACCACCAGGGAATTCCCTGTTTTGTTTTGTTTTTCTAGATTCCATATATTAGTGAAATCATACAGTATTTGTCTTTCTCTGTCTGACTTATTTCACTTAGCACAATACCCTCTAGGTCCATCCATGTTGTCACAAATGGCAGGATTTCGTTCTTGTTTATGGCCGAGTAATATTCCATTGTATGTATATACCACATTTTAAAAATGTATTTATTACCACATCTTCTTTATCCATTCATTTATGGATGGGCACTCAGGTTGTTTCCACATCTTGGTTATTGTAAATAATTCCACAATGAGCATAGGGGTGCATATATCTTCTCAAATTAGTATTTTCATTTTCTTCAGATACCCAGAGTGGAATTGCTGGGTCATATGGTACATTTATTTTTAGTTTTTTGAGAAACCTCCATACTGTTTTCCACAGTGGCTGCACCAATTCATTTTCCCAACAGCAGTGCACGAGAGTTCCCTTTTCTCCACGTCCTCACCAACACTTGTTATTTTTTGTCTTTTGGATGAGAGCCGTTCGGACAGGTGTGAGGTGATACCTCATTGTGGTTTTGATTTGCATTTCCCTGATGGTTAATGATGTTGAGCATCTTTTCATGTGCCTTTTGGCCATCTGTTTGTCTTCTTTGGAAAAATGTCTATTTGGGTCTTCTGCCCATTTTTTAATTAGGTTGTTTTCTTTTGACATTGAGTTGTATGAGTTCTTTGTATATTTTGGATATTAACCCCTTCTCAGATATATTATTTGCAACTGTCTTCTCCCATTCAGTAGGTTGCCTTTTTGTTTTGTCAGTGCAATCGTTATGAAAACACCAATGGCATTTTTCCAAAACCAGAGAAAATAATTCTAAAATTTGTATGGAAACACCAAATACTCCAAATAGCCAAAACAATTTTAAGAAGAAAAACAAGACAGGAGTTATCATGCTCCCTGATTTCAAACTATGCTACAAAGCTATAGTCATCAAAATAGCATGGTACCGGCACAAAAACAGACACAAAGATCAATGGAACAGAATATAGAGCCCAGAAATGAACCCACACTTACACGGTCAGTTAATCCACAACAAAGGAGGCAAGAATATACGATGGAGAAAGAGCCTCTTCAAGAAATGGTGTTGGGAAAATTGGACAGCTACATGCAAAAGAATCAAACTAGATTACTCACTCACACCTTATACAAAACTAAACTCAAAAATGGATTAAAGATTTAAATGTAAGACTTGAAACCATAAAACTTCTAGAAGAAAACATAGGCGGTATGCTCTTTGACATCAGTCTTAGCAACATTTTTTTGGGTATGTCTCCTCAGGTAAGGGAAACAAAAGTGAAAATAAACAAACGGGACTACATCAAACTGTAAATAACACATAATTTTGATTACTGTAGCTTTATAATAAGTCAAAATCTGATAGTATTAATCCTCCAACTTTGTTCTTTTTTTCTCAAAGTTGTTTTGCCTATTCTAGGGCCTTTGTATTTCCATATAAATTTTAGAATCAGCTTGTCAGTTCCTACAAAAAGACCTGGGATTTTGATTCGGATTGCATTGAATCTATAGACAATTTGGGGACAATTGTTATCTTACATGTCTTCTGACATAACAGAATATAGTCATCCATTTATTTAGGTCTTATTTGTTTTAGCAATAATTGCAGTTTTGGCTGTACAGGTCTTCCATATATTTTGCTATATTTATCCATAAATATTTATTTCATATTTTTAAATTGTAAATGGCTTTGCTTATTTTAATTTCTGATTGCTGTTAATACATAGAAAACAGTTGATTTGTGTTTCTTAATCTGTATCATTCCACTTTGCTAAACTCACTTATTAGTTACAATTGCCCCGTGAACAGCATGGGCCTGAACTGCTTGGGTCCACTTACATGAAGATCTTTTTTCATTAAATATATAATATTCAATCTGTGATTGATTGAATCCGTGGATTCGGAGCCACAGATATACACGAATTTTCCACTCTGCAGGGGGGTCAGATCAGCACCCCTAACCCCTCATTGTTCAAGGGTCAACCTTAGAGTGTTTTTGCAGATTCTATTAGGTATTTTACATAGATGATCATGTTGTCTGCAAGTAAAAAGTTTCATTTCTCCGTTTCCAATCCAAATGCCTTTTTTCTTTTTCTTATTGCTCTGACTAGAGCTTCCAGTACAATGTCGAGTAGAAGTGTTGAGAGTAACACCTTGGTCTTGTTCTGTCTTAGGGAATGAGCATTCAATCCTTCACATTAAGTGTAGTGATACTGTGTGGGTTTTGTAAATGCCCTTTGTCAGGTTGAGAAAATTCCCTTCGATTCCTAGTTTGCAGAGTTCTTATTAGTAAAGGATGTTGGATTTTTGTCATATGATTTTTCTGCAACTATTGAGTTTGCCATATTTTTTGTTGTTGTTTATTAACATGATAAATTGCTTTCCTGATGTTTAGCCATCTCTGCATTCCTGACTTAAATCTCATTAGGTCATGTTGTGCTGTCCTTTTAAAATATTGTTAGATTCATTTTGTTAAAATTTGTTTACAGTGTTTGTGCCTATGTTATGGAAGGATATTTGTTGTAATTTTATTTTCTTTTAATGTTTTTGGTTTGGGTATCATAGTAATGCTGGCCTCATAGGAGGAGTTAAAAAGTATTTTCTCCCTTTCATTTAAAAAGTATTTTCTCCCTTTCATTTTTCTAAAAACATTCATGTAGAATTGGTATGATTTCTTCCTTAACTGTTTGGTAGAATTCACTACTGAAGTAGTCTAGGCCTGAAGTTTTCTTTGTGGGAAGAATCTTAACTGTAAATTCAGTTTCTTTAATAGATACAGGAGCATTCAGGTTACCTATTTATTTTTGATTCAGCTCAGTGTCTTTCAAGGAAATTGTTAATTTCACCTAAGTTGTCAAATGTATTGGCAAAAAGTTGTTCATCATATGTCGTCATTATCCTTTTAATGTTTGTAACACCTGTAGTGATGTCACCTTTCTCATTCCCAATATTTGGAGCTATAAAATTCCCTCTACTCATGTTTTCATAGCATGCAGCAGATTCTGATGTGTTGTGTTTTCATTTTAATTAAACTTAAATACTTTATAATTTTTCTTTTAATTTCTTGACTCATTTATTTACAATGAGTAAATAAATTTTTATTGTGTTATTTATTTATTGTATTATTTATTTAAATATTTGTAGATTTTTCAGATTTCTTTTTGTTACTGATTTCTAATTTTAAACCATTGTAGTCAGAGAAAACACTTCGTATGATTTGAATCCTTTTAAATTTATTGAGACTTGACTTATGGCCCAGAATATGACGTTTTAGTAAATGTTCTGTGTGCACTTGAGGAACATGTGCATTCTATTCATATTGTGTGGAGCGTCCTATAAATGTCAATTAGGTCAACTTGGTTGATGGTGTACAAGTCTGTCTTTGATGATATTCTTCTTATTTGTTCTATCAGTTATTGAGAGGAGCATAATTGTGGATTTGTGGATTTCTCCTTGCAGCTCTACCGGTATTTGTTTCATGTATCTTTAACTTTATTATTAGGTTCATAAACATTTAGGATTGCTATATCTTCCTAAATTGCACCCTTGTCATTATAAAATGCCTTCTTTATACTTCGCAATAATCCTTGTTCAGAAACCTACTTTGATTTAGCAGCGCCACACAGCGTGTTCTGAGCTAGCGTTAGCGCGGTGCATCTGTTTCCCGTCCCTTTACTTTAAACTTTATGCGCCTTTATATTTAGTGTTTGTTTCTTATAGGCAGCATATGCTTGTGTCTTGCTTTTTTTTTTTTTTTTTTTTTGCGGTACGCGGGGCTCTCACTGTTGTGGCCTCTCCCGTTGCAGAGCACAGGCTCCGGACGCGCAGGCTCAGCGGCCATGGCTCACGGGCCCAGCCGCTCCACGGCGTGTGGGATCTTCCCGGACCGGGGCACGAACCCGTGTCCCCTGCATCGGCAGGCGGACTCTCAACCACTGCGCCGCCAGGGAAGCCCTTGCATTTTTATTCAACCTGAACATCTCTCTTTTTTTATAAATTTATTTTTATTTATTTATTTATTTTTGGCTGCGTTGGGTGTTCATTGCTGCGCATGGGCTTCCTCTTGTTGTGGTGAGCGGGGGCTACTCTTCGTTGTGGTGTGCGGGCTTCTCACTGCGGTGGCTAATCTTGTTTCAGAGCACAGGCTGTAGGCACATGGGCTTCAGTAGTTGTGGTGCACGAGCTTCAGTAGTTGTGGCTCACGGGCTCTAGAGCACAGGCTCAGTAGTTGTGGCGTACAGGCTTAGCTGCTCCACGGCATGTGGGATCTTCCCTGATCAGGGCTTGAACCTGTGTCCCCTGCATTGGCAGCTGGATTCCTAACCACTGCGCCACCAGGGAAGTCCCATGAATATCTCTGTCTTTTAATTTGGGTGTATAGACCATTTTTATTTAGTGTGAATGTTGATAGGATTAGGTTTTAGCCTGTCATCTTACTCTCTGTTTTCGTTTGTCCCAACCCAATAAAAAAAGGGAGGGAAGACAAGAGATTTGAGCAGATACTTAACCAAAGATGACATCTGAGTGACAAATAAGTATATGAAAAGATTCTCAACATCATTTTTCATCATGAAAATGCAAGTTAAAACCACGAAGAGCTACCACTGCAGACCTCCTAGAATGGCTAAAATGACTGCCCTTAGCTAGTGCTGGAACTCTGATACACTCTTGGTGAGACTGTGAAACAGTACAAGCACTTTGGAGAACAGTGGGTAAACATAGCCCTGCCGTGTGACCCAGACACTCTACTTCTAAGTACCCAAGAGGAAAGAAGTCTTATGTCCATACAGATGCCTGTACACTTACGCTTGCATCAACTTTATTTATAAGAGTCCAAACCTGGAAACAACTAAAATATGTACCATCAGGTGAAGAGATAAATTATTTGTTTACCCATACAGTGGAACACTGCGCAGCAATTAAAAGAAATGAACTGTCGATAGATGATACAACAGGGAAGAATCACAAAATAATTACAGTAAGTCCCCCACATACAAACGAGTTCCGTTCCAAAAGAGCATTCGTAAGTCCAATTTGATCGTTAAGTCCAACGAAGTTAGCCTAGGTACCCAGCTAACACAATCGGCTATGTAGTACTGTACTGTAATAGGTTTATAATAGTTTTCACACAAATAATACATAAAAAACAAACACAAAAAATAAAGAAAACATTTTTAATCTTATAGCACAGTACCTTGTAAAACACAGTACTACCATACAACAGCTGGTACTTCTTAGCAGTATCAGCTATATCCCCACTGCCTTCGTGCTTGCTTCCAGACATCCTGAGCTTGAAATAAAGACACTGGGCTACTGTACTCTCTACACTACCGTAAAGTACACAAAAGCACGACCACTTGTAGAGGGTGCACGCACGTGACAATGTACGCCAGACACGCGAATTAACTTATATGATTGGGTGTGCGTATGCACGTTTGCATCTTTGAAAGTTCACAGCTTGAAGGTTCGTAGATAGGGGACTTACTGTATTCTGAGGGAAAGAAGCCAGACAAAAAACCTGTACATATTTTATTATTCCATTTAAATTCTAAACATACAAATTAATCTGGAGTGACAGAAAGCGGCATCAGTGGTTTCCTGGGACGGAAGAGCCGGGAGAGAGGCAGGAAGGAGAAAGGACATGAAGGTACTTGTATAATGGATTCGTTCATTTTCTAGGTTGCGGTGGCGGTTTCACAAATGTATTTATGTCAAAACTTTCAAACTGTGCACTTTGTGCACTTTATTATATGTCAGTTACCTCAATAAAGCTGTTTTAAAAATACGTTTTAAACTTGGAATTTACCACCAAGAGAATACAAATAAGAACTAGGCATTCCAAAACGCTAGAGAAAAATAAAAGAGTAAACAGCTCCCAAAGCCAGAGACAAGGAAAACACAGCATAAATAACAGATGTATCAACAAACATGTCTGTTTTGACAATAAACACTCTATTTAAAGACAATACAGTTATGCACTCTTTACACAGAGTATACCTAAAATAAAATACTTGAACGTTAAAAAGAAAAGGAAAGCAAAAATATGTTGGGCAAACATAAACAATAAGAAAAAGTGTCGGTAAAATCAATATCAGATAAAGTTGAAAAGCTCTAAAAAAGATAAAGAGTAATTTGGTCTGAGAAACAGTTTAAAAGGCAGGAAAGGCATAACAGTGACTGACCTTTAGGCAGTAAGTAACTTACCATCGAAATCTATAAAGCAAAACCGCAGGAAATACCACAGTAAATTAACAACTGAAATATACACGCAAAAGTCTTGAAACTGTTAACCCCAAAGCCCAAGGTACATAAATGATGTTCTGTTGAATTCTTCCAGGGCCTGGCGCCTACACACCTGGAGCAACTCGACCCAGCCCGCACCTAAGAGGGGATTAGCATGTTCTGCGACTTCAAATGGTTTTCACCACCATGAATGCCTGTATTAAAGTCGTCAAGAATACGTTTGGCCCCCTCCAGGTACTAGCCACCGTGAGCTGTCCTGCAGCGTGGCGCTGAGCCCAGTCCCAGCTCTGGAGCACACGTTTGCTGCCATCACCCTTAATCCAACAGGGAAACTGAGGCTGGGAGAGGGCGAAGGACTTGACCGACTGCACAGAGGGAGTGCGGAGCCAGGATCCAAAACGGGTTTCTCTTGCACACAGGCACCAGGTGAGGGCCAGACGTTTCAAAAGGTAGATTCCTGAGTGTTTCTGCCGTGCTCCCAGGTCCCACAGCTGGTGCTCCATCTGCCTGGAAGCCACTCCAGGTCTAAGAACAACAGGCCCGGCGTGAGTCGCAGGGTTGTGTGGGACAGAGTGTGTGTCAGACGGAGAGGGAGCGTGTGTACATGAATGTCTGTCTGTGAGTGCGTGAGTCTGGGGGCTGAGGTCCCTGCCCTCCCACCTGTGGCCACCACCCTCCCCGTTGAGACAGCCGGGGTGGAGGAAGGGTCCCACCACCACCACCCTACCCCTCAGGCCCACCCCCACGGAGCCACCCTCCCCTTGACAGTGAGACTGTAAGCTCAGAGGTGACCTCTGTGTTGGGCCCTTCCTTGCACCGGAGGAATGCCTCAGGGCTGGGATGGCCCCGAACCAGCTCCCAGCTTGTGGGAGGGGGAGAGAGATGCATCTGAAACGTGAAGTATGGCTTTGGAAGCAGCTCGGCTCTTCCGATGATGACAACTTGCCTTGTTCCAGATGGTTCCTGCGCGTTTCCCCCTCGTTAGTATGCTAATTTATTCTGACTTATCCCGCGGCTGCTGCACAGCGGGCTGGAGCACACCTCCATGCCAGAGAGCCCCCGGAGGCCCATGATTCCCAGCTGGAGCGGGACCCCTCCCCGGGCCGTCACCGAGTCAGGGGAAGAGGGAACAGGTGGGGATGTGACTTCAGCGTCAGCCGACGCAGGCTGTAATTTCCCCTCTGGCGGCCCTGACATTCACGGCAAGCTCTCGGTCTGTGACAGCATCCAGAGCAAAGCCAGAGATGGCGGCTCTGGGAGCAGCGGATCCAGAAAGTTCCTGACAGAGCATCAAATGTGGTTAAAACGTAAGTAGGCGTCTGAAAAAAGACCCCAAACAAGGGGACTTGAACGTGACATTTCTTGGTCCAGGTCAGCGTCTCCAGGCCACATGGCAGCCCAGCTGCAAGCCCAGGTCCCAGCCTCGTGGTGGCTCCAGGCACCAGGCCGTTACCATTGTCCACTGGTCCAAGGTCACTGGCCCGCCACGGCTCACCACGACCCCGCTGTGCCCTCTGGCAGACCCCACCACTTCCCACCGCAAGGCCACGGCCCTGCCCAGAGGCACCTCCTGGCCACCAGAGGAGGCTCGGCCTCTGCGAGGGGCAGGCAGAGGTGCCGGGTGGCTCTCAGGAGCTGCCCTGGCGCTGTGATGCCGGACAGGCAGGGGCCAACACCCAGCCCCGCGTGGGGTTGGGGTTAGAGTTCGGGTCGGGTTAGGGGCCCTGGTGGGAGTGAGGCCAGTGGCCCAGCAGCCAGCGACCGTGGATGAGTCCTCCCTGCCCCTGGCACCCCCGGGCTGCTGGAATCGCCTCCAGATGGACGGCTCACTCCCCACCTGCCCCAGGGCCAGCTTCTGCGCACACCCCCTGCAAGGGGCGAGGGAGGGGAGGCAGCTTCTGGTCCCATCCTATCAGGCAGCTCTTACCTAAATGGCCACCCCGCCTGCCCATTCCCCTGGGAGCCTGGGAAACAGGTGTCTGATCTGACAAGGCTCCCAGCTCAAACAGCCCCACCACCGCCACCTCGCAGCGGGGGCCCAGCCAGGCCCTCCTCCACCGCTGCCGCTCACCCCCCTTTCTCCACCTTGGGGCTCCCGTCCCAGACTGGTAGCGTCCCGCGTGACCCCCTCGGCAGGCAAGGAGCTCCATCCCCTGCAGAGACAGAGCAACAGCGTAACAAAGGTGCCAGGCGAGCAGCGCCAGCTCTCCAGGCACTGTCTGCGGTTTCCTGGCAACGAGGGTGGGGCCTGCACCCAGAGGAGGAGAGTCTGAGCCAGGCCCTGGGCTGCCCTGGGCACTGGTCTCGCGGAGCCGGGCTCAGCAGGAGGCAAAGGCTGAGCGCCGACCCCCGGGATCGCGATGGAGGTGGATGAGGGTGTGTGGGGAGGCCCCAGGGCCCCTGATGCCACGGGGACGCAAGGAGAGGTCAGAGCGCGCTGGTGTCCTGGGGGCTTGGCCGAGCCCTGAGGCCCAGGTCCTCTCCTGGGCTTCCTGCGTCCAGCAAGCAAGTAGCTGTCGGGCCACATTCCTTCCGGGGGCGGGAGGGGGGAATGGGGCACTAACGTCCAGGGTCACGGCCACAGTCCTCTGCCGGGGACTGCCCGCCTACCCAGGCCGTGCGAGTGGCCTGCCCTTGGCTCCAAGGCAGGGAGACGGACGGACGAGCCAGAGGCTCTGCCCCCACCTTCCCTGTCCACAGCACCCAGAGAGAATGGCGTCCTTCCTCCCAGGAACGGGCAGCAAGATGATACCACCTGCCACGTGGTAGCAAGAGGGGGGGCGACCGCCCATCCCAGGCTGCCCAGGACACCCGGTGCACCTGGGGGCCCTGCATGACTATAGGAGCACCCTGGGGTCCCCGCATAACTACAGGAGCACCCCTCTCGTGCCGCAGCGTCCTGGTTGCACGAGAAGGTATAGGGGCCCTGAGCCACCCTCCCCGGTTCCCAGGGCCAAGGGAAGAAGCACTCGTGATGGAGAGAAGGCCCGTGTGAAGGACGAGCAGGGACTGCGGGAGAGAAGCCAGCCTGGCAGGCATGGGACACTCAGCAGGGCCACTGCGGGAGAGGCGTCTGGAAGTGCAGGGGACTTGGACCGTGGGGCCCTGGGGTGCCACACTGGGGGAGCAGATTTAACCCTGCAGGGAATAGGGAGGAGCCATTGAAGGTTCAACAGCATGCAATGATCAACAAGGTCTTTCAGATTCATCAGGCAGCCCTGGGGGTCACCCCCTTCCACCTGTTGTGACCCCAGCTATGCCATCCTGCCTATTGTTAAATTAACACCTGTGCAGTGGAGTACAGGTGCTGGAAGGCAAGCCACAGTTCAACAACAGACCACGAGAGAAATGGAATCGAGAGGTTCTCTACTCATGGGCCCTGGAGGAGACACAGGCCCACCCCGTGGGGCCATGCAGGGAGGGTGAGGCAGGTGGTACAGGGAAAGGTAGGACCTGGGAACACGCCTTCATCAGGGTTCCTGGGGGCAGTGCCTTGGAGCTCCCAGGCTGGGGCTGGACTGGTCAGTTCAAACCAAAAGAGTGGGATTTTGGTGAGTCCCACGGGGGTCGGATCCAAGGGGCTGTAAGTCATGTGGGGCTACTGGGAGCCACCCCCGGAGCTCATGCTTCCTAGCCCTGAGGCTGCTCCCCAGGGCGAGTGCTTAGACGGGGGTCCAGGGTCAGTCCAAGGTCTCCCAGGCCGCTTGGCCAAGCACAGTGGGTCTGAGGCTGCAGCTGAGCTAAACTCCAGACCATCCCGCATTCAGTGAGCTGGGGAGAAACAAGGGAGAGGGAGGGTGTGGGGACATAGCGCCATCTCCCACATGGCGACAGTCACGGCGTCGGTGTGGGTGGCACCCCTGACCCCACCTCTGGTCACCCAGACTCTTCGGTTCCTGTCATTTTCCAAGCCTGGTGCTGCAAACTCCCTGGCAACTGTGTGAGCTGCCTGAGGTCCGGCCAATAGATTCCTTTTCTGCCTAAATGATCCGCAGTTGGATGCTGGTACGTCAGGAAGCTTGAATGGCTCCCCACGAGGCGCGGGGTGAGGGTCAGGTCTCCGTGGAAATGGTGTGGGCTGGACTGGATTTCCCGGCCCCGATGAGAGCCTCACCATCATTTAGGAGGGAACGCTCCTGCCCAGCACATGTCGTATTGGCTTTGAGCGGTCTGAGCTACCAGGGAAGACCGGAGGGGAGCTGGTAGGAAGAGCCCAGGCGGGACGCAGAGCAGGGATGATCCCAGTTGCCGGGTGGCCGCCGTCAGAACTGGGGCTTCAGAGAAAGAGAACACACACACTTAGATCCCTAAATTCCTGGTTTCAGGTGTAGCCTGAACCCCAGTACTTGCTGGTAGCGCGTGGGAAGCCATCTGAACTTTAGAAGACACAGGAATGGTGGCTGGAAGCACACTCGGGTTCCTTCAGGTCACAGTGTCAGCTTTGGGACACGGAGCCTCGGAGGGCCTCTGACGAAAGTCAGGACAGACCTCCAGGAAGAGACTTTAGAGGGAATCTTGAGTGTCACTGTGGTCCCCAAATCAGAGAGGGCTTCAGGGGGCCTGGGGTAAACGGAGCTTTGACCTGTGTCCCCCCGGGTGCATCAGGGGCTCCCCCTGCCCTCCCGCATCTGTCTTGGCTTCCTGAGGGAGTAGCTAGAACAGCCTCTATCGATATCCACGCCAGCTGCCACCCTGGGCTCAGTGGGAATCTGGGGCTCTCCCTCCTGCCAACCCCAAAGTCCCCACGGTCCTGGAGGAATTGGAGAGATGGAGTCATAACAAGGCTTGGAGAAGCACTTCATGCCCAAGCACGGCCGGTGCAGCCCAGAGACGGGCGTGGGCATCATAAACGTCACCGGCTGACCCCAGCCGCAGCTGCTGCTCCAGACCCAGGTCCCTACAAGCACCTGGTGCCCGCATGCAGGCAGATCTGGGGAAGCTATTGCCCGTCTCCAGAGAACCAGGACGTCAACGTGTCCCCACCACTGCCTCACAGGCGCATAGCAGCCCCTCTGTGCCACGGTATGGCCCACGGAAGTCTTGATGGTTTCACAGTAACCCAGACAAGGGGAGCAGGACATGGGCGCCTTGCCTGCAGAGGGCGGGACGTGAGGGGCCAGTGACCTGGGACTTGGCAGGATAGACTCCTTTGCCCGTGAACTTTAAGAAAAACGCACCGAGTTCAGGTGCCTTTGTGGGCGTGGAGGAAAGGACTCCCCAGTGAAAAGCCCCCAGCTCCGAGTGGGGACAAAGAAAGAGCAAACCCTACAGCAGGTCCCTGATGACCGAGCGGCATCCCGGTGCCTGAAGAGGCAGGTAGGAATACCCTGCGTGCTGCCTCCAGCAGTCCCAGTGGGAGGGTCCCAACAGAGGACCCCATGCAACAGGTAACCATCCTCACTTCGAGAAACAGCTCCTGGCTTGGGCCAGGTGGGCTGAGGACGCCGGACAGTGGAACACCGAGTGCTCAGGTGGCCAGACTGCCCAGCGTGAACGGGTGTGTCTGGACCACAGGCTGGGCTCCATCACCAGGTAGGCGCGGTGTGTCTCCCTCAGGTGTCCAACGCTACACTCATGGCTTCATCCGTGGCTCCCAAGCTGCGGGAGACACCACCAGATAATAGAGCCCAGTTTACAGGGGGCTCTGTACGGTCTCGGGCACCCACTGCAGGCACGACCACCCATGGGACACTGCCGGCTGCCTGGGGCAGGCTGGTCACACGATCTTTCCCATCGTGGATGGACAGCCATTCTGTCTCCAGCCCCTCCCCCATCATGGACTTTTGTCTGATTGCCCATCAGGGTCTCCGTGGTGGCTAATTTCATGTCACCTTGACTGGCCTGGGAGGTCGGGGTACCTGGTATGACATTTTTCTGGGTGTGTGAGGTGTTTCTGGGTGAGCTCAGCGTTTGAATCTGAGGGCGGCCTGAGTGCGGTCGGCCTCGTCCGGTCCTGGAGGCCAGAGTGCGGCCCAAGGCCGAGGGGGAGCCCTCACCCGCCGTCTAACTGCGGGGCTGGGGCCGCGGCCTCCTGCCCTCGGGCCTCCGTTCTCTGGCCTTCAGACCTGGACTGAGACCTGTGTACAGCTCTCAGACCTCAGCCTTCCATCCACACCACAGGTTCCTGGTCCCCAGGCTGTGAACGCAGTTCCTGGGGCCTCTCAGCCTCCGGACCACCTGAGCTCACTCCTCACAATAACCCTCTTGCTAAAAAGACACCCCCTACTGGTCTCTGGAGAAGCCTGACTAATCATCTACCCCACACACCACTCCTGACCCCGAGCTCACTCTGCGAGGAAAGCCAGTGTCTTCTCCCAAATCTGCCACGAGCCCCAGTGGGAGGCAAGAATTGTGGAGACACCAAAGGGGCCCCAGCGTCCCCCCCCCCCCGCACAATCTCCAGCCCGCGCTCTGGGTCGTGGGGAACGGGAACGTGGACCCCAGCGCAGGCCCCCAGCACAGGCACCCTCAGCAGCAGGGTGGCTCCCCGAGTCCTGCCCCCAGTCGGGGCCCACGCCCATTGCTTGCCCCCAGGAGCCCCAAGGGGTCCACCGCCTGTCTCGGACCCCCTGCTCTGCCCCGTCTCTGGTCGGCCCCGCCCATGCCCAGCGCGTCCTCCAGGACTGCTGGCCCCTAAGAGGATCCAAGGCACCGAACGAGATTGTCAAACGCCCTCTTAAAGTCCACGGTAATTACTTCCAGAGGCGTTTATAGTCCCGGAGGAGTCGGATGGCCACGCCCCACCGTCCAGGAAGGCAGTATTTCACCATCAAGGACACGACCCTGGGTATTTACAGACGGTAATGAGACTGTCCACTGCTCCATGTTACCATAAATAAGCAGTGAAAACTGCTGAGTTTCATGCAATTCCCCCTGATTGCCTGGAAGGCGTCATTATTTTAATAAAAAAAACTAATCAGCCAGACTGCCCAGCATCTCAGGCCCGGCGTTAATTACGCAGAGGCTGCTGGGTGGGAGCCGACTGTCGCGGGGTGGGTGGGGGGTTCTTTTATGTTACAAGGAGTGAATTAAAAGAAAGAGTAGGACTTTCCGCACCTTAAAAATAAAGGTGATGTACAGGATGTCCTCCTGACCCAAGGGACAGACACGAAAGATCACTTTCCCATTATCCACCTGGCCTTCTGAAGTCAGGACCCACAGCCCTTTTCCCATCCAAGGTAGCAATGCACCCCCCTCCACATGAATGTTCCTTGGTTCCCCTTATAGCTGGAGAGGGCCAGGCAGCACAGCTTGGACCAACGTGATGTTAGTAGAAGTACTGGGTGGGTTTCCCAGAAAGTAATACAAAAGGGGAAAGACTCAGTCATCAGGTTTGCCTTCCTTTTTCACTCTCTTTCGTCTTCTGTCCTGCCCCCGCTTCCTGCTGGAACACAGATGTGATACTGGAGGTGGAGCAGCCATATTGTGATCGCGAGGCTATTAGCCGAAGGGCAAAAGCCACATTAAGGATGACTGAACAGAAAGAGTTGAGTCCTTGCATCACCATGGAGACCCTAAATCAGACTTTGGAATCTGTCTACTTTGGGGACTGGTCAAGGCTCAGGTACACATCCTCTCTTGTAGATGTCAAGGCCCTGGGGTCCTCAGCCTGTTACTCCAGGAGGTTGCTTCCCGAGGCCATGGTGGAGTGTGGGGGGCAGTGTCAGAAGAGTAGGGGGCTTCACTCCAGACTGCAGCTGGTTTCCCCCAGTCAGGGTCAGGGTCAAAATTACAGCCATCCTTCTTTCATGGTGAGAATGAATGCCCATCCCACAGCCCCTCGTGTCCTCAGAAGAAATCGTCATACCCCTGCCCTCCCCGTCCAGCAGGGAGTCCAGCAGGGGTCCCCAGGGTGCCCCTCTGGGGATCGGGAAGGTCCATCCACCTGATGGGAGACACTTCTCCCAGCGCCAGGCGAAACCTCCCAGACCAGTCCGAAGGTGGGTGGTTCAGGGTCTGGAGGGCTGCCAGACACCCCTGCTTCCCTCTGACGCATACGAGGCCCCAGCCCCTTCCCTGCTCACATCGGGGGCTCTGCGCCCAGCGGGCTCTTTGAAGCCACGCGCGGCGGACGCTCCACTGGGGATGAGCCTGAGTGGCTCTCGAGGGTGCTTGGGCCAGCAGAGCCTCTGAGGTTGTCCAGGCCAGCCCAGCCCAGGGGAAGGCCCCGCTGCAGCCCCCCTGCGAGGTCCCGGCAGGTGTGACTAGGCCTGTCACTGCCCAGCCAGTCAGAGCGGGGGAAGGGAGCCCTTGAGACACTAGACAGGGCAGTGGGGAAGGGGCTGACCCCCTACATCCCCTCCAGTTAGCAGTCCCCACGCTGAGAAGCAGGGCCGCGCACGAGCCATGTGGAGCCTCCGAGAGGTCAGCTGATGGCACTGCGGTGGGAAATCTACTTTGTAATGAAACTGTTCATAAAAGTGGAATGTCGGTGAAAGGCTGCGTTTCCGCGGGGAGTCAGTTTTTATGTCCCTGCCTGTCCTGGAGAAGCAGGGGCCTCTCCGCTCACTGGCTGGGCTCTGCAGGGAGTGTGGGACCTCAGGGGGTTCACAGGGGCGGGGGCCCCATGAAGCTGCAGTTTAGAGGGACCCCAAACGCCTCTGCTCCCCCTGCCCTCGGCCCTGAACGGGAGCCGTGGGGACCGGCCACTGTGGGCACCAGCGTGAGGGTCCACCAGCAGGACAGGGTCCAAAGAGCAGGCTGGGGCGGGAGGCAAGTGGTAAAGAGGGGCAGAGGGGTTCTCCCCCAACGCTTCTCCACTTACCCCAGGCTACGTGACCTCAAGTTGTGCAATGAGGCGAACTCAAGCATCCACTTTACAGGGGCCTCAGCGGAGCCACTGGTCCCAGTACAGGTGGCCGAGTGGGCGGAGAAGCGGGTCTGGGGCCAGTTCCTGTGTCTGGAGGCTAATTTCCCAAGGAGTCTGGACTCGGAGAGGGGATCTGACGGTGCCAGGCGTGGGGAGGAGCCCCAGGCACGGGAGAGGCGGTCCTGGCACGAGGCGTAAGGGGTCACTGGCGCAGCTGCGTCGACGGTGCCTGAGGCTGGAGATGTCGAGGCTGCCTCCCTCACGTGGCCAGGGCTCTACACGAGGCCTCCCGTGCGGCCCGGGCTTCGTCAAGGCATGGCGGCCACGTTCCCAGGGGCTGCCCCAGAGAGCCGAGCTTTACAGCCGAGCCTGGCAAGTCACACAGGGTCACGTCCCCCACGTCTGGTCAGCTGGGGAGACCCAACGAGACCCGCCCTGTCCAGGGAGGGAGGTGGGCTCCACCGCTCGGTGGCGGTGGGCTGGTGCGCGTGAGCACCTGGACAGGCCTTAGGCGGACGAGAGAGGCTCACCCAGCCGCGACGGGCTCCTGGTCATTACGGCCCCATGTGGTCGCCCCCTTGGGCTGGGCTGGACTAATTCTCACGCTTTCAGGGACTAAAACACTGCAGAAGAGATGGAGTGTCACTTCTAAGATTAGGTTAAGAAAAGACTGGCTTCCATCCTGTGGCCTCCCCTGCTGTCCCCCACCCCTAGCTCCCTGGGGGAGCCAGCTGCCGTGTCGCGAGGCAGCCCCGTGGAGAGGCCCAGGTGACACGCAGCGGAGGCCTCCTGCCAACAGCCGGTGAGGGAGCCCAGGTGGGTCCTTCCCCAGTGGAGCCTTCAGTCAACGGCAGCCCCAGGCTGCACCTGTGAGACCTGAGCCGGCGGCCCCTGGCTGAGCCACACCTGGGCTCCCGCCTCGCACACACTGTGAGGTGCTGAGCGTTGCTTCCAGCTGTTCAGCGCCGGGGAGGCTGTTACGCAGCCGCACGTAACCGATACCTCCCCGTGGTTTGGGGGCAGCAGGGGACGGCTCGGACACTGCGGTTATTCTCTGAAGAGTCCGTATTGTTGAGAGAGGCTTACAGAGGCACCTGGGGTTTGCAGGTGGCGTGAGAGACAAGCCCGGAGGGGCGAGGCCCGTGAGGCAGGGAGCGCGCGAGCGTCCGGGGCTCGGGCTGCCCTGCTTCGGGTGCTCACGCACGGGCCTGCAGACAGTCCCTGCCGCCCCGGGCGCTGCTGGGAGCGGGCCCGCCGCCCTGCGAGGCCGCCCTCCCGCGTCACAGCCCCTCCTGTCCTCGCCCCAGGGCCCCACTCCTGTGGGCTGGACGCTCCCGGGGGCAGGAGAAGCCCCAGCCTCGCGGACGGCGGGCCACGGCTGGGCCGGGGGAAGTCATGGCAGCCCCCAAGGTCCCCGGTCAGCCAGCTGGAGGTGAAGGCAGAATGGGGGCAGGTGGGGGCCCTGCTGGGAGCCGGAGCAACCTGGGGTCCCCGAGTCTGGAGGCGGGTGGCTTCCGCAGCCCCGACGCCCTCCCACTGCAGCGCCTTGGCCCTCTGCAGTGAGGGGAGACCCCAGAGGAGGGGCCTCCTCTGCCCTGCTCCCCCGGGAGCTCCAGCGCCTGCACGTGGCTGCCCCGCGTCGCTTCCGTGCCTCCCCGCCTACGCCTCCGTCAGCCGGCCTCCCGCCTTCCCGCCTCCTAAAGGCCTCTGCGGGGACCAGCAGCCCCGGCTCAGAGCTCAGCCCCGAAGGCCTCCCTGCCCCCAGCGCCCCCTGCAGGCCAAGGCCCTCAGCCCCTGGGACCTCGTTCCTGCGCGGGTGTGGTGACGCAGCTCCTGTCACCACAGCCACCAGGGCGCCTCCTGTCCCTCTACGACAGTCCAGGCGGGACCTTCCCCAGGAACTCTGTCCCCACGGTGCCAGCGCTTCAGGACAGGCAGTGCCCTCGGGGGCCTGTCCCTACCGCAGCTTCAGGCGGGCTCTGTCGGCGGTGCCACGTACCCAGGGGCCCGCAGGGTGGTGGCCACTCTGCCTCTCAAGAGGGGGGGCGACCCTGAGCATCTGGATGGTGGGAGGTGGGGGCGGGGTCCCCTGGCAGCTCTGGGTCTGCTCCCACCTGCCCCCAGTGCAGGTGAGCACACCCGCCGGGGCTGGACTCAGCCTGCGACTGCCAGGGCGGGAGCCACAGGCCTGCCCCACGTGCCGTGAGGGCTGGGCTCCCCGCCGCCCAGCTCTTTCCTCAAAAGGTGAAAAGTCTCTGCAGAGCAGCTTGCCCCAGTGCAGGCACCTGTGGGCAGGTGAGCCTGGCACCGAGACGTCCAGTGACCCTGGCCCACCTGAGGCCCGCCTGAGTCCATCCCGGGCCAGGAAGCCCGCACCGGCAGGAGGCGGCCACGCAGCAGAACAAGGTTCCTCTCGGGCTGCCCGTGCGCCCACCCAGCCGGCCAGCGACGACCTCTCCCCGTCTCAAGACGCTCTCCGTCCCAGCTAGTCCAGCTGGGGTCTTCTCAACCTCACTCTAATTTACAAGGCAGCTGGAGCACAGGATACTTTTAATAAAAGTTAGGTACGAGCAGATACAGGGGATTAATCGCTGTGTTATGATTTTATAGTTCTCCACATACAGCGGCGCGGAAAAGGCAATGAGAGTGGAGCCACTTCAGGCAGATAAAATGCGGCATTTATTTTTAATGGAAAGAGTATTTCAGGACTCGCCCAGCCGTGGAGAGAGCTGCTGAGGCCTCACTGGTGGGACAAAGACGAGCCAGAGGCGTGGTGGCCTTGGGGAAGCGCCCCTGCCTCAGGGAGAGACCACCGGGGCTTGCCAGGGTTGGTGGGGGGGGGGGGGGGGCGCCAGGTGGGGATTTCCCCCAGATCAGAGGGGCATGAGGCCCTGCTTGACACAGGGACCACGATGCGGCCTTGCAGGCCTAAGCCTCCGTTGCCCACCTGTACAGCAAGGGCAGGATGCCCCTCAAGGCCCAGGGGAGGGACGTCACAAAGCATGACCCGCCATAGCCTCTGCTCCTTTCCTGGGGAGCAACATTTATTGAGCACTTACTGTCTTCCCTGAAATCACAGCTCTGCCTTAAATTCGACCCAAACCTGGCTGGTGGCACGGTCGTGGGCCTGCCTCAGCCAGGCGGGTCCGGCCCAAGCTCAGGCCTTCCTCTCACCTCCACCTCCAGGACCCACCAGGCTGCTTCAGACCAGCTCAGAGCTTGAAAAATGCACCATCAGTGGAAAGAGAGCCAAAGGCTGCGGCAGCTGGGAACCCCCAGGGCGTCACTGGTGGGTGGGCTCTGGCCTAAGGGGTAGGTGGGGCGGCAAGGAGGGCAGAGCTTTGGGGGCATTGAGGGCTTTGGGGGAGAAGAGGACCAGGGTTCTCCTCCCAGAGCCCTGACGTGCCTGTCCCGCCCCGTCCAACCTGCAGCCCTAACGGGAAGAGACAACACAGACACCGACTGGTCTTCCCTGGCCCCCAGGCTTCTGCGCAAACCACTGTCTCTACCCACCACCTGGCCGTCCACACAGCTCTGCTGCTGACCGAAGACCTCCCGTCCAGCCAACGAGGTGCAGGAACGCACGGACCGAGCCTGATCGCCCCTGATCCTGCAGCCGCCTGACGGGACAGTGACACGGCCTCCAAGGACGGGGCTCAGCGCCAGCAGGGTGCTCGCACCCTGTGGGTTCGGGGGCTCCTCCAGCATTCCCAGTGGTCCAGGGACCCAGGGCTGGAAACCATGGAGGAACCATGGTTGCCCGGGGGACCCCTAAGTCACCCTGGGAGTCCGGTCCTTGAACGGCAGGTCGTCAGCTGACCTCAGAGGCTGGCCGAGGGCAGTGCCGGGGCGGCCCAGTGCCTCCAGGCCTCCCAAACAGGCTCACCCGCCACCAGACCCCGAGGGTGCCGAGCCGGTGGTAGGGCCGGCCTCTGAGGACACGGAGCCTCCACAGCCAACTAGATCACATCGCGCACCTCACCTGGGAGCAGGGCCGGTGGGGGAGGGCCTCCGCGTCCTGCACATCAAAACCCAGAGGTAGCGGAGGCTCCGTGAATGAAGAAGTTGATCAATTGATCAACTGAGAAACACAGAACAAACCTCGGAACCAGCGCCAGTGGAGGCCCCCCACCCCGCGCCAGGGCCCCTCCAGAACCGGGAGGCGGGCGTGATGCTCCCACTTTCTAAATCACGCAAATTAATTTAGAAATCAGAACGGCTCCCGCAGCTAGACTGCAGATTTCAAAACAGCTTAACAAATTACCAAACCCCCTTTAAGAAGACAAATTACTCGGCTCCTCCGAGCCTGCCTGGTTAATTATGCATGCGCTTTTGTTAGGCCTTGTTAAATATTCACTAGCTGCAGGTTTGCACGGTGAACCACAGCCTCACTCTGTGCTGGGGGGGCCAGCATTTGTGCCCCCTGCTGTCCCAGCACCCAGGCACCTCAGGCCTTGGGACCACCGTGCAAGCTCCCCCCTCAGCCCCCGGCAGGTGCCCCCACCTGACTGACCGCGGACCTGTCACATCCGGTCTCTCTCCCAGGGTCCCTGCATGTCCCCGGGTCACACTGGGCAGGGGAAGTGCCTATGCGGGGGCAGACCCTGCACCCTCCTCCTGTCCCAGACTCGGCCGCCTGGGGGGTCGGTATTGCCGGTGCCAGCCAGTGCCAGCCATCCCCTGGGGCCCACCGTCAGCCACCCCGGCTGCCCCCTTTCCCTCCTGACCGCCCAGCGTCCACTGATTCCTTCCTTCCCTCGCACTGACCGGGCTCCAGCCTCACCAGTCCCTGCACAGGCTCTCATCCCTCAGCCCCTGAGCCCAGGCATCCAACCCAGAGGGGACACTCGGCCTGTGTGGTGCCGGGTCGGCGTGGGCTGGTGCCTCGGAACAGATGACACCAAGTGACTGGGCATAAGGGACGCACAACCAGGCCGGAGCTCGGGCAGCCGGACAGGTCTCGGAAGGAGCACCCTCCTGTGCTGGGGTGGGGTCTCCAGTCCAGGGCCCTCACTCGAAAATCTCAGAATCACTGAACCTCAGAGCTGGAGGCCTCAGCTGCCGCCAGCCCAGCCTGCCCTTGATGGGAGGCGAGGCAGAGACCTGGGGCAGAAAGGACCCGCCAGGCACCAAGGCACCTGGGCCCCCTGCTCCAGGACCCAGGCCGCCCCCGGCCCGGCCCCTCAAGCCCCTGCTCTGCCTCCCCTGCCCTGCCCCGTGAGCTCCCGTGGTTTAGACAGCGCTGGACATCAGCTCTGAACATCTCTCACAAATGTTCCACCCAACGAAGCCCACATGCAGGGGACCAAAAAGGACAGGGCAGCTGCCGTCGACTGCTGGACCCCACGCTTCCCCCTGGACCTGGGGAGCTCTGAAAGCGGGCCCTGCTCTCCAGCGCACACGCACACGTGTGCGTACATGCCCACGCACATGTGCGCACACACCCCTGACACATGCATACACGTGCCTACACGTGCAGGCACACCGTATACACAGAAGCGCGCACACACACACACACACACGTGTGCACACTCACTCGTGCACGCGGCCACGCAGAAGCCCTGGAAGCCCCGGCCGCGGCACCACCTCGTGGCTCCAGGGCAGGGACCGGACCCGCGGGGTCCACTCCTCATGGAGGAGCTGTGGCCAAGAGAGGAAGGGGGACTCGATCAGGGTGTCCCCACGAGCTGGCGGCCAGGCTGCACAGGGCTGCCCTCAGGGCTGGGACAAGGACGAGCTGGGCCGGGCAAGCGAGGCTGGTTCATGCAGGTGCAGGGGTGCAGGGGTGCAGGGGCGCAGGGGTGCAGGGGCGCAGGGGTGCAGGGCGGCCCCTCCCCAGCCCCGCGTCCCCCTCCCAGCAGCGCACGGTCTGTCTTCACCGTAGTAGGGCCCAAACCCACACACCTCTCTTCCCTCCCTGTGCCATGGCCCAGCCCCTGAGCTTGTGTGCTGGGTGCACTGTGGCCCACGGTGAGGTCTGCCACGTCTTAACCGGGCACCGACGGGTTAAAAGGCAGGAGCTTCCATATCCGTGTCCCAACATATCCGTGTTGCAACGTCCAGCCTCGCAGGGAAGCAGGAGCGCAGGGAGGGCGGCAGGGCTGGCCCCAGGGGCGGGGCGCTGCTCCCTCCGGCAGCGTGAGTCCTCCAGCCCCTACCTCACCTCCTTCCCGGGGCTCAGGACGTGCCTAGTTCTGGGTGCGGGGGCCTGACTGTGGACCTGCAGCCCTCCCCCCGCCCCACCCAGCCACCTGTCCCTAGCCCTGTCCTGGGACACACCCAAAGGCTTCCCTGGGGCCCCTCTTCACTCCAGCCCCCTTCGTCCCCTACCCTCCCCAGCCCTCCAGCCTGAGAGGGACCTTAGGGTCACTCCTCAGCTCCCCACACTTCCTGGGGTGCCCGAGGCCCACTAGCCCCCCGTGCCCTCCCAGAGCAGCCTGAGGTCAGACAGGACAGCCCGGGCTTTCTCTGCAAAGGCACGGTAAGTGTCCCCTGGGCGAGGCCCCGGGCGGGCGCGGAGAGCACGGGCCTCGGAGCTGGCGGCCCGGCCGCCTTTGCACTCACTTTGGAAACTGTCAGTTCAGCAGTCTGGCTAACTACCTGCTCGGCGGTGGCCTTAAAACTGTCCGCACTCATAAATCACCCCGGGATTTAAATAAGCGCCGGTGGCAGGTGATTTTTCAGAATTCCCCACGCTCACGCGCAGCGAGCGTGGTCGTGCAGGACCCTGGGTGGGGTGCGAGAAAGTGAACTGAGGCAGGTCCGGGGGCGCGGCGGCCCGTCACCCGGGGCAGCATGTGGAGGGAGGCGAGCTGCCGGAGCCAGGCCGGCGGTCAGGACCTCCCCGCTCCGCTGAGGCCGCCGCACAGCCCAGACATCACTGGCTGGCAGCCTACCAGCGTGGGGCCCCTCCTATGGGGTCTGGACGGATGGTTTCCTCCCTCCGGGTCTGCTTGCCCACCACGAGGAGGCTTCCCCAAGGGGATCAAGTGCTAATGGCGGGATCAGGCCCCGAGCACAGAAGGGGCCGCAGAGGAGCTGCGTCCGGGGCATCTCCTCGTGCCACGGCCTGGAGGAGCGAAGAGAGAATTAAACACCCCCTTGGGACGTTTTCCCAGACTGCCCCACCCCAGCAGGGGAAACAGGAGACCCTCCACGCCTGTCCCACCACTGCCACCCTCACCCACTCGCTCAGCGCAGACTCCCAGAGCCCTGCTGCCACCCCCCGGCCCCAGAGCCTATTCTCAGAAGGGTCCCCCGGGCCACTCACCACCTTCCTTTTCTTCCTGTTCAGGCAGGGGAAACAGGAGAACCCGACGCTTCCCACCCATTGCCAACGCTCTCGGGAGGGCTGGACAGGGGTCCCAGGGCAGTCGGCGGCCCCATGACCCAGCACCCGCCGTGCTGCCCAGGGTGTGACGGTGAGGACGGAGCCCAGACCCTCTCCCAGGATGCAGTCTGGCTCCCTACATGGCAAAGAGAGATGTGCGTGGCTGTGATCCCTGAGAGCCAATGGCCAGGCCCCCACAGGCTGGGAGCCCCCTGCCCTGGCCGGTGGGGCCCCTGCGTGCACCCCATTCCCTCCAGCACGGCCGGGTCAGGCTACTCAGATGTGAGCAGAGGGCTCCTGGGGTCCACCGAGCTGGGCCAGCCAAGGAGCACGGTGGTCCTGAGAAGGGCGTGCCCCCCACCCAGGCTGTGACTCCGCAGGGCGTCTCAGGCCCCAGGCACACTGTCGGGGCCTGTGAGTGCGGGGTGTCCTCACCCAGCTGGAGAGTGCACCCCTGGCGGGCCCTGACTTTGGGAAATGCACTGCCCTCATTGGTTCCCCAGGTATCTAGTTGGCTGGGCCTTAGGGTGGCATGGAAGGGCCCCTCCGGGTGGGGCCCAGTCCTGCTAAGCCCCGCCTCACCCCCAAGACCAGCTGGGACGCGCCCAGCCTCCCGGTCCATCCTCCCGGTCCGTCCTCCACCGCCACCTGGTGGCCGGTCGGCCCACCCCCGCGGCCACCTGCAGCCGGCCAGCTGTCCTGGCCCGGACTCCCAGAGCGCAGCCCGGCGTCCAGGCAGCTCCAGCCCCGGTCTTGGCTGGGGAGGGATGCCCTCGGTCTGGAAAAGGGGTTTTGCTCACCAGAAGGAGCTCTGTCTCCCGAGGGAAAGACAATAAAAAGAACATAAATGCATGAAATTAGAGCTGCCCCAGGCGGAGCGGGCCCATCCTGATTGCTAATCAAATTCTCATTCCTCAGGATCTTCAAAATCCTTCCTGTGCCGTGTTATTGTCTCGAAAGAGCTGTTATTACTCGTGTAAAAAAAACTTATAAAAAATTCTAATCAGCGTGGGTCTTAAACCTCGGCGTCTGGCGCCCAGCGCGGCACCGACGGGAGGGCCGTTTACGAGCCATTTCACACCCGGCGGCTGGCCCCTCCACCTCATTGCTTTTGTTGCCCATCATAGTGATAAAGACGGTGTTTTGTGACCCCAAAGTTATTTATTAACACCCAGTATTTTCCACACAGTCCCTGGGGCAGCGAGGGCGAGCGCCTAGGAGGTGGGGGGCCGTGTCGTTGGCATGCACGACGGTGTCCAGGCCCAAGTGGCCCCCGCTCCACCGTCCCCTTCAGCTTTGCCTGGATAACTCGCAGCTGCGCCTGCCCGGCCAGCACAGGGCAAAGCCGGGCAGACCCTCTAGCAGGACCGGGCGTCTGAGGCTCCCAGCAGCTGGTTGCCAGGTCCTGCTGCAGGTCCCACCCTGAGAGCCTGTGCGACCACCGTGCACCCCGGACACTGTGCAATTCCTCAGGCCAGGGCCACAGGCAGTGTGCAGAGCTCGAGACCTGGACCCAGCTCATCACTCAGTGGGACCTACGGGTCACCCCGTCTCAGGGCCCGGGTTCCCCGTCTGGGGCCCTGGAGTGGTCAGTCTCTCTGGGTTGGAGTCCAGCTCGACAACCCGCCTGAGTGTGACCTGAGAGTTTGCTTGTCCCTGGAGCCCCAGGCCCAGCAGCTGAAGCTGCAACTCCAGGCTGGGGGCAGCCCCTGGGCTTGGGTAAGGCACCCAGTCACTGGAGCTTCCTAGTCACATCCAAGGGGGTCCAGCTGCCCATGGCTGTGGGGTGCCCTGGTGGGGCGGCCGAGCCACCTCTCGCCCCACAGGTCAGTGGAAGCCTGTCCCCGGGAGGTGCCCCTCAGCCTGGGGAGAGATGGGAGGGTCTGTCACCACGCAATGCAGGCGCAGGGGACCTGGCCCCTGTGTGCCCCTCCTGGCCGGCGGCCTGGGAAACGCTGGCCACGTCTATCTCCGCGGGGACGCTTGCCTTTCTGCCCCTTCCCTACTCAGGCTGCAGGCTCTGCCCGGTGCCCACACGACGTCCTTCACCAGCTTCTCCAGAGGGTGGAGGACCAGCCCTGGGGACAGCGACAAGCATGAAGGCCCAGCAGGCCCCCCAGGGTCCACCACAGCTGGCAGGAGCACCACCCTCTCCTTCCCCAGGGGAGGCAGAGATGCTCTTTGCTGCCCATCCTCCAGGTGAGAGGGGAGGCCAGGCAGGCGGGACACCCAGGCACACACCCCAGCCCACGTCGGGCCCCGCTGGCTGGCCCACAGCACAGAATTTGCAGCCTTCCCTCCCTGGGCCCCAGCCCGGGGCCACCCACCCTCACAGGGATCTGCGTGACAGGAACAGTGGGGCTTGGACCAGGCATCATGGCAGGTGTGGGAGGGGTGTGAGAGCTGGTCTGCACAGGTGAGCACTGCCTGGGAGGCCTCGGGCTCCAGGGATTCCCAGTGGAGAGAACAGGCACATTCTCTCCCTGAGTCGCCTGTGAACCCCTGACCGCGGCGGAAGGCGATCCACCCAAGCGGCCATCTCTCGGAACGCGCTCGTCCCCCTTGGATCCGAAAGGGGCCGACCTGCCTCTATGCAGGACAGGCTGGAGGTGGGTTTCGGGGAGGGACCGGGCTTCCAAGTCAGAGGGGCAGAGGATGCCCTCAATCTCAGCTTCTTCTGTGCCCGTTGGAAAGTCTGCGGCCGGGCTGCACGGGGGCCAGGGATTGTTCACAGGGAGAAACAGTGAAATAATTGCGCTGTGAGGGTCTCCGCCTCCTCCGTTGCCTTTTCTTTAGCTCCAATTGCAGGCAGACGGGCTCCCACACAAAGTCATTTATCCACGCAGCCCTTCAGCAGCCCACACGCACCGCAGACCCTCCTCGGAGCCAGGGCTGCGGGGCCGGCGTGTACAGCAATGGGCGGAGGGCCTTGCCCCCTGGAGCGCCTGCCAAGCAAGACTCGTCAAGATGCAGGCTCCAGAGAGGGGCCCACAGGGACGCAGGGGCCGTGGCAGGGCCAGACCCCCCCAGGGGTCCCAGCAAGGCAACTTGAGGCAGGAGCTGGGGGGTGGGGGCCCGGGCCGGGAGGAGGCGCGAAAGGCCCCGAGGTGGGATCGGTGGTGAGCAGCCAGGCCACCTGGGCCTCGGGTACGCAGGGGGGCGCCCCTGCCGCAGGCTGCAGGGCAGGAGGGGCCTCTGGGCCTGAGGAGGGAACAGGGGGCGGTTAGTCAGGGGAGGCCAGCGCCCCCAGCTCCAGGGAGGGGCACACGCGCTCACTCCATCTCCCTGGTTCTGTTTCCTGCCTTCTCCCCAAGTTGCCTGGAGTCCAAATATTCCCACTTTTAAAAGCCCCCCGGGATGACGAGGAGGCAGGATGCGGGGCTGAGGAACACCCCCTTGGAAGAGGCGAGAGGGCTTGCTGATACGATGCGAGAAATCCATCACACGGGCTCCTAAGTCCTCGCGCCCTCCCGGGACACGGCGCAGATTAAAATGCGTGATCCTCTGGGCTTCCCTGGTGGCGCAGTGGTTGAGGGTCCACCTGCCGATGCAGGGGACGCGGGTTCGTGCCCCGGTCCGGGAAGATCCCACGTGCCGTGGAGCCGCTGCGCCCATGAGCCATGGCCGCTGAGCCTGCGCGTCCGGAGCCTGTGCTCCGCAGCGGGAGAGGCCACAACAGTGAGAGGCCCGCGTACCACCAAAAAAAAAAAAAAAGAAATGCATGATCCTCTGATGCCGGGGCCCGCGCGGCTGGGCTCCCTCAGAGCCAAAATGGAAGCATAACTCAGCAGGCAGAGCACAGGTTTCCCCCGGTGAACGCCGAGGAGCACCCGTGCTGACACCCTAGACCACCCACCCCAGACCCCGCCTGGACCCCGGCCCCTAACAGGCACTTGGGTCCTGTGGGTGGGAGGTCCTGCCTCACTGTGTCCCCGGGGCCTTGACCCAACTGGGCATGATGTCCTCGTCTGCAGGAGGAGGGGTCGGCCAGAGCCAGGGCTCGCCAAGCTTCACGCGCCAGGTATGGACGGGACCTGGTGACCCTGCGCCCCAGGGCCATGGCAGGTGGCTCTGGGGGAGGGGGCACTGCAGCCACCCAGGTCCCCCCGCCGGCAGCCCTAGGGGCCAGCGGCTCAGCCAGCTGCCTTGGCCAGAGTGCTCCATTCCACTGTCTCATCCGGCACCACCAGCAGCACCACGTACGTCTGGCAGTGCAGACCCTGGGCTGCCCAGGCCTCTGGAATCAGAGCCCTGCTTCCCCGAGGTTCCCAGCCAGATGGCCGGGCTGCATGAGGCCACAGGAGGCCTCCTCTGCCTTCAGTGTGGGTGTCCCCGGCTAATGTAATGGGGTACACTGTTTCTTGGAAGCTGGGAGCTGGGCCACTGCTGGGGGAGGCACTGAGGCACAGCCTCCACGGGCCCCTCGGGCGGTCACGGGCCGGGGTCCTGCGACAGGAGAGAGAGGGCCTTCCCGCTGCCTCTCCTGGGTCCTCAGCCCCAGCCCGGAGTCCCTCCAGCCCTTCCTGCCCAGCTGCTCCAGCCCGTGGGCCCTCCCACCACAGGCTGCCTCTCTCCTAAGGCTTGTCCGAGCTCCCACCCCCCCAGCACCGGCCTCCCCACTTGCAGCCTCTTCCGACTTCAGAAACTCAGTCCCAACTCCCACCGTCACCTCCCAGGACCCCTGACCCGCTCTCCTGCCACGCCCTGGGCCCACCTGGGCAGGGGGGTCCCTATTGTCTCCCAGTCCACACCTCAGCTACCTGGACCCTGCCTGGTGTCCACTCGCTGCTCGCCCGGGGCCTGGCACGGGGTCAGCCCGGGCACAAATGTGCCGAGTGGACGAGCAGACAGCCGCGCCGCCGGCCCCCGCGCACCCTCCAGCCCTCAGCCCCTCCAACACGTCCAGCAGGAAGGTGCCTGCGGGCCTGAGGGGCGTCCCGCGCCCACGCCAGCCACCCCTACCTGCGGGGCAGGGCGGCACCTGAAACTGTGGCTTCGCGAACACTATTCTACGGGGGCGGCGGCACACGAGCTCTAAATAAGCCCCAGGAAAGAAGGCTGTTTTACCGCGGAATCAATTCACCTCTGATTCTAACGCTCTGATTCGAATGCTCTGGAAAGGTGTTTTACCATGATGACTCCATTACTCCATCAGACGGTGTACAATAAACCCCCCCTCCCCGACTTCGCAGCCTGGCTTGTCCGCCGCGTGGGCAGGGCCCCCAGTGCTCACAGCCAGCCTCGCGCGGCCAGCGCACTCGGGTCCCCTTTAACGCGATTTCATGGAATATTCCACCGTCCGGGTAATAGAAAGTCTAGCGCTTAATTAACCTCCCTCAGCTCCTCGGTCTGCCGCAGGGCGGGCGCGTGTCTGTGGCTCAGATGGCGTGCAGGTGAGCCACCCGCGCCCCCAAGTACAGAGCACGAACCCCGCAGGGCCCGGGAGGCAGAGCTCAGGGCTCAGCTGGGCTGCCTGTCTCCTGCCAGCCAAGTGTCGGTGGCCATGTCCCCAGGCCAGCTACCTGGCCCCCTGCCCCCGGGGACCGAGGGCCCCTCCCTCCCAGAGGTATTGTTCCAGCCACACCTGAGCCCCTGTCACGTGAGGGTGTGCGTGTGTGCCTGTGTATGTGTGTGCGTGCCTGTGTGTGTGTGCGTGTGCACGCGCACGTGTGCATGTGCTCTGCATGTGTACGTGTGTGAGCGTGATCTCCAAGGGTGGGCCAGCAAGCACGGGAATGACCAGCCACCCAGTGGGAGCCAGGGGACAGCAGGGGGCAGCCCCGCTGAGTAGGGCGCTTCCTGCCATCATTTTCCAGACCCGTAACGGCCAGCTGGCCCTGTTCTAGGCATCAGGGGAGGTGCGGGAACGCAGAGGAGTGACTACGGGGGCCTCTCGCAGCGCAGGGCCACGGGAGGAGGCAGATGTGCTGACAGTGGGCCCAGAACAGAGGGAGAGTGACATCTGGGGGACGGGGAGGCCGCAGGGCCGTGGAGATAAAGCCGAGTCTTAAAAGAACAGGCCCAGAGGCCACCATGAGTCTGTCCCTCGGAGGCAGACACAGGGCCCACCTCTGCTCCGTCCTGCGTGGTCCCCAAGCACGTGCTGGGTCTCCTCAGACACGTGTGGATGGAGGGCAGCTGAGGTCAGGGACAGCGGGAGTAGCGGGGACAGGTCTGTGTGATGGGAACAGTGGGCCATACGAGGGAGGGCTACAGAGGGTGCAGGGTGGGGTGAGGTGGGAGGGCCGTGTGTGAGCCGAGTAGGGAGAGCACAGGTCCTCTGAGAGCCCGTGTGACCTTTGACTTCCCAAATCTCTCATGTCCTCCATATCCAGGAGGATGGGCAGGGCCGGCACTGGCCTCTGTGGCACCTCTGCCCTTCCTCCAGTAAATATAAGTTGGCTCCTTGTTGCATGCACAACCTGAACAACTGCACATGGCCGCTGTCCAGGGATCCCAGAAACCAACTTGTTTGTAAATTGGAGACCAAAGCCTGTCTGCCCTGTGTGGGACTAGGCAAGGCTCCTGCGGCTCAAACACACCCTTTCTGCTCCACCTGGCCGTACACACACACGTGCACACACGCCCACCCACACTCCTGCCAGACACAGGCACACACTCACACACATCTCCTCCCCAGCGAGGTGACATTGCACATGGGGTGGAGGCAGCTGGGAAGGAGTCAGGCCGAAAGAAGAACAGGGGCCGAAGGGCAGGAGGGGGAGAAACAACCTCAGAGGACACCCTAGGTGCTGTGGGCACGAACACGCGTGTGCCGGGGTTGAGCACGGCTGTGGCGTGCTCACGCAGGACTGGAAACTTCCCTGTGCTCTGGGCTGAGTCGGTCAACGCTGCAGCATGAGGAGGCTCCCGGGAGGCGGCGGCGGGCACCCTAGGCCACCCCGCTTTTGTTCCGGGGACGCAGAGGGTGGACAGCTATTCTGCAGCGTGAGCGCGCACCCCTCCCCGGTTCAGTCGCCACGGCCTGGACCTTCCTGAAGCGAAGCTTGCGTTACCCGAGCACGTGTGGACACTCGCAGCCGAGCCAGGGGGTGCTCAGTAACCCGACGACACCGTGATGCCCGGCGCGCGGCTGCACTCAACCTCTGGTGCCCCACTTTGGAGTCAGGAAACTCCGCAGCCGTGGGGAGCTCAGGTGACGGGAGACCCAGCGAGTGGGCCACCGCGGGGGTGTCGCCAAAGGGGCCGGGATGCTCGCTCTCCCCGGGAGGCCACGTCCTCCGCTCTGGGGACCTCACCATGCTCAGCGGCCTGTAGGGCCACGCCCTGCAGTCCTGTAACCCTCGACACCAGCCTCGAGACCGAGGAAAGAGCTCAGAGTCAGGACAGAGACCCCAGTGACTTTTTGGGCAGGGAAACTTACACGTCAGAGACAAAGGTCCTGGAGCGACACCCCAGTGGGTACAGCGGACGGCAGGTAGGACAGGCAGCAGTCTTCACTCGTGGGGAAGCGGGGAGGAGGCTATCCATATGGGGGGCACAGTGTCAGAAGGGCTCCTGGGCTGCTGGACCACTCCCCACACAGCTCTGTGGGTCAGGATCGTCATTTCCATCATCAGGCGCCTCTGGCCACCTCTCCCCACACCGGGGACACGGGGGCAGTGCTCACAGCCCTGGCCACTGGAAGGTTCCCCAGCCCTGTCGTTTACCCTTCCCTCACCACATCAGCCGTTAGTTTTCGCACCACACATTTTTTTTAAAAAACGGTGATTTTTCTTTTTTTTTTAATTAATTAATTTATTATTTTTGGCTGTGTTGGGTCTTCGTTGCTGCACGTGGGCTTTCTCTAGTTGCAGCGAGCAGGGGTTACTCTTTTTTGGGGTGCGCGGGCTTCTCAGTGCAGTGGCTTCTCTTGTCGTGGAGCACTGTCTCTAAGCGTGCGGGCTTCAGTAGTTGTGGCACATGGGCTCTAGAGCACAGGCTCAGTAGTTGTGGCACATGGGCTCAGTAGTTATGGCACGCGGGCTTCAGTAGTTGTGGCACGTGGGTTCAGTAGTTGTGCCTCGCAGGCTCAGTAGTTGTGGCTCATTGGGCTCTAGAGCTCAGGCTCAGTAGTTGTGGTGCACGGGCTTAGCTGCTCTGCGGCATGTGGGATCTTCCTGGACCAGGGATCGAACCCATGTCCTCTGCATTAGCAGGCAGATTCTCAACCACTGCACCACAAGGGAAGTCCCTTTGCGTCACACTGGCAAACGCAGTCAGCTCCTGGGACCAGGGCTGGAGTTTTCCTCCATTGCTAGCGAATCAAAGAGAAGGCCCCGCTTCCGGAGGCCCCCGGTGTGAGCTGAAAGCACGATGTTGGCGTGGACCGTCTTGCCCGCCGGGTCTGGTCAGCATGACACCTGGGGCATGGTGGAGCCACGTGATTTTCTGCAGACTGGGGAGGGGGAGGGAGTCCCAGCAGACCGGATCAAAATAGGAAAGCCAGAGGTGGACGAAGCACGGACGCAAGGCTGCACGTGCTGCTGTCCTGTGCAGGGAAAGGCCAGCGAGCCTGGCTCCTCTTCACGGGTGGGGAACGAGGACAAGGTATCCGGACCAGCTGGTGCAGCCCCTCCGGAGGTGGGTGACCTGCGCCGCTCCAGGGACCGCCTCAGGCAGAGCGGCTTCCGCCTGGGCTGACGCAGGGCCGGGGTCGGCGTGACCCGCCGTTTCCTACCGTCATCTGCTTGGCTTCTGCAGGGGCCACACGGGTGAGCCGAGGGGGACGTGGCGGGACCACCAGCCGTGCATCCTCGGAGGCTTCAAGGATGGTCTCGACTTCCGTCACGCACTCAGGACGCGTGGAGTGACTCTCTTGGGCAGGGTGGGTGCTTTCAGAAGCTTCCACCAACTTCCATTGGTGAGTTGGGTTTGGGTTTTGTTACCATCATGGCTCTTACCCCACAGGTCTGGGGAGCCTGCGAGGGCTCTGCAGCTGCTGAGGGCACAGCCCAAGCGTGAGCAGGCCCGGGGCACAGGCAGCAAGCCCGGCCTGCGGATCACTGGACCCACTGTGAGGTGGGCTCGAGCTGGTCCACTCGTCTCCTGGCCTCCGTAAGCTCTCACTCGAACCCTGATGGTGCCTGGGTCCCCTGATATCGATGCCAGCCCAGACCCTTTATCCGTCAGCCTCTGAAGGTCTGGCTACGTCTCCTTCCAGCACATGGCTTCTCTAGAGACTGACTCTTCCTGCCTTTTCGGGCCAGCCAACTCGGGGAGGCTTCTCTCTGCATAAGGCAGTGGGTCCGAAGGATAAGCATTCCCCACCCTGAGCCTGAAGGCTTCGGCACAGCCCAGGGCAGACGACACCCCACGACAGGCACACCTGGGCCACGCAGACCTGTGGGCATCCAGGCCCCGGGCCGCTGAGCCACTGCTGGGCCCCAGCGTGGACCAGCAGCACCTGCCTGCCTGCTCTTCTCAGAGTGTGGCGCTCAGATCCCTCCAGAGCCTGCAGCAGCCCAGGGTGAGGATTCCTGCAGGAGAGGCGTCAGCGGCCCTCCGCTGGGCAGGCACTGGCGCAGAGTCATGTAGTCAGGGATGGGGGAGCCCGGGGCCCTGCCTTCTGCCTCCAGTGTCAAGCTCTTTCTAACGTTCTGTGCCTACAGGTCTAGGTGGCCACATGACACAGGTGCCAGGACAGTCCCAGTGGCCCTGGTTCAAACCCCGACTCTGGGAGCTGCCCCCTCGGGGCCCCGTGTGGCCACTTCCCCACAATCTGTGTCCTGGTTGGGCCAACAGGAGGCCCCATCCACGGGGCTCCATCCATGGGGGGGTCTGAGAGGCTCCGAGCCATGCAAGGGTCTGGCACACATCCTGGCCCAACGAACACACCTCACCTTTGTGGACGGAGCATGTGCCCACACGTGTGTGTGTGTGTGTGTGTGTGCGCGCACGCACGCGTGCACATGGATGCACAGTCCCGGAGTGTGAACCTGGGGTGTGTGTGATGGGTATGAACACTCAGCCCTGGGGCCGGCCAGAGGCAGGTCCCCGAGACCAAGAATAGGAGTGACACCCACAAAACAGGAGATTGGCCACCACGGACGGTTCTAACCAGGACCCCAAGCCGGGGTCACCTGATCGCCCCATTAAAGGTCAAGCAGACCCCCTCAGCAGGTCACGCCAGCAGGCTGAGGTACCCCCATTCCCGCAACCCTCACCACTGCTCCAGCCACCCAGGCCCTGCTGGAAAAACCGCTGACGGGCAGCTTCCCGCGGCCCCTGTCTCGGTTAGGGCTTATGTACGGCCCCCCAGGCAGCTGGCTCTTGGGAGGGACCCGCTTTACAAATAAAATTTATCATTGTAATTATGGCCCCTGCAGAGAGCTGATGACTTTTACGGCTTCCTGGAGGTCATGAATAATTTAGGAGAAGGGAAAAGGGGCCACTTCTGTTAGTGCACAGTGGGGCCCAGCGGTTCCGTTACCGTGACTGCTGAAGACCAGGGGGCCCACGTCCGGTGCTTCTGACAGGAGCGGCCCAGCCACACGGTGACCCAGGGCCCCGCCAGGCTCTGCGGGGATGCTACCCAGGCTCCCCCGTCTTGTGAAGTGGGGCCTTGGCTGGGTGGCAGGGTGAGCAGACACGGCCCTAACTGCCAGAGGGTCCGTGCTTCAGGCTGAGAATGACAAGCTGTGGGCTCCCCAGTTAAGGGCATTGATGCTGCACGCCCGGGGCTGTGACCTCAGGCGGGACCCTCAACCTGCACCCCAACCGGAAGAGAAGCGTCTCTGCTGGCGCTCGCGGGGCCAGACCCCAGCCCACTCAACAGCCCTCCTTCCCTCTGCACGCCCACGGCACACGTGATCCTGGGGTTGTGTGGCGCCCTTGAGAGGCCCCGACGGAAGGAATCATCTTTTCTTGCCTCCGGGGATGGAGGGCTCACTGCCTGACTACTGGTAGAAATTCTCCCCAGCTCTTCCTTCCCCCAAGAAGGGCGGCCTGCATCTGTGGACCCCACCCGTCTCCTGTCCTGGATCCACCCAGATGGTACATCGGCCCCTCCGACCCAAAGTCTGCACTCTCCTCTCCCCCCTTCCCCTCCCTCCCTCTCTCCTGAGTCCCCCACCCTCAAGCCCACCAAGTCCACCTGTACCTCCTCACAGCCAGGCCCAGCGGTGAATTTCCTCTCCTCGTCCCTCCTTGCCTGGCGGTGGCCCTGAGAGCACCCCCTTCCTCCCTGCCCCCCGCCACCTTGGGCTGTACGACCCCACAGGCCCCCTGCTCTACCTCGCTGCCTGGCTTCTCCCCACCACGCCAGCCTGACCTCATCACACTGCAGGGTCCAGGGCTCGTGCTCGGACCTCACGATGCGCCTCTGTCTCTGGGCACCCCTGGGTCACTCCTTCAGGCCCAAGGCTTTCTATGTCATCTCTAAGATGGCTGGTTCATTTCCCACAGCTGCCATAACACAGAGCCGTAAACCCTGTGACTTAAGCAACAGAAAACAACAGAAACGTATTCTCTCGGCGTCTGAGGGATCCTAAGTCAATTCTCTCGGCGTCTGAGGGATCCTAATCAGGGCGTTGGCAGGATGGCGCCGCCTCCAGGGGCTCAAGGGGAGCGTCCGGCCGGCCTCCCTCCAGCCTCTGATGGCTGCCTGCGCTCTGTGCCTTGTGGCCCCATCCTTCCAAGCTCTGCATCTGTGGTCACATCACTGCTTCCTCTTCTGTGTCAAATCTCCCCCTTACGGGAACACGTGTGATGGTACCAAGGAAGTTAACATCCACAGGTTCCAGAAATGTGATGTGGACATGTCTTGGGGAACCATTTTTCAAGCTAGCAAGAGGGTGACCCCAAATTCACATCTCCCATCTGGAGCCACCTGGAACCAGACACGTACATCCAACTCCCCCCGCCCCGACTCGGAAGCCCCCCACGCATCTCAAATTAACTGGCTCTCATACTTAATCCCCATGGTACCCCCAAAACCTGCACCCCGCCATCTGTGGTGGGCAGAATAATGCCCCCAACAGATGTCCACATACAAACCCCCGAACCTGTGACTGTGTTAGGTCACATGGCCAAGGGGAATTAGGTTGAAGATAGAATTAAAGTTGCACGACTTTAAAATGGGGAGGTGATCCTGGATTGAGGGGGCGGGACAATGTAGTCACAGGGTCCTTATTGGTTGAAGGTCGGGGGGAGGAGCTTGGAGTGAGGTGAGGTGAGGTGACTGGACGAGACAGCGCTGGCTCTGAAGCCCGGGGCAGGGACCACGGGCTGGGGAATGTGGGGCCTCCAGAGGCAGGAAAAGCCAAGGAAACGATGGTCCCTGGAGCCTCCAGACGGGCCAGCCCTGCGCACACCCGGAGCTCAGCGCATTTCCCACTCTGGCCTCCAGCACTGCCGAGAGTACGTCTGGATTGTGTAAAGTCGCCGTGTGCAGTCAACTGGGACAGCGGCCACTGGCGACACCACACCGTCTTCCCCAGGCCAGCGGCCTTGTAGCACCCTTGACCCTCACACACGCACTCCGGAGCCCTCGGTGAGTCCCACACCCACCCCTCCCCCCCTCCCCCCAGTCCTTCCCCAGGGCGAGGCGACCAAGGGCCCAGTTGAACCCCTCGGGTCACATCCACCCTCTGCCCCATCCCGTGGGTGCCCAGGCCCTGCGGTGGCTACAGGGCTCTGCAGGAGCCTCCCCGCCTGACTGCCTGCTACTCCTCACCTGCCTGCGGACCCTCCACCAAGCACCCCTCGACGTCTTCCAGAAGGCGTGGAGCAGCTGACCGTCCGCCGCTAAGGGCTGTCGGGAAGGTGCGGCCCCGCCCAGCCACAGGGGCCCAGGGCTGGCCCTGATGGGCAAGGGCGTGGTCCGGGCACCCGGTCCCAGCAGCTCGCACTGTCCCTGAAGTTCTGTTGCAGGTGCAGGAGGGACGCCACCCGGGCTCTCCCACCCCTGTTCCCGCCTGACTCTGCAGGGCTTTCTGCGTTCAGGCCAGCACAGATCCCAGGCTGCCGATTAAGGGCACTGCGGCTGAGTCCCGACATTGCCCCAGCAGGCGGGGCAGAGGGGGCGGCAGGGGCGAGGAGCCAGCATTTCCCAGGGTCTGTCCTGCACTGGGTGCTGGGGGCATTCAGCTCTCTACTGAGTCCTATCGCCTGGCAGGTGCCGAGCTGCCCAGACTTGTAGATGAGCAAGTACAGCTCAGAGAGGGGAGGTAACTTGCCCAAAGTCACACAGCCATGAGGGGTGGGCCTGGCCCAGTCTCGGTGCCCCCTTTGTCCTCCAGCCAGCTCCTGATGTCCTGGCACGTGTGGCAGCCCTGATGGAACCAGGTCTGAGAGAAGCTGGTGCTGGTGGCTGCGGGCCCGGGGGGTGCGGGCAGATCCCTGATGGGTTTGTACGGTTTCCACCAATCAAGGGGGCTGCCCGAGGGACGTGCAGAGAGTCCTGACCCCTGTGCCTCTCTGCTGGGTGTGGAGGAGGTCCAGCCGTAGGAACCCCCCCGCCATGTGCCTGGGGTGGACCGGGGCTGAGAGGGGCAGTGTGACAGAGGGTGGCTGCCTCTCAGTGTCCCAGGGTCCCCTGAGGGCTGCACGTGGCCACAGTGGCCTGGACCCCACCAGTTGTGCATGTTCTGTGCAGAAGCTGGCGAGGGGCTCGGGGGCTGGCGCTCCCCCGCCGCCGCGTCCACGCGAGGGCCGGGCAGCAAACTCTCCTAGTAATGGGCCAGATGGCAGAGGTTTTAGGCTCCGGGGCCGTGCTCAACTTTGCCCTCGTAGGGCGAAGGCACCGTGGACAGAAACCAAGGTTGCATGGCTGTGTTCCAGCAAAGCCCTACTCACTTTTATTTACAAAAACTGGGGGTGGGCAGGGCGGCCGAGGGATGGAGTTTCTGAGCCGTTTTCTGGAGGCGGGCTGGGCGGAGGGGGTCCTAGAGTCACACGAGACCCCCTCCCACTGAGCCCTTGCCACAAGGCCACCTCTGTCGGCTTCCTGTCCACGGGGGGCTGGGGCCCGTCCCACCGCAGGAGGTGCTGCACTGCTCAGGCTGGGGCTCCAGGGCAGACGTTTACGTCCCCTCTTGCTGACCCGAGAGGAGGGAACGGCCGGCGCCGGCTGTCGCTGAGGATGCCCTGTCCCGCTGCCCACGTAGCAGTTTGCTCGGGTAACTTACTAGCTCTGAGGCAACGTCGGGACTCAGCCGTTGTGCCCTTAATCGGCAGCCTGGGATCTGCGCTTTGCCTTTTCCTCCTGGGACCCCAAGGCAGGACGCATGAGGGTGCAGGAGCGGGGGTCAGGGCCGGCCCCTCTCTTTTTCGGGGCTCCACCCTGGGGCAGCGTCAGTCGGGGGCTGGACTCTGTTATCTCTGTTATCACCCCACCCTCCTACAGCCTGCACCCCGCCAGGCCCCCACATCACCCCACCCTCTGCCTCCCCCCCACCCAACACTCTGCCTCTGATGCCGGCCCTTGGGTTTTCCAAGAGCTGCACATCTCCAGAGCCGGCCTGGGAAGACACACGTGGGTCTGGAGGGCAGGGAGGGGGCACTGCCCCCCCGTCTTTCCTGCAGGCTTGGCCTGTGTTCTCAGGGCCTGGGAAACGGCCACCTCCGCTCCTGCTCTGGGGCCAGTGCCTTGTCCTTGGGGTCGCTGCTATTTCTGCCAAAGAGGAGAGGTAATTATAGCTCAGCCTCTGCCATCTGGCCGGGCTCTGCAACCTGGCAGAGGGGCCTGGGGCGGGGACACAGGCTGGCCACAGATTGGCTCCACAGGCAGGCAGGCAGCAGCTCCCACCAGGGCAGCAGGAGGCTGGGCAGTCGCGGCCCCGTTCACCTGAGCAGCCCAGCACCCGCCTCTCCAGGGCACAGGAAGGGCACCGCCAGCGGGACCAGGCCAGGGCTATGCTGCACGGTGCCCACTGGGGGGCGCCACAGAGCCCAGCTGGCAGCACCCCGCACAGACCCAGGAGGGAGCCAGGTGAGAGCCACTCAGGGGCACAGGTGACGCTCACTCCCCATCTGGGAATGAGGCTGCCGGAGCAGAGAGATTCCCCAAAATGGACGCGGGCGGAGACCCCGCTGCAGGCGGGCGTGGGCCGTGGACTGAGGCCGGGCAGCGCGCACTGTGGCCCTGGACGGGGGCTGGGGGGGCGCCCATCCCACCCACCCGTGCTGTGCGCTTTCAGCGCTCATTCGAGTACGGTGCCAGGCAAACCAGGCAGCGGGTGACGTCAGAAGCCCCGGCCCCTCTGAACCTCGTGTTTGGTGTGTACAGGGTGGGTGGCCGGCGCACTCAGCCACGTCCCAGGCCACTGGTGCTCTGAGCCCCTCCCCCGCGGCCAGGCCTGACATGAGGGCCCCACTGGCCCTTCATCCACGTTCCTGCCTGAGGCCATGTGCAGGCGAAGCTGGACTGTGGGTCCCTCCACGCTCCACCACGCGAGGACCCAAGCCTTCCGAGGCACGGGAGCCAGGGTTCATGGGATCTGGGTACCTTGCACGGGCCGCGGCACAGGCTGCAGGGTCGGGCACTGACACCAGCAAGCCTTCCCAGAGGTCCGCGGGGGCCCTGCTGTTCCCAGAGGGAACAGATGCGTTACTGGGGTCACTTGAGCCCAGGCCATGGCTTTTGGGCAGCCCCAGAGACACGGCTCTTTTCTGAGCTGACTCCATCAGAGGGAATCCGGATCCCGGCCCACCGTGCACATGGGGCTCAGGGCGCAGCATTTATTTGGCGCTTGCTGTGTGCAGGTACCCTGGGAGGCTTAGCTCTCCATCTCGACGGCACTCTGGACAGTGGGCAGAACCTGAGGGCTGGAAATTGGGCTGATGTGGCCGGTGTCTGGGTGGGGGTCCACCTGCCCTATCACCTGGGGCTCCCGAGGCCGAGGTTGGCTCCCGCACGCACCCAGCAGGCACACAGCCATCACCCGGTCCTGCTGCCACCCCACGTCCTGGGTGCGCCCTAGAAAGGCGTGGGCCTCGCATCTCAGCGTGGAAGGGGCCTCGGGGCCACCGGGCCAGTTCCCACTCTCTGGATCCCCACGCCGGACAGGCCTAGGGAGCAAGGCCAGCCCCCCGGGGCCTCCCCTGGCTTAATTCAGACATGGTGTGATCTGGGAAGCTGCCAGGCCGTGAGCTCTGGGCTGGGAGCAGCTGGGAGCCAGCCGCCCTCACTCTGCTCCCCGCCCTCCAGAGGGAAGGCCAGCATGGGGGTGTCCACCGCCTCCGTCCCGTTTCCCAGCTGAGGAAACGTGCAGCTCGTGGTCTCAGGCCCCTTAATTCAGCCAAGCTGCTCTGGGCAGGGGGTCAAACTGCCAGCAGACGCCTCAGGGCAGGACAGCCCAGAGGACCGCTGAGGCCACTGCCCCGTGGCTGTAATGGAAACTTCTCGGCTGGCCTGCGAGCCGCCGCGGCTCCGGTTCCCACTGTGCCGGAGGCTCTAATCACCAGCGGATTATAGGCCGTCAGGTGCGCGAGCGCACGCAGGGTTGCGACAGCTGCAGGAACCCAGGTGGGCCGAGCAGTGTGCGTGTGCGTGTGTGTGTGTGTGTGTGTGTGTGTGAGAGAGAAACGTGTGTGTGGGATGTGGTATGTGCATATGTGTACGAGTGTGTGTGTTTGTATGTGATATGTGTACATGTGGATTGTGTGTGTGTGGTGTGTGCGTATGAGTGTGTGTGGCTGTGGGGGGGGTGTGTACGTGTGTGGCATGTGTTGTGTGCATGTGTATGTGGTGTGTGAGTTGCGGCGCAGGAGCTCAGCCTCCCCGGCAAGGTCCTGGCGGGCTCTGCCAGCCCCGGAGCAGGTGTCTGCTGCAACAGGACAGCGGGAGGGGCCCGGCCGTGGCGCCGCTGACCCAAGCCCAGGGCTCCTGGGGGCTGTGGGACTCGGCAAGCTTGTCCCCTGAGCCCTGGGGTCCCCACGGGCGCACAGGCACAGGGAGGGTTCGAGGGGTGATGGAGCAGGTGTGGGTGCTGAGCCGGGTGCCAGGCGTGGGGTCAGCGCCAAGGAAGGACCCTCCCTGTGCAGGGCCGGCACCGCGCCGGGGGTCTCAGAGGCCCCTCAGTGAGGACAGAGACGTGCCAGCGGGCCGCGGGGGCCGGAGCGGGGCCCCTACAGCCGGGCCCACAGCAGGCGGGCCAGTGAGCAGCGCCACAAGTGGTGGGGCAGGTGCAGCAGGACAGGTGGCCGGGACCCGGGACTCAGCATTGCTTGAGGCGGTGAACCAGGTGGAGCGGGCCCCGCCCAGCCAGCACCCCCCTGGAGGCCGGGGGAGCGGGCGGGGTGGGGGACAGGGGTGGAGAGCTGGGCTGCAGGGACCCCTGTGGGTGTGATCGCTGTCTCCCAAAGGCGTCGCGTCAAGGTAGGGCGGGAGGGAGGGTGCTCGCCCAAACCGCGCGGACCGTCAGGGGTGGGGGTCTTGTGGGCGTGTAGTCCTGGCCAGACCCCCTTCTCCTGGAACGCGGGCGGAAGCCTGAGGACCCCCGCTCGGCACCCTGCAGGGCCTGCAGCACTGTCACAGAAGCTCTGGGGGAGCCCAGGGCAGGTGTCCACCCTCAGGGGACGTGCCCTCCCCAGGCAGAGGCGCGGCAGAGCGGGGGTGACACTCCGCAGGCCCAGGCCCAGAGCTATTTTCCACCCTTTATCACCCATCTGTCACGAGGCAGCCTGAGAGCCAGGGCGCTCGTGTTACACGCTGTCCCCGCCAGAGCCCAAGTCCTCTCGCTCCCGCATGGGGCCCTGTCCTCGCCATCCAGCCGGGGTGGAGGGGGCCCTGCTGGCGCCGGAGGAGGCCTGGGAGGCAGGCGAGAGGTGGTACCCGGAGCAGCCCTTACCTGCTGAGCCAACCAGAGCTGCACACTCCTCCTCCGTTTTCCTGGTGGGGAAACTGAGGCCTGGGGCAGGCCCTCCGCTTGACCGAGGCTCCTGAGACAAAAGGGCAGAACCCAGGACTCAGGCCAGTCCTGGGGTCTGCAGAGGCCCCACTTCCTCTTGGCAGGGGGGAAGCTGGAGCCTGAGCAAGGCTGCCGGGCGGGGTGAGGACGGGGGGCTCGGGGGGCTCGGGGAGCACCTGGGACCAGAGCAAGGCCCAGGCAAAGGCCCAGGCCGGAGAGGGCCCAGGGCTCCTGAGAGGCGCGGGAGAGGGGACGTCCCACAGGAGGCTCTCACCGTGTACGCAGGCTCCGTGCCAGGTGGTCACGCCCTCTCCCTGAGTGATGACCACGGCTGATGGCCGTGAGCACAGGCGGGTCCCCAGGTCGCCTCTGAGCCCTGACGTGAGCTGCCTCACTCACCCCCACCGGAGCCACGGGGGAAGCTGCTACCGCTGTTTCCATTTTCAGCCGAGCAAACTGAGGCACCGGGAGGTTAAGAGACTTGCCAAGGTCACACAAGGTCACAGGAGGCACAGGATGGAGCCGCTGCCTGCCCTGGAAGCACAGAGCTGCCAGGGACACACACCACACTGCACTTGCACACACGCATGTACACACACGTGCACACCCAGTTGCAGGCACACACATGCATACAGGCACATACACACTCGCACGTGTGTACACACAGCACGCGCACACACACGTGCACACACGTACATCTATGGACACCCACACGTGCACAAACACACAAGTGCTCACACGGCTGTGCACACACACACATTGTTCCACCACCCCCGGCCTGGGGGGAGGGCCCTGGGCACAGTAGGGGCTCGACAGCTGGGCCCACTGGCAGTGACGCTGTCACCTCCTCCCCCCCCCCCGGCCCCCTTCCCCCCGGTGCTGAAGCTGGGCCCGGGTCCTTCAGATAAGGCCTCCCTCCCCGCCCCTCCTCCCCAGGCCGGCGGCTCCCCCAAGACCCTATTTGCAATAAAAAGCCGATGCTCAGATAGGCGAAAATTGCTCCTTTTTTAAATAACTGAATGGCCGGCCTGTCATCTCCCAGGCGGAGAAAGCCCTCCCCCAAACCACCCCCCTTGCAGCCCTCCCCCACCTGGCAGCTCCCCTTTGGGGAGGCCCCGAAGGAGCTCATCTGAGGTGCCCGTACTCAGCTCCATCTCAGCCCCTGGGGGCAGGGTCCTTGGAGGGTGGATGGAAGCCAGAACCCTCCTCATAAAGTGCAAACATCTGACCGCACAGGACGGGAGCAGTGATGGCCGCCAGGGACCCAGACCAGAGACCCCTGGCAGAGCCTGGGGCTGGGGATAGGAGGGGAGATGGCTCCCGTGCCACCCCCCCCCGTCTCATGGTCCAGGGGCAGGGGGGCAGAGAGGACCTGGCACCAGCCCCTGGTGTCCACGCTGCCCCGCATGTACAAGGAGGCGGGGGTGGGGGCCATCACCCCACAGGGCCCTCAGAGGACTGAGGCCAATGCCTGCCAGGCTTTACCTGCTCAGGCCCGGTGGGAGCAGGGCAGGGGGACGTCTCAAAAGTCAAGGACCTTCAAAGGATGTGAAAGAAAATTCACACCAGAAGGGCTGCAATTAGTGAGGAGAGATGGGAGACGCGGCAATCAGAGGCTCACTGACGAGAGAGGGCAGGTACCACCTTACACCTAGTACATGAGCAATCCGAACTCCGGGAGAGAGGGGGGAGGGAGAGACAGAGAGAGTCTAGGCAGCACTGAGGGGCGGGCCCACCAGCTGCAGCCCCCACGAACCCCTGGAGAAGGCTTTCCTAGCCCCCATGAAGCCCTGACAAAGCCCAGCCCTGGACCCCATCATTCACGCCTGGAGCATCCCGAGAAGCAGGGCAGCAATGATGCTTATTGCAGTCTTATCTACGGCCTCAGAGAATTGCAAGTGACCTAAAGAAACCGCAAGTGACAATAAAAAAATGCAAACCTCCGGAGGAGGGTGGCTGTAAATCATGGGATCAGCCCTGTGGAATATTACACAGCCATTAAGGCTGGTAATTAGGAAGATGGCGGCAGGGGAAGCTGCTGACGTCTCGGTGTCGAGTAGGCAGGATTCCTCTGCACCTGGAGCACCTCAAGGGAAAGCAGCGTCTGCTTGTGGGCCAGGCTGATGGGACGAGGGAAGCCAGCCCAGCTTCCTGGGAAGAACCTCTCCTCCTTTTATTTCCGTCCTATGAGGAGTGTTCCGTGTGCAATAAATAATGTCTTTGCTTATCTTAGGACCATGTTCCAGTAAATGAAGACGGCGGCACACGCCCTGAGCCCCGACTCCCTGCCAGAGACGCGGCATCGGACCAGAAAGAATGAGGAGGCGGCTCCAGGCTCACCCGTGCTCAGGGCGGGGAGGGTGCGGCAGGGCCCTGGGTGGGCGCTGGGCTGGCGGAGGGGGCCTCAGCTGGAGGCAGGGAGGGAGAGCAGAAGAGGGAAATGTGGTCCCTGCCCTTTCCCCGAGCTGTCCGCAGCCCCAGGACCCCCGGGAGGGAAATGGCTGGGTTGGGGGGCTGGCAGAGAGGGTTAGAGGCCCCCAGGCTGGGGCACAGAATGACCAGGAGTGCACAGCATCTGGCCAGGGCTGAAGGTGGGGGTAGAGCATACAAAGGGCCTGGAGGATGGGTCAGAGCAGAGAGTCCCAGGGGCTGGGAAGGGCGGCAGAGGCAGAGGAGGTGGGAGCCATGGAGGGCTCGGGAGCAGGGCAGCAGCAAGTCTGGTGGCGCAGGGAGGCAGGTGTTGGAGTGGGGGTGGGTGGAGACAGTAGGACAGCGAGGTGACAGGACGCAGCCTGTCAGGACCGGGTCCAGGACGAGGGAGAGTTGGCAGCAGCAGGAGAGGGAGGGAGTGTAAGGGGGTCTCCCCAAGGAGCAAGTGGGGCCCCGACTTCAGGCCCTGAGTCCTGATCTAGCCTCTGAGCTCGTTGCTGGCCAGGGCAGGCCACAAACTTAGGTGTCCCAGCCGCGGGAACAGGACAGCCATGAGCTGGGCCAAACCCCGGGCCCGGGTGGGTCTCCCGCCCCTGCAGGACCGCCTCAGCCCCGAAGGCCAGTGGCAGGCTCACTCAGCCGGTGGCCCCCCCAGCAGGAGGCCGTCTCACAGACGGCCCCGACTCACAGGGTGTCCGTGCAGAACAGCCTGCTGCCCCCATTTGATGGATGGGAACACTAAGGTCGGGGCGGGCTGCTGACTCCTGGCTCCACCTTCCAAACACACAGTGGGTGGGAGGGCGGCCCCTGGGTGGGCTGTGTCCAGGCTCTGCCCCCCGCCCTGGGCCAGTGGTCTCCTGCTCAGATACCTCCCCTCGTTCACAGGTAAGCGACCGCGGCCCAGTGTGTGGCGAGAGCTGTCCCACGGCGGGCTCCAGGTGGTGCTGCTGGGCAGTCACAGGGCGCTGAGCTCGGGCAGGGCCTCCCCTGGACAGAGGAGGCCATCAGGCAGAGCCCCCGGGGGCGCAGGGAGGTTCCGTGTGTACAGCTCAGACGTGAAGGCAGTCAGTCCTCGGGGGATGCCAGCCACAACTGCTGTCACTGTTAGTGACATGGAGAAGTGATGCCGGACCCCGTCGGGATGGGTGGGGGCAGAGCCAGGGCGGGAGACACAGGCCTGCGCGATCACAGACCGCACCCGTCCCCGCTAACACGGCCATCCAGTCGTGACCAGTCCCGGTGGCTTTGTCCCAGCCCTGACCACTTGCCAGCAGCCCTAGGGGGTCAGACAGCCAGGCTGGGGCCGGGGCAGGTCCGCAGAGTGTCTCCACGCCCCTGTCTGGTCCCTGCTGCATAAAGCCAGAGGAGACGGCAGGGACGCCGCAGGGGCTGCCTGTCTCCAGCCTCGGGGGGGCTGGGCAGGAGGGGCTCACTCCTGCCTGCCTCCCTCTGCTTCCCACCCCCCAGGAGGACGACAGGAAGGGCCCCCCCTCTATCCTGAGACGAAGCCCGCAGGAGCGCCACAGCCATGGGGCCGAGCCACGGAGGACCACGAGGCACGTGCGGTTCCGCGAGCCCCTGGAGGTGGCCGTCCACTGTAAGAGGCGAGCGGGCCAGGCGGGGTGGGGGGACATCACCCAGGATCTCACCGAGGGCTGTCCGCAGGGACCACAGTCACTGCCCTGTCCTCACAGGTGTAACCCCAATAAAACCCAGGCCCACGGGGTCGGTCTGAACAGAGTGCTGGTCAAAGAAACAGCGACTGGCAGGAAAGATAGAACCAGAGCTTCCCAAGTCATTACTGTCTTCCTGAAAAAGGCCAGTGGCTAGGCGTTCCCAGAGCCCACCCGCTCTTCCTTCCCGCAGCTCCTCCCACCCCCTCAGCCTTCACTGCCCACCTCCCAAATTCTCCCCGCCCCCTGGCCCTAGGGTCCTGGTGCTGCCCCCAGAGCCCCCTCTCCACCCGTCTACCTCACTCCTCCTCCAGCCTTCCCGTGGGACAGTGCCCTTGTATCAGCTAGCGATGCCTCATAACAAATCAGCACAACATAGCAGCTTCAGGCAACGCACGCCGATTATCTCAGTGGTCCCGTGGGTCAGGGTTCTGGGCGCAGCAAAGCTGGTCCCCTGCTCAGGGTGGCACAAGGCAGGCATCAGGGTGTCAGCCAAGGCTGGGCCCCGCCTGAGGCTTGGGACCCTATTCCAAACTCACAGCGTTATTTGCAGAATTCGCGTCCTTGCAGCTGTTTTATATGACCCTCTCTTATAAAGAGCTCGCCTGATTAGGCCAGGCCCACCCAAGACAATCTCCCTTTGATTGACTCAGTCCGCTGTGGGGATTTCCATCACAGCTGCAGAACCCCTGCCCCTTTGCCGTGTTCTGTCGGTAGAAGCAAGCCGCACCCCCCACACTAAGCAGAGGGGACCCCACAAAGGTGAGGACCTGGGGGGTCGTGGGAGCAGCTTAGATTCGGCTTCCACAGCCCCCCAAGGAAGGCGCTCCCTGAGTCCCACCAAGTTGCGGATAAAACTCACTCCCCCGACGTGTGTCAGTGTCTCCCTTGAAGGCCCATCGTAAGCGTCGGGTCCGGGCCTCCCGCAGGGGTCCCCACCCACCCTGCCCTCCCCGGTCCAGCCCCCAACCCCCAGAGCACAGCTCAGCGCCCGCCTCCAGAGCTTCCCAGCAGCCCCAGAAGCAGAGACTCTCAGGTGGGGAGTCAGGGCCCAGACAGTCCGGGGCTGGTCTGGGGTCCCCCAGTGAGCTAAGTGGAATGGACAGGAGGTGGGGGGTCCTGCCTGCCTCTCCAAAGTGCCAGGCCCTGCTGCCCCCCAGGACCCCTGCAGCCCCCTCCTCCTAGGCTGCTGCAGGGGACACCCCACACTCCCGCAGGGCCCCCGGGAGGCTCTGAGAGCAGCGCCAACACCTGGAAGCTAGAATCTGAATCAGTGAGGCTGGGGCAGAGCCCTGGGTGGTGTCGGGCAGCCTGGCCGGCCGGGGGATATGAACAGCCGGCCGGGTCAGGACCCGCGGGGACCTGAGTCTCCATCTGTAAAGCGGGGAAGCTCTAGCTGACCCAGCCCGTCTTGGGGTCCTTAGGGTAGGCGGGTGAGAGGAGGGGCCCCGGGGGCTCTGGCTGGCGGAGGCAGCGAGCCTTCCGAGCGGGGTGGCCCCCCGCTCCGCCCGAACCCACCCTCCTCTCCTCCCCAGACATCGCCTGCAGGGAGCCCTCCGCCACGGCCAGGGGTAAGTTCTGAGCCCTCGGCCCTCATCCCTCAAAGCCCCTGCCCACACGCTTGCCCAGCACAGCCCCAGCTCCAGGCCACGGCCAGACCTCCCACTGCTCCAGCCGGGCTCCCCACCCTGGCAGGGCCATGGGTCCCTGACAGTCACGGGTCGGCGGCAGCACCCCTGGGGTACCGTCTGCCCCCCTCACTCCTTCCCCAGGGAGGGTGCGAGGGCAGAGCCTACGGGAGGCCCTGTTGCAAGGAGATCGCAGGCCCAGATAGGGACGGGGAGACCTTCGCCGTGGGGGCCCACCCGACGGGCAGCACCGAGGTGCCCGCCCACCGCAGCCTCCCCACCAGCTCTGCGGGGAGGCGGGCGCCCGAGGGTCCTCACTATCCCCCTCGGCCCCAGCGCCCGGCCGGCGCAGGCCCCGCGACGGCGCCCTGATCCTGCGGCTGACGGCGTGCGTCCTGCTGATGCTGGCGCTGGGGCTGTGCTGCAGCCGGGCTGAGCCCGTGGCACTGGCCCTGGAGGACCTCCGGGCCCGGCTCCTGGCCCTCCGCGTGCGTCTGCAGCTCGTGGCCCTGGCCTGCTGGCGTCACCTCCTGCAGCTCTGATGGCCGGCGCTCACCTCCCCCGGGCCCAGGGGCAGCACTGCAGAGGGAGAGCCCCAGGTCGGGGCTGGGGGCTTCCAGACAGCCCTGAGCCCTGGACTCAGCGGGGCTGCTGCAGGCAGGGTGACTGGGAAAGCGGGCCCCACGGCTTGAGATCAGACGTGGGGTGCTGCGGCCTTGGATACGGCAGGCAGCCCCCCACCTCCAAGCAGGCAGCCCCTCCTATTTCACATGTTAGGGTGCCCCGTGAGGTTTTAGGAGAACAAGAATTCCACCGCTGAAACTCAGGGACCCACAGCTTCCAGCCCCCAGGCTACCCCTTGGGCCCCTCCCTCGCCCCAGCGGGAACTCTTGTGACTTTGGGCCCGGCCCAGATGTGGCCGTGTGTAGCCCCTCGAGGACGGGGGCACCCTCCCTGTGTCTGTGGGAGTCCTGGGAGGAGGTACAACCGGGCTTTTGCTGCTTGGGGCCTGCAGCCCAGACCCCGAAACCCCTGTGGGAGAGGCGCTGGCTGCGGGGCGGGGGGTACTCCCTCCTGCAGCCACGTGCAGGGCATGGCCCCGGAGCCCCCAGCTTGTCTGACACCTGCACCGGGCCCAAGGCCTGGGGATCCCCTCTTGCCTAGCCGTCGGCCTGGGGGTGTGGCCGGCGCAGAGAGGACATCGGGGGGCCGAGAGGACCCCACCACCCTCAGGACACAGCCGTCTGCGCCAGGGTCCCAGCCGGCGCCGCGCGGCCTGGGAGTCCCATGACTGTGTAGACGCCGAGCCTTCAACCCCGTTCCAGGCCAAGGAGGCCACGTGATGACAGACCCCAGGGTCCCCTCAGACGCTGCATGGAGCGGGGCCCTGAACGAAGCAGGGAGGCCCAGGGTCAGACACCAGGAGGCACCGCTAGGGGAGAGGCTGCACCCCCGTAACCTTCAGACGAGTGTCTGCGCAGCCACGGGCGCCGTGCCGCGCCCCCCGCGGGCCTTCTCTAAGCGTCTGTTCCCACGGCTTACGTGGGGAGACGCCGATTCTCTATTAAAACACGCGGCCACCTCTTTCAGTCTGCGGAGTTTTACCCAAAGGAGGGAGATGGGGACTGATTTGCGGTGGGAGTCACTCCAGCGGCTGAAGCAGAGGTGGGCAAGCCGTCCCCTCTGGCCTCAGGGACCGGGGCGGTAGCTCCGGGGTCCCTTCGGGCTTCAGGACTTGGGGAGCCCCGAGTGGGGAGCCCAGCCGAGAGGGGCCCACCTCCAGGAGCGGTGGCCTAGGGGGACCACGGCGGGGCTCCGGGCCCTGGCCCTCTGGGACCCTCCAGCATTACACACCCCCAGCCCACCCCACCCCTAGCCTCATCTCACCTGCCCCCTGAAGAGGGTAAGCAGGTTAATCCAAGTGCCACAGCCCTGGGGCAGGTACTGGGGGGCGGCGTGGGGCGGGGAGCCACCCAGAAGGGGCTGGGCTGCGGCACTCCCCTCCTCATGGCCTGCTGCGCTCAGCTAAGGGCTGTTCCTTCACTGCAAAGACATGCTCAGCCCTGGAGGGTCCCAGAGACCATGACCCCCATTGTTTTCGGAAAAATATTGCTCAAGGTGTACCCGACAACCCCAAGAATTCCAAAGTTTGAAATCCATCCTCACACCCGTGAAGTCTCGACGGGAAGCAGTGAGAACGAAACCCATGAGAGAATGTGCGGATGTGAGGGTACAGCCACTGTGGGGGAGGGGGACCAACTCCCAGTTCCTAGTAAGTTTCGGGAACTCCAGGAGCAAACAGGGAGTGCAGTGCTTTAAGTCTTGAATCGAAAGCAGATAGAACAATGGAGAAAAGGCAAACTGGAGGCGGAGAAAAGACGGGCAAAGAGATTCCTGCTTGTCCACTTCAGAGGCTCAGGTATTTTTGTTTCTATTTTGACTTGAGACATAGATGGATACATTTAAGTTTAAGAATCTTTACTTTCAGTTAAGCCAGAAGTGGAAGTAAAACACGATGTCCATTATCAAACAGCAGCGGGGAGAAGCAAGGCATCATGGAAGCGATCGGGTGGACCCACCTCAGGAGCCTCAGAGGCACGGCCACCCCTCCTGTCCAGCCCCGGAGGGTCCGTCCCCTGCCCACTGCGAGGGCGCGTGGCTCCTGTCCCAGTACCCCCTCCCCGGGGCCAGCTGTACCTTTCCCAGAAGCCCCTGGGGTGGGGATGTCTGGGGGTGCCGGTGCAGCCAGCCAGTGTGTCAGCAACAGGCCCGCTCTGTAAGTGCACGCAGGTGTCTGCTAGCCTGACCAAGGTGCTGCTCAGGCCAGCTCCAGGCCACCCACAAGTGTCAAATCCGCAGCAGACCCTCGGGCTCCAGAAGCCCACATCCTGGCCCTGCTCCTCCCTCCAGGGCCCAGACGGCTGCTACCTGATGGGGGACAAGGCAGAGCCACCCCACCTTCTGCTGGAGACCAGGAACTGTCCAGGGCCAGACAGGGTCCCCACGGCCGGCGGACTAGGGCGGGCGCATCCCCTCGGGGGCCTCAGGTTCTGTCAAAACACCTCCCCAAGGACCCTGCTGCTCTTCCCAAAACTCTGAGCCAGGCCCGGGGCCAGAGCATCTGAGATGCCAGGAACCTCAGTCGCCCTGGTCCCAAGCCCCCACTCCCAAAAGGTGCCAGCCAAGCAGGTCATGACAGGTGACCTGCAGCCTCGCCTCCCGGGCCCGGGCTGCCCGCCACACCTGGCACCTTGACCCAGGCACAGATCCGTGGCCTCTGGATGCCCCGTTGCCCCGCTTTTTGGGAGACTGAACCATCCACTGGTGGTGAGAGCCATGGACATGGGGAGCGGGGGGCTCACCTTCCCCTGGAGGGTGGGGGGCAAACTGGCACGCGGGCTGGACCAGGAAACTATTTACTAAGCTCAGGGGAGGGGCGAGGCATGCTTACACCTCGGGCACCCCAATCCCGGACAGGACACGGAGGACAGGATGCGGAAGCCGGGGAGCCCCGAGAGGAGGGAGGGCCACAGCCAAGCAGCCCCCTGGTGGCTTGTCACCGAGCCCCAGGGTCCCGGTTCCCCTCCCAGCTCCTCCACCTGCTGCCGAGGGGGCAGGACCCTGCCCTCGAGGCCTCCTGAGTTGGGAAGGCAGCCCCCTCCTCTGGGGTGCAAGGGGCCCTGGGGGCACCCGGGGACGGGGTTGCAGACAGCTGCCCGCTCCGGTCTCCACCCATACCTGCACACTCCCACACACCTGTGTATGGGCACGCTCACCTGCACACTCACACCCACATTCACACACGCTCACGCCTCGCCATGCAGGCCCATGTGCCCACACACACGCACACCCTCACGTGCCTCACAGGCACACAGACACCCACAGTGGCACCTGGCCCCCGCTCCCCTGCGAAATGGCATCTCCACATCTGGAGTCCATGTCTCCGACCCCAAGCCCAGGCCCATCCCACACGGGGGCCCCCCCGGCCTCCCCAGGCAAGTCCCCAGGACGCCCGCGAAGCCACCACATGACCCCAGGCCCAGCCCCCCGTCCCTGTGCTTCTTGAGCTGAGATGAGTCTGGACCCCGGGGCTCTGGAGCCGCAGCAGAGTGGACTCAGCCCTGGGTGGGGACCACCGGGGCCAGAGGGCAGCTCCGTCCCACACTCGCCTCTGTCTCGCAGGTGGTGGGATTCTTGTCCACACGCGGCTCAGGCTGGGAACGGGGCACCTGGTGAGGGGGTCGCTCAGTACACGCAGTGCCGAGGGGAGGCATGCAAGTCGCGGGGGGCCGGGCAGAGCCCCGGCCGCGGCCCCAGGGCAGGCCATGTGCCCTGGACGGGGCGTCCGGGGCCAGGCCTAGATGACGGCGCTCTTCTCGCCTTGGAAGGAGGCGTGGGGGGCCGGCCTGGCCAGCAGCAGCTCCTTCTCGTGGACCAGCTTGTCCAGCAGGTCCTCCTGGCGGTAGTTGTGGTAGACTTTCAGGAAGGCCAGGATGGTGATGGCCAACCAGGCCAGCCACGAGGCCCAGAGGCCGAACTGTGGGGGGCAGAGGGCGGGGTGAGGGGGCCAGCCAGACCCAGTGGCCACCACCCACCCCCGGGAAAAGGACGGACCCGCTGGGGAAGGAACGAGGTGCTGCGGGGACAGGACAGGACGGGGACGTCAGCCCCGGCATCTGGCGGCCCTCCCGGCCCCCAAGCTGTGCAGACGCTTTGGGAACTGCCCACGCTCGCACCCCGACAGGGCCCGCGAGGAGCTGGGGCCGCGCGGCTCCAAGGGAGCTCGTTCCATCCGTAATGGAGCCTGTTCCAGTCGCCGGAAGAAATTGACCTTTATCTGCTGTTTCCAAACAGTTGAAGGGGAAACAGTTTAATCAGAACCGCCTCGAGCTGCAATTAAACTGGCTCAGTTGAGGGTGTCTGTCAGCAGACTTAGCCTGTACCTTCCTGAGCTGATCGGCATAAATTCCATAAATTCAGGCGGGAGCATCTCCCACTACATTTGCGTGAAGGTGTCTCTGGCAGGCTCAGCTCATCTCAGCTGGACCCACACGACGTCCAGCGCCCTCCACAGGGCTCCTCGCCATAGAAAGAGGCCTCAGACCAGCCACTGGCCAACGCGGGCCCAGAGGTGGACTGCAGGCTGGTGAGTCCTGCCCCGTGCTGAAAGGACCCGCCCCCTGCCCGGGGGGCCCCGTCATCCCTGCCATCAGGGTCATCGTCAGGGTCAGCAGCAGATTTTGAGGGACAGGCCCTCTCTGACCACATGTCCCGACATGCCTGTGTTCCAGCAGACAGGGCCCCCAGAGTTGCCCCGTGGTCTCCTGGAGGATAGGGGACGAAGCTGGTACAAGGGCAGGGTTGGAGGAGAAGGGTCTCCCTGACAGTGGCTGGGGGCTCCTCCAAATGCAGGGGCGGACCCCCTCCCGGGACCCCCTTCCTCAGACACTGCCTCGGCATCCCTCTCTGGGGACCCACTGTGAGCCCTCAAGCATCTATCTGAGGGCCCACCTGGTGCCAGGACCAGAATCCAGACTCCCGGGCCCGGCACTGCAGACCCAGGATGACGCCCGGCTCCCTTCCCAGCGCCACCCGGCACAGGGCCACCCCCTCACTCCCCAGGCCTCCCCGCTTCTGCACTTAGCTCAGAAGCTAGCTGTTCCCTCCTCCTAGGACGCCCCACAGCCCACCCCTGCCCACCCCCTGCAAACATCCTCTCAGTCTCCAAGATCCTGCCGTCCGCCGGGAAGCCTTCCCGACTGCTCCCCCAGCCCAGTGCTCACCCAGCTCTATCTCCTCTGCCTGGCACCGTCCTTAGCTACGAGTGTGTTTCCTGCCCGGCTGGGGTGAGGGGATGGGCTGTGCACTCGGTGAATGTTAGCAGTGAATGGCCCCCTGCCTGGCGATGCACGCCTCCCTTCTGCCCAGGCAGCTCCACCCACCTGGGCCATCGCGAACTGATCATAGAAGGCGGAGTTGTCCACGTTCAGTTCCAAATCGATGTCCTGGAGCTCTTCGCAGCTAAAATGACAAGACGCAGGGTGGATGGGGACTGCTGGGGGACCAAGCATGGGGGGGAGCAGAGCATCACCCCCGAACGGCGAGGGGCTGCCCCCAAGGTGGGGCAGACAGGTGGGGTGGGGCCCCACCTGTGGGGCAGGGAACCTGCCCACCCGGCCCCCATCTGGCGCTGGACAGTGGGGGCCACCAGCGCTGCCCGTCACTCTCCTGGAGACTCCAGCCTTGGCCCCCGCAGCTCCACAGCACTGCAGAGCCAGGGGCCTCAGAAGCAGGGGCGCAGGGCTGCTGCTTCTAGCCCCTTGGTCCCCGGACTGAGCCACACAGTAGCCCGGCTGAAGCGCCGTGGGCGTCCATGGGGGCAGCCCCGCCCACCTGACCTGCTCACTCTTCACCTCCTGGGGCTGGCGGCACGGGCCAGTGCAACAGCGGGGAACAGCAGGGCAAACTACAGCGTGCTGGGGACCTGCACAAGCTCCTTGTGTGTAGACAGGCTGGGCCAGGCCAGCCTCAGAAGCCTGGAGTGAATGAGGCCTGGGCTCAGGGGCCCGTAGCATCCCGAGATGTCAGGACACGTTACCGGGAGCGTGAGGCCTGGAAGAGGGAGGCCCAGAGGTCCAGGCAGGCCCTGGAAAGGCCTGGAGGATGGGGTTTAAGGGCTGGAAATGGAGTTTGTGAGGGTAAAGAGACTCTTTCTAGAGAAGCCCAAGGCCATACCCAGGGGCCTGCCCATGCTCCAATGGCTCTGGGGGGTCGAGGGGGGGCGGGGCGAGAAAGCAGGTGGCCGGGGGCCCATCAGGCAGGGCACAGCTCAGCATGGGCAAGACCCCAGCCCACAGGGGGCTGCCCTGGTGTGGACCGCAAAAGAGCCACCCACCCAGGGTGCCTGAACTTTCCTCTGTTGTGTGCCCCAAGCTGCTACAGAGGCGCCCCGGGGCCCCCAAGTTAAAGGTGCAGGATAAGCAGGTAGATGCGCCCTGCCCCCGCCCACTTCGGATCTTCCGTCCATTCTATACTTTAAGGTTCCAGATCTGATTTTTCTTGAAGAATCTGGAGTCTCTGGAAGAGGTAACCCTGGGTCCCTGCCTTTCCAGGGGAATGGCCTGGGGCACTGGATGATGCCCCTTAGGGCTGGGCAGTGGGCAGCCCTTTGCTGGGGGTCAGGCAGTCACCATGCTCCACCTTGGGCCGCCCCCAAGCCAGAGATGGCCCCTGGCTCAGGGCCCACAGCATCCGTCCCAGCCCCGAAGGCCTCTGTCCCCGACGCCCTCCGACCAGAACTTCCACTCCCGTCCCTCACCGTCCCCACCCCCTCCATCCTTACACTCCACACCCTCCTCATTACCACCCCTGGGCCCAACGGCAGCACAGGGCCGGCTCTCCAGGGCCTTCCGGGACCTGGAGCCCACCCTAGGGGGTCCCGTCACCCAACCGCGTGTCAGCAATGACGGGGAAGCCAGAACCTCCGACCTCCTAGGCCTCCATCCCCCACCATACCCCGATCCACCCCCAGGGTCTGTGGGGCCCCTGCTATTGTGTGAAGCTGCTGTGGGCTCCCTGAACTGGGGAGGGGGCATGGGCCCCAGGGCAGGGGTGGCCAGGTGTGCACAGGGCGGGGATCAGGCGGGATGAGCAAAGCTGCGGGCTCAGGGTGGGGTTCGTGCAGGAAGCCATCATCCTAGGACAGGCGGGCGGGGCCCAGGGCGCACCTGTGGGGCACGGTGCCCTTCTCAGTGACAGCATCACACCACATGCTGAAGCCCACGCTCACGATGGTGCTGGCGATGAAGACCAGGCAGACCACGAAGGCGCTGACCAGCAGGTTCAGGAAGGCGTGGAGGAAGGAGCTGCAGCGAGGGTGGGAGGGGCGGTCACCGCGCCACCCCCGTCTCCACAGCCCCCCTGCGGGCCAGGCGGCAGCAGGAAGGCAGCCCCCGACCCGCGGGTTCCCAGCTGGGGTTGGGCCCCCGATGACAGAGGTCGCTGCCCCTCCGGCAGCGTTCCTCACCCCACCGGCCCACGCGCCGGCCAGAGCTGCCCAGCCCATCCTCCCAAAGCCCGGGACGGGGGACCGTCTTATAGCAGAGTCACGGCCACCATTCAAACCCAAGGCCGCCTGGTTCCGAAGCATCGGAACCAGCACCCATGCTGAAAAGGTCAAGGTGGATCACCCTCGCGGGTACCCACCAAGGCCATTTACCCACACAGTCATCAATGCGGCTGGCCTGCACCTGCCTGGGGGTCTGTGACCCTGCTCTGATTTCTCCACTGAGACCTGAAAGGCCAAGGGGTGACCAGAGCGGGCACCTGGGGGACCCAGGAGGCAGGGCCGAGAGGGCAGAGCTCGCTCAGGGCCAGGCTGCAACGCCCCATGGGTCAGGGCCTCTCCAGGGTCCACGGGAGCGCGGCCCCCACTGGGGTGCTTTCAGAGGGCGCCGACGTTTGCCCTCCGATGGCACGGCGGGTGGGGGGAGGGACGTGGTGGGAACACCCGCCCACCAGACTCTCCTGCCGGCCCACAAGCATCCACCGTCCCACCATCTCCAAAACACCCCCTGGAGATCCAGAGTCCTGCAGGAGAGCGGTCGGCCGAGCTGATGCTGCAGGGGGCAGGGGGCGCAGGGCTGCCCCGCGGCAGGGGCGGGGTGGGCAGGGGGACGCCCCACGTGGGGCAGCATCTGACCTGCTGCAGGTCTGATGTGGACAGTGCTTGCCGCACTTTGGATCTGAGGGAAATGACCGACCAAATCTGGCTCCACGGGGAACATTCACTAAACGAGGTGGCAGCTGGGGTTTCAGCCAAGAAAACATCAAAGTTGTCGTCACCGGACGCGGTGACTCGGCCGAGGCTGAGCGGCGATGGACGCGCCGCTCCTGCGCCTGTTGTTTCTTTCTTCCGTTTATCCACCCGCCGATGCTCTCTGGGCCTCCACCCACCCTGTGCTGGGCCCCAAGGACAGCGCAGCATGGACGCCGCAGTCCCGGCCCAGGAGCTGCCTCAGAAAAACGGGCAGATGGTAAACCGAGGTCACCAGTGCCCGACTCACAGCACGAATGACCGGGCTGCTTTGTCACAGCCGGGACCGTCCTCATCCCCAGGGAAAGATCCCTCAGGGCTGCTGTCGACAGGCCCCATCCAGGGCCGCCCCGCCGAGTGCCAAGGCTGGAGGGCTTGAGCCACCCCGACAGCAGCGTCAGGGGAGGGGCGAGCGCGTTCCTGAAACCCCAACAGTCACCCCTGAAAGGGCAGGGACAGCGGGTCTGGCCCCATGTTTGCACTCGCACCCCCGCATACACGTGGGGCCTCCACACCCAGGATCCAGGCCAACGGGACGAAGGTGAGAGCCATGCGCAGGAGGTCCACGCCTGCCACAGCCCCCCGTCCGCGATTCTCCAAAGGCTGGTCCAGGCGGCGCAAGCGCGCCTGCACTCACCGGGCGTCCGCGGTCCTCGCCCAGCTCAGCGTCGGTTGTGTGTTCACTGTGCTTGAGCTTCAAGCCACCCACGCCCTGCTGTGTCTCACCCCGTGAGGGCGGCACCACAATCCCTGCCCGAACTGGACCATCGTGTGCAGCTGCTCTTCAGATCCCGGCCCGTCCATCCTCCGCCTGGGGGGCTGAACGGAGGGCGCCGCCCTCTCCCTGGCTCCTGGTTGCATCCAGCCAATGGGGTCCCGGGGGGACGTGACAGTGGGGGTGGGAGGTGTTCATCACCAGGTCCCTCCTGGGGGCAGCCTCAGGCTGGCGGCGTCCCTCCACCAAAGGTTGTCCCTCTGGGCGGCCTCATCCACGGAACCCTGCCCAGCCCCTCGGCCGGGCATGGCGACAGGGCCCCACACCTGGCCCACACCTTAGTCCTCAGGTTTTCCTCACTTGGGCGGTCATCAGTCTCCACCTGGGACCCTGATGGACACAATTCTGAACGGCAAAATCCATCTGGCCCTGAGAGCTCGAATTAGGGGCCAGGGGCCTATAGTTATGAAGAGAGGTACGTTATGGCCCATCCCCCTCCGACGCTGTCACCGAGCGGAGGCGGTGTCAAGCCCGCCTGCCCTTGGCCAGCTGTGCGACCTTCACTCTGCAAGGCGCTCTGGGGGCCTCAATTTCTGCTCTGTCACATCGGATTACGGTGGGAACTGAGGGAGCTTATGTGGGTGAAGGGCACGTAGCTGCGGGGCGACTCTTGAGCTCTCATCCCCCCAGGACAGACCTCAGCCCATCATCCAGGCCGGGTCGGGCTCACCGCCCTCTGACCCCCAAGCCAGGGGCACAGCTGGAGCCCTCGGGCTGGGGCCTGTGTTGCCCCAGAAGATGGGGTGCGGGAAGCAGGGATGGAGAAGCTGCGGAGTCGCCCTTGCGAACCAGATTTGGAGACGGGCTCACGGCCAGCTGTGCCCCCCGTGGGGCAGCGTGGGGCTGGGTGGGGCTGGGGGGTTGGGGAAGGCCCAGCCCACTGGAGCCCCCCTTCCCAGGAGCTGGTGCTCCGAGGAAAGCAGAAGTTACGCAGAGCCTACGCCCCTGGCGTCTCCATCTTGGATGGAACTCGGCTCCAGCCAAGGAGAACATGGCGGTCCCAGGGAGGCCAGGGACGAGCCACCACAGGCAGAGCAGAGGAGCAGGCCACTCTCGGCACAGAAGTCCAGCCCCCTGGGACGGCCGGTTCCCTAGGTGCCCTCCGCCCGCTGACAGCCCTCTGCCGTCCCCCCAGGAAGCCTGTCCGCAGCAGGGCTTGTGGGAGGAGGGACGGCCAGGGTGCAGAGGGCAGGCCAGCGGGCGACCAGCCGGCGTCAAACCCTGCTCCTCCTCGCTGGGGGGCCCCAAGAGGCCCAGGAGGGCCGCTCACCCCGTGTGCACAGCAGTGCCCTCGTGGGACCCCTGGCACAGCAGGCCTGAGACACAGCCGACCCGTCAGAGAGCTGCCCCTTCCCACCTCTCAGGGCTATTTACAGCACAGTCTCTGAGAGCCAGAAACCACCGACACTCCGGCCGCATCCCTATTAAATGGGCACAGTTTTGGGGTCTCCATCCCACGAGACAGGGAAGGGCCCGTGCTGGGGTCCTGCCAGCCAGCAGCCTCCTCTTACCCTTCCCGTCGGCTTCTGGTCATTTCCTTGGCATGTGCTCTGGCTTTACAGATTTCTGAAGAATCGGGTGTGTGAGAGCCTCCCTTGGCCCCGGCCCCCCAGCGTTCACAACACGACTCCCACCCCCTCCTCCCACCGACAGGCCGGGGCAGCGGTCAGGAACGGGAGCCCAGCACTCACAGGGTTAACTTCATCTTTCTCCCGCTGCCTGTCAGGGTGCCCCACCTGGACGCGCCATCTCCATGGCGACAGCTATCCTGGGAAGCCCTGGGAGCGACCTGCAGGCTGAGGGACACGTGTGGGCAGGCAGATGGGCCGTTTGAACCCAGCGCTCCCCAGCCGTCAGTCACAAACCACTGCAACGTGGACCGGCAAAGCTGCCCGGCCCCCAGGCCCGACTCACCCTCAGCTCAGCCAGGGGCCCGAAACAGCAGTGACCCCGGAAGCCACAGGGGCCACTGATCCACTCACTGCTTCCCCCAGCCAGCAACCGGGATGACACCCCCTGTACAAAAAGCTGCCCCGACCCCCTACCCTTCACACCCCTGGGCACCAGCCATCAGGGGTCCCCAATTTGCACAGAGACACACTGCACGAGGAGGGAGCTGGCATCACGGACACTGCGTCTGACCACGAGCTCGAGACCCAGCCGTGAGTCCCTCACACAGATCAAAGCGTAGGGTTCCACCCTGGGTCTCGGTCCGAGGTTGGACTCTTAGGAGAATTAGGGTGCACACTAAACCCTAAACAGGGAGGGCCCCCTAAAACCCAAGTCTAGGGCTTCTCTGGTGGCGCAGTGGCTGAGAGTCCGCCTGCCGATGCAGGGGACACGGGTTGGTGCCCTGGTCCTGGAAGATCCCACATGCCGCGGAGCGGCTGGGCCCGTGAGCCATGGCCGCTGAGCCTGCGCGACCAGAGCCTGTGCTCCGCAGCGGAAGAGGCCACAACAGTGAGAAGCCCGCGTACCGCAAAAAAACAAACAAACAAAAGAACCCAAGTCTAAGGAGGGCAGTGGTGTCCTTCATGGGCCGGATGTCCGGTGGCCATCAACACCCCTGAGAGCCATCGTCCATCACACTGCTCTCTCCACCTGCCCTTCCCGGCTTCCTGGCCGTCCCGAGTCCCTTTACCCACCCAGCACCTGCTCGCCTGGTCTATGCAGCTTGACCAACAACTGTGCCGGAACTGGCTGCCCTCAGCTGACCGTCCTGCCCGTGGCTGGACGAGGCAGACCCAGCCTTCCCACAGGTCCAGACCTGGCTGACACAGCGAGCCCAGAGGGCTGAACCCTTGGTCAGACTGTGAATCTGCAAAGGCATCCGGGCCCATGAGTGGCTGTGAAGCTGCAAACCTCAAGGGGCAGGAACCTTGCCGTCATTCACTCAACAATCACTAATCTGGTGACTCCTGGGCACCATGCCCCGTGCTCAGCCCTGAGCACACAGAGGTGAACAGGTATGCGTGCGCCTTGGGTTCAGCCAGCCCAGGCTCCCCTCAGGTGCATAGCCATGGCCTGGACATCCACAAGAGCTTTGACCTGCTCCTACAACCCGAACTAAGAAGAAAGGATGACACTTGTGACAGACGTCATCACAGCTGACCAACTGGCTTGTGTGGTGGACAGGGTGGGAACAGGCAGCGGGACAACCTGTGGCCTTGGGCCGGAATTCCTGAGGGCTGAGAAGGACATTCTGCAACAGATGTCCCTGGAGAAGAGAAGCGTGGCCCAGCCTTGGCTGCCATGGTCGAGGCCGTTGGTGGCAGGACAGATGAGCCCCTAGGACTGATGCAAAGGGACAGAGGACCCTAAGTGTTCCTCCAGCCAGGCCGCCTCCATGGGAGCACAGGTCCCCTCTGTCCTCAGGGGACGGGCACGGTGAAAGGGCACGGGAGGCATGTACACTCCCAAGCCTCAGTTTTCCGTCTTTAAGATGGGGATGGGGATGGTTTCACAGAGCTGACGGACACCTTCTATGAGATGACAAAGGACAGAAGCTGTCCCTAGGCTCCTAGGTTTGCTGCCCAACTTGTGTGAAACAGGCGGTCCTGCGTGACCAGGATTCCTTCCTTGCAGGCTCTGGGCTCCTAGCTCCCAGCCCCTGGTGGTGCCTCTGAAATCTTCCACCACTCAGAGCCACGGGGGGCTGGGCCCCACCTACAGAGCTGCTTACGCGTCCTCACCAGGTAGACCCTGAATGCCTTGAGGTCACCTGTCTTGTAGGGACAAGCTGGAACCATGGGCGTCAGCTGATGACCAAGCCGTGGCCCCCGCCTGGCCTGTGCCCACTGCCCTCAGCTTCCCAGACTGAAGGGACCTCAACCTGCCCCGCCTGCTGACCGCCCCTCCTCTGCCTCAGACCCTGTCTCGTAATCAGAGATGCTTCTCCAGGCCCAACCTGCACTGGAGGCTCCGACCGGCACCACGTGGCCTTGGCACCGCAGGTGCAGATGTGTCGCAAAGCCTCCTCGGGACACCAGCCATCGTGCGGTGGAGGGAAGGAGAAGCAGGGCAGGCGCCCCCCCGGGACTGGCCCGGGCTCACCCTGGGAAGAGCTCCCACCCCACACACGGCACCTGGAGGACGCCCCGGGCTGACACATGGCTTCTGCAGACCCCGAATGCAGAACTTCCGTGCACTGGGTTGAATTGCATCCCCTGACAATGTATGCCCACATCTGCACCCCCAGTACCTGTGAATGTGCCTTATTTGGAAACAGGGTCTTTGTGGGTGTCATTAAGCTAAAGATCTCAGGATGAGGTCATCCTGGATTTAGGGTGGGCCCCAAATCCAATGACTAGCATCCTTATGAGAAGAAGGAAAGAGAGAAGAGGCCATGTGGAGAGGGAGACAGAGATTGGAGCGACACAGGCCTAAGCAAGGGACATCAGGGGTTGCAGCGGCCGCCAGGAGCTAGGAAGAGGCCTGGAAAATATTAACCCCCCCGAGGGAAGCAACCCTGACAACACCTTAATTTGGGGCTTCTGGCCTCCAGAACTGTAAGAGAATAAATTGTCTTAAGCCCCAGTTTGTGGTGCTCTGTTACAGCAGCCCCTGGAAACTCATACACATGGGTTGCTGGGATTTACCCCCTCCCCCAGCCTCAGCTGTCCCTTTCCCCCTCAACCTGCAGCCCCCCTTCCTCTCTCCAGCCCCTCTCTCCACGCCAAAGCCAAGCTGAGAGCTCTCAGGAGTCCCTGCCCACTCACAGCCTCAGAGCCCCGCTCCCCGGAAGAAGTGAAAAGCCACTAAAAACTACCAGCAGATGATGGATGGGGGTGAGGGTGGAGGCAGAGTCTGGGAGAAGGCGTGGACTCCCCACGTAGATGTGAGGGCAGGCAACAGGCAGGAGCGGCCTCCCGGGGCCTCTGCAGGAGACCTGGCCGCTCCAGGGCGCAGGGATCCGCAGCCTGGGCGTGGGTGGGGCGGGCCACACAGGGTCCCACAGGGGTAGAGGCCCAGGGAGTGTTACTGGCTGAGAACCCCAGCCCAGGGACCCACATCCCACTCTCTCACAAAACAGAGCCAGGACAGGACAAGGTGAAGAGAAAAATGGAGCCCAGGGGGGTGGGGGGGAGGGGGGCGGAGGCTAGCGGGGCCCCACACACCTGCTGCTCCCTCTCCCCCATCCCCCAGCCAAGGTGTGTGCCATAGCGGTGGGCCTCGAGGGCTTCCCTCCGGCTTTCCTTCCCAGGAGGATGGGAACGGGGGAGGAAGCCCTGTTAGCCGGGTCGGCCCCCTGCCTGCCTGGTCCCTCCCCCTCCACCCGGAGCTGGGAGCAGGCCAAACCCGGCTGGGAGCTGTCCGCGGTGCTGACGGGCGTGGGCCCCGCTGGGCCAGAGAGGGAGGCCCAAATCGGCTCCGAGATGACGATGCAACACTTGCACCCCGGGGTGTGGGTGGTGATGCGCGCTTGGAGAGGGAAGCACTGTCCTGGTACGGAGAACGCCATGGCCCCTCGGTTCTGCGTGTAGACAAAGGGCGGTTTCCGTGGAAGTGGTGAGGGCCGATGGTTGATATTTTCGGGCCTCTGAGACCATGGGGAGACGCAGGGACTCACCCTCCTCCTTGTCAGGGAGAGCCTGGGACGCTGTGGGCACGGAAGGGGGGCCGTGCCAGGGATAAGGGCTGCGTCTGTCGGTGCAGGGCAGCTGCGAGGCCCCCACTTACCCCTCGTGTCCCTTGCAGAGGAAGAAGAGCGTGCGCCAGGCGTGCGCCGCGGCGAGCAACAGCGAGAGGAGGCTGGCCAGCAGGCTGAAGCGGCAGGCGGCCGGCGGGCCCCACTCCTGCACGGTGAAGCGCTCGCCCTCCTGCGCCGTCAGGTTGGCGCTCAGCCACATGCCCTCGGTGAAGAGCAGGCAGCGGCCGCGGAAGTCGTGGCCATTCTCGGACAGCGGCACCACCACCACGAAGCTGAACAGAAAGGCCAGGAAGTAGCAGACGCACTGCGCGAAGAGGAAATTGTTGAGCGCCATGGCGGGGCCAGGCGGGCCGAGGAAGCGGCCGGAGGAGGCCGCGGGGCTGGCTGGCGACGCGGGACGAGGGGCGCAGGCCGGGAGACGAGGCCGCGGGAGTCTCCCGGCGCCGCGCGCAAGCCAGGCCGGATCCGCGCGGGAGGCTGCGCAGTGGCGGCGCCGGCGGGGTCCTGCGCGCCCCGCCCGGGACGCGTGCGCAGCGGCCAAGCGCGGGCCGCGCCTGCGGTCAGCACCACGGACAGCTACCGGCGGGCTCGCGGCGCGGAAAGGGGGCAGAGGGGACAATGGGTGGGTGTGGGCCACACTGGAGAACGGGTGTACCGATGCAGAAGCGGAATGGAAACCAGGAGAGGGAATGGGAAGATTGCTATGTCGGCTTACCGAGACCCGACTCTGGTACCAGGAGCTATACCTGTGCGGGCCTCACATACGATGGTTCCCAGGTCCCCAGTTGCCCCACTGGCGTTAAGGAAAGGAGGCTAGGAGAGAGCGATTCACAGGGACTGATTCAAGATGCCCATAATGAGGGGTGGCAGTGAGGTTTTCAGTCCGGACTGGAATGACTCTTTTTCGGGGGTCCTGGAGTGCACCAAGTATACGGGAAATGGGCCGGAGAGGGGAGGATCTGGGGTCGAGGAAGTGGCACAGGGGTCGCCACGGAGAGATGGGTGCCGAGAGGACAGAGTGGCTCTGTTAGCTGTCTGTGCTTCTCCAGCACAGCACCCTCAGAAGGGACATCTCTCACTGCCTGACACAAGCAGAACCCTGAGTTGGTATTTGTAAGATAAATAATGGATGCCCCAGGCACCTCATTAAGACAGCCCTTCCCGAGATGGAATGTGCTGATGCATTAATTAGTGGAAGTAATGCCTTTTCTAGCTCCCTTTAAGACTAAGTCACATTTAGTCCAATTCCCAGAGTGAGGGAGCCTCCTTCCAAAAGACACTGCCAACTGGTTTAAAATTACATCGGCTTTTTTGTTGCAAGCGCTGAAAAAACCTTTTTGTTTTATTGCCAAAGTAATATATGCCCATTTTAAGAGTCAAGCCACATAGATGTTATGTATAAAATAAAAAGACAACGTCTCCTTCTTGCCCTCCCCACCCCCATCCGGCCACATGACTGGGGTGACCACTCTTCACAGTCTGACTTCTACTTTTCTAGACATTTTGCTAAGCACATAAACGCCCACAATTTACACGAGTGCTTCATACGATACACACCATTCTGCAGGTTGATTCCTTCATTCGGCAGTATGTCATGGACCTTATTCCCTGCCCACACATAGAGATCTACTTCATTCTTCTTAATAACTGTGTAAGAGTCCATAATCATGAAGATTCCACAATTTGCGTAACTATCCCTCTTTGGGTAGCTGGTTAATGTCTTCCATTTTTGCTAGTTCAAATACTGTTGAGTGAGCTTCCTTGTACACACATGCCTGTGCACCTGTACAGGTACTTCCTAAAAGAGAAGTTCTTAGGAGGGGAACTGCTGGGTCATGGGGTGTGCACCTTTAAGAGTTGACAGAAATTTGTACGAACTTACCTTCTTATCCATGCTGCAGACACCCTCTCCAACACTGAGAA
>NC_090296.1:2500-7500 GCF_039906515.1 Pseudorca crassidens | reverse complement strand
GTTAGGGTTAGGGTTAGGGTTAGGGTTAGGGTTAGGGTTAGGGTTAGGGTTAGGGTTAGGGTTAGGGTTAGGGTTAGGGTTAGGGTTAGGGTTAGGGTTAGGGTTAGGGTTAGGGTTAGGGTTAGGGTTAGGGTTAGGGTTAGGGTTAGGGTTAGGGTTAGGGTTAGGGTTAGGGTTAGGGTTAGGGTTAGGGTTAGGGTTAGGGTTAGGGTTAGGGTTAGGGTTAGGGTTAGGGTTAGGGTTAGGGTTAGGGTTAGGGTTAGGGTTAGGGTTAGGGTTAGGGTTAGGGTTAGGGTTAGGGTTAGGGTTAGGGTTAGGGTTAGGGTTAGGGTTAGGGTTAGGGTTAGGGTTAGGGTTAGGGTTAGGGTTAGGGTTAGGGTTAGGGTTAGGGTTAGGGTTAGGGTTAGGGTTAGGGTTAGGGTTAGGGTTAGGGTTAGGGTTAGGGTTAGGGTTAGGGTTAGGGTTAGGGTTAGGGTTAGGGTTAGGGTTAGGGTTAGGGTTAGGGTTAGGGTTAGGGTTAGGGTTAGGGTTAGGGTTAGGGTTAGGGTTAGGGTTAGGGTTAGGGTTAGGGTTAGGGTTAGGGTTAGGGTTAGGGTTAGGGTTAGGGTTAGGGTTAGGGTTAGGGTTAGGGTTAGGGTTAGGGTTAGGGTTAGGGTTAGGGTTAGGGTTAGGGTTAGGGTTAGGGTTAGGGTTAGGGTTAGGGTTAGGGTTAGGGTTAGGGTTAGGGTTAGGGTTAGGGTTAGGGTTAGGGTTAGGGTTAGGGTTAGGGTTAGGGTTAGGGTTAGGGTTAGGGTTAGGGTTAGGGTTAGGGTTAGGGTTAGGGTTAGGGTTAGGGTTAGGGTTAGGGTTAGGGTTAGGGTTAGGGTTAGGGTTAGGGTTAGGGTTAGGGTTAGGGTTAGGGTTAGGGTTAGGGTTAGGGTTAGGGTTAGGGTTAGGGTTAGGGTTAGGGTTAGGGTTAGGGTTAGGGTTAGGGTTAGGGTTAGGGTTAGGGTTAGGGTTAGGGTTAGGGTTAGGGTTAGGGTTAGGGTTAGGGTTAGGGTTAGGGTTAGGGTTAGGGTTAGGGTTAGGGTTAGGGTTAGGGTTAGGGTTAGGGTTAGGGTTAGGGTTAGGGTTAGGGTTAGGGTTAGGGTTAGGGTTAGGGTTAGGGTTAGGGTTAGGGTTAGGGTTAGGGTTAGGGTTAGGGTTAGGGTTAGGGTTAGGGTTAGGGTTAGGGTTAGGGTTAGGGTTAGGGTTAGGGTTAGGGTTAGGGTTAGGGTTAGGGTTAGGGTTAGGGTTAGGGTTAGGGTTAGGGTTAGGGTTAGGGTTAGGGTTAGGGTTAGGGTTAGGGTTAGGGTTAGGGTTAGGGTTAGGGTTAGGGTTAGGGTTAGGGTTAGGGTTAGGGTTAGGGTTAGGGTTAGGGTTAGGGTTAGGGTTAGGGTTAGGGTTAGGGTTAGGGTTAGGGTTAGGGTTAGGGTTAGGGTTAGGGTTAGGGTTAGGGTTAGGGTTAGGGTTAGGGTTAGGGTTAGGGTTAGGGTTAGGGTTAGGGTTAGGGTTAGGGTTAGGGTTAGGGTTAGGGTTAGGGTTAGGGTTAGGGTTAGGGTTAGGGTTAGGGTTAGGGTTAGGGTTAGGGTTAGGGTTAGGGTTAGGGTTAGGGTTAGGGTTAGGGTTAGGGTTAGGGTTAGGGTTAGGGTTAGGGTTAGGGTTAGGGTTAGGGTTAGGGTTAGGGTTAGGGTTAGGGTTAGGGTTAGGGTTAGGGTTAGGGTTAGGGTTAGGGTTAGGGTTAGGGTTAGGGTTAGGGTTAGGGTTAGGGTTAGGGTTAGGGTTAGGGTTAGGGTTAGGGTTAGGGTTAGGGTTAGGGTTAGGGTTAGGGTTAGGGTTAGGGTTAGGGTTAGGGTTAGGGTTAGGGTTAGGGTTAGGGTTAGGGTTAGGGTTAGGGTTAGGGTTAGGGTTAGGGTTAGGGTTAGGGTTAGGGTTAGGGTTAGGGTTAGGGTTAGGGTTAGGGTTAGGGTTAGGGTTAGGGTTAGGGTTAGGGTTAGGGTTAGGGTTAGGGTTAGGGTTAGGGTTAGGGTTAGGGTTAGGGTTAGGGTTAGGGTTAGGGTTAGGGTTAGGGTTAGGGTTAGGGTTAGGGTTAGGGTTAGGGTTAGGGTTAGGGTTAGGGTTAGGGTTAGGGTTAGGGTTAGGGTTAGGGTTAGGGTTAGGGTTAGGGTTAGGGTTAGGGTTAGGGTTAGGGTTAGGGTTAGGGTTAGGGTTAGGGTTAGGGTTAGGGTTAGGGTTAGGGTTAGGGTTAGGGTTAGGGTTAGGGTTAGGGTTAGGGTTAGGGTTAGGGTTAGGGTTAGGGTTAGGGTTAGGGTTAGGGTTAGGGTTAGGGTTAGGGTTAGGGTTAGGGTTAGGGTTAGGGTTAGGGTTAGGGTTAGGGTTAGGGTTAGGGTTAGGGTTAGGGTTAGGGTTAGGGTTAGGGTTAGGGTTAGGGTTAGGGTTAGGGTTAGGGTTAGGGTTAGGGTTAGGGTTAGGGTTAGGGTTAGGGTTAGGGTTAGGGTTAGGGTTAGGGTTAGGGTTAGGGTTAGGGTTAGGGTTAGGGTTAGGGTTAGGGTTAGGGTTAGGGTTAGGGTTAGGGTTAGGGTTAGGGTTAGGGTTAGGGTTAGGGTTAGGGTTAGGGTTAGGGTTAGGGTTAGGGTTAGGGTTAGGGTTAGGGTTAGGGTTAGGGTTAGGGTTAGGGTTAGGGTTAGGGTTAGGGTTAGGGTTAGGGTTAGGGTTAGGGTTAGGGTTAGGGTTAGGGTTAGGGTTAGGGTTAGGGTTAGGGTTAGGGTTAGGGTTAGGGTTAGGGTTAGGGTTAGGGTTAGGGTTAGGGTTAGGGTTAGGGTTAGGGTTAGGGTTAGGGTTAGGGTTAGGGTTAGGGTTAGGGTTAGGGTTAGGGTTAGGGTTAGGGTTAGGGTTAGGGTTAGGGTTAGGGTTAGGGTTAGGGTTAGGGTTAGGGTTAGGGTTAGGGTTAGGGTTAGGGTTAGGGTTAGGGTTAGGGTTAGGGTTAGGGTTAGGGTTAGGGTTAGGGTTAGGGTTAGGGTTAGGGTTAGGGTTAGGGTTAGGGTTAGGGTTAGGGTTAGGGTTAGGGTTAGGGTTAGGGTTAGGGTTAGGGTTAGGGTTAGGGTTAGGGTTAGGGTTAGGGTTAGGGTTAGGGTTAGGGTTAGGGTTAGGGTTAGGGTTAGGGTTAGGGTTAGGGTTAGGGTTAGGGTTAGGGTTAGGGTTAGGGTTAGGGTTAGGGTTAGGGTTAGGGTTAGGGTTAGGGTTAGGGTTAGGGTTAGGGTTAGGGTTAGGGTTAGGGTTAGGGTTAGGGTTAGGGTTAGGGTTAGGGTTAGGGTTAGGGTTAGGGTTAGGGTTAGGGTTAGGGTTAGGGTTAGGGTTAGGGTTAGGGTTAGGGTTAGGGTTAGGGTTAGGGTTAGGGTTAGGGTTAGGGTTAGGGTTAGGGTTAGGGTTAGGGTTAGGGTTAGGGTTAGGGTTAGGGTTAGGGTTAGGGTTAGGGTTAGGGTTAGGGTTAGGGTTAGGGTTAGGGTTAGGGTTAGGGTTAGGGTTAGGGTTAGGGTTAGGGTTAGGGTTAGGGTTAGGGTTAGGGTTAGGGTTAGGGTTAGGGTTAGGGTTAGGGTTAGGGTTAGGGTTAGGGTTAGGGTTAGGGTTAGGGTTAGGGTTAGGGTTAGGGTTAGGGTTAGGGTTAGGGTTAGGGTTAGGGTTAGGGTTAGGGTTAGGGTTAGGGTTAGGGTTAGGGTTAGGGTTAGGGTTAGGGTTAGGGTTAGGGTTAGGGTTAGGGTTAGGGTTAGGGTTAGGGTTAGGGTTAGGGTTAGGGTTAGGGTTAGGGTTAGGGTTAGGGTTAGGGTTAGGGTTAGGGTTAGGGTTAGGGTTAGGGTTAGGGTTAGGGTTAGGGTTAGGGTTAGGGTTAGGGTTAGGGTTAGGGTTAGGGTTAGGGTTAGGGTTAGGGTTAGGGTTAGGGTTAGGGTTAGGGTTAGGGTTAGGGTTAGGGTTAGGGTTAGGGTTAGGGTTAGGGTTAGGGTTAGGGTTAGGGTTAGGGTTAGGGTTAGGGTTAGGGTTAGGGTTAGGGTTAGGGTTAGGGTTAGGGTTAGGGTTAGGGTTAGGGTTAGGGTTAGGGTTAGGGTTAGGGTTAGGGTTAGGGTTAGGGTTAGGGTTAGGGTTAGGGTTAGGGTTAGGGTTAGGGTTAGGGTTAGGGTTAGGGTTAGGGTTAGGGTTAGGGTTAGGGTTAGGGTTAGGGTTAGGGTTAGGGTTAGGGTTGGGTAGGGTTAGGGTTAGGGTTAGGGTTAGGGTTAGGGTTAGGGTTAGGGTTAGGGTTAGGGTTAGGGTTAGGGTTAGGGTTAGGGTTAGGGTTAGGGTTAGGGTTAGGGTTAGGGTTAGGGTTAGGGTTAGGGTTAGGGTTAGGGTTAGGGTTAGGGTTAGGGTTAGGGTTAGGGTTAGGGTTAGGGTTAGGGTTAGGGTTAGGGTTAGGGTTAGGGTTAGGGTTAGGGTTAGGGTTAGGGTTAGGGTTAGGGTTAGGGTTAGGGTTAGGGTTAGGGTTAGGGTTAGGGTTAGGGTTAGGGTTAGGGTTAGGGTTAGGGTTAGGGTTAGGGTTAGGGTTAGGGTTAGGGTTAGGGTTAGGGTTAGGGTTAGGGTTAGGGTTAGGGTTAGGGTTAGGGTTAGGGTTAGGGTTAGGGTTAGGGTTAGGGTTAGGGTTAGGGTTAGGGTTAGGGTTAGGGTTAGGGTTAGGGTTAGGGTTAGGGTTAGGGTTAGGGTTAGGGTTAGGGTTAGGGTTAGGGTTAGGGTTAGGGTTAGGGTTAGGGTTAGGGTTAGGGTTAGGGTTAGGGTTAGGGTTAGGGTTAGGGTTAGGGTTAGGGTTAGGGTTAGGGTTAGGGTTAGGGTTAGGGTTAGGGTTAGGGTTAGGGTTAGGGTTAGGGTTAGGGTTAGGGTTAGGGTTAGGGTTAGGGTTAGGGTTAGGGTTAGGGTTAGGGTTAGGGTTAGGGTTAGGGTTAGGGTTAGGGTTAGGGTTA